>NC_056734.1:136754809-137128356 GCF_019279795.1 Protopterus annectens
TTTGCAGAAAAACTACTTCATCAGACCAATAAAATATAATTAACATCAATTAAATACATAAAATTTAGTTCAAGCCATCCAGTAGGATAAAACAACATCAAGCATGGACTGAAACATTAAAATACTAATGGTATTCATTTGACTAATCTTCTTTGCTTCAGTGCTAGTCTTGGAGACCTTAGCATTTGATCCATATATTTTGTCCGCTTGTAGATGCAAAATCCAAAAAAAGTTCTTTACTCTCAATCTTATTCACATAATCTCCTAGCCTTCTGTTTTATGTATGGTCCAGTTCCTCTTCCATTACATGTTTAGGCAAAGAGTTGGTTTCATTGCATTGTCTAATGTCCCTTATTTATTTTTTCATTGCATTGTCTAATGTCCCTTATTTATTTACAGTTTGATTACTGGGGAAGTCCACTGGGTCAGTGACCCATTTTCAGTGGAGGCCCGGGGAGAAAAGCTCCAAGATACATAACACAGATAAGGTACAGAAATACACGGATGTCAGTCTTACATAATATGGAAACAGTTACAAGTAAGTACCTTGAAAATATGCATAATAAGCAGAAAAGCATTGAGTGTGGACTTGTTTATACATTTTCTTTAGTGTGCACACTCAGATATTGGGTGAGAATATGTTTTATATACATACTTTTAAGTAAAATAAGGATACACTATACATGCACAATTTCAGAAAAGAAATTAGTAATGGAAAGCTATATACAATATTTACAATGTTGAACCATAAGAAATAAGCAGCTAATAGAGAAAGGAGAGCAAAGAAAATGCTCGTGGGAGCATAGCTGAAGGAGAGTTATTGAGGTCTTAGGAACCTGAGGGGGAAAACCCCCAGGAGCATAGCTGAAGGAGAGTTGTTGAGGGCTTAGGAACCAGAGTGGGAAAACCCCCAGGGGAATGGATCAAGGAAGATTAGGTTGGATGGTGGCAATTGCATTTCCATTTTGTGGCCAGGTGTTTGATAAGCTGAGTTTTGAAGTTTTCTAAGTTTGGGATGGTTCTTGGGGAGGAAGGGAATTCCATTTTTTGCCTAGAGAGAGAGAGAGAGCGAGGAGAAGTTGGCCTTCTGTACCTTTGGGTTTGGGGATAGCAATTAGGTTTTGATGCTCAGATTTGAGAGTTCTATTGGGGGTGTAATGGGGGAGGATATTAGCGCTGGACACTTAGTTGGGTGATATACAAGTCTGTGTGTAGTGGTGAGTTGGAGGAAGTCTAAGTAGTTTGGGAGTTCAAGACACTTTAAGGATCTTAGGGTAAGGCAGTGATGAGTAGAAGGTTTAGATTTGGTAGCAAATTTTGAGATTTTATTATAGCAGTTTTCTAGTTTGGAGGAAATAGAGGAGGATAGGTTAGACAGCAGGGGTGGTCCATATAATAATGAAGGCAGTAGATAAGTGGTGGCTAGAGTATTCCTAGTAGTATGAGAGAGGAAGCGATTGTTCCTATATAGCATACCCAGCTTTTGGTGGGTTTTCTTAATATTTTGTTGAATATGGATATCGAACTTGAAATATTCATCAATAGTAATACCAAGTAGTGTAGCAGAAGGAACCACTTCTATAGCTGAATTAGTTTGACTTAGCACTTTGAAGGGATTTTTGTTGTAGGAGAATGATTTTGTGGGTGGGAAAATTAGAATTTTTGATTTGTTTGCATTGAGAGAGAGGTGGTTTTGGCGCATCCAATTTTCAGTGGTTGAGAAGGCAGTTTGTGTTTTAGACAGCAATTCTGAGAGGTTAGAGGCAAAGCAGACTAAGGTATAATCATCTGCATATTGAATAATTTTGGAATTAGGAATGGCAGCATTAAAGTTGTTTATGAAGATATTGAAAAACATGGGCCCATAACTCTGAGTGATCAGTCTTGCCAGTATAGAACTTATTACATAATTCACACTGTGCTAAATATTTAGAAGTACAATCTGCTTTCACTCTAAAATAGCTCTTATTAGTCCCAGGATGTACAAATATATTGCTGCTGTCAATAAGAACAAAAATTACACTTACCACAGGGAGAAGTGTCCTTGCGATCTAAGGCTTTGAAACATCTGTTTCTATAACAGAGTAGTCTCTTTAGAGACTTCCTATTTCTGAATTTAAAATTAGGTTGGGTCCCAATCCCACTATTACCTTTATCTGAGGATAGTATGTGCCAATTTCTTTTAATAATCTCGCATATGGAGTGTATGTTACTAGAATAGCTTAGGGATACGGGTGTGCCCCTAACTCTCATCTATCTGTCTTGATGTAGATTGTGTGATCTCACTGTCTGAAAAATAGGATCTTGCTTTACCTAGTCTCAAATCTTTGACATCTGACATCCCCCTTCCAGTTCTGTTTAACCTATCTGCAAAGACTATTCACACATCATAGCAAGATCAAATCTAAGCTATCATCTCTCTTGTTCAGATGAGAAAGTCTCATAGTCTGGCCCCTTATAATGTTCTTGTATGCACTCGGGGGGTTTAGACTTTGTCTATGCAAAATATGAATCTTATGACTATCCTTCCTATATCAACTCATGATATTGTTACATTCATCTGTCTTTAATCTCGCATCTAAAAATTCTGTGTGTCTTTCTGAAACTGTGGCAGTAAACGTAAGAAAACTGGTTGTATGATGCAAATATTTCAGTGTCCCTCAACTCATCCTTACTACCAGTCCAAAGAAGGAACTTGTCATTCACAAACCTTTGATAAAAGGTTATGTGAGATGAAAACCTGCTCATATTCAAAACATACTGTGCCTCCCATTGGGCCAGGGTACTACTGGCATAGCTATGTGGGCATGGGGTTCCCATTGACACTCCAGCTTTCTGGCTATAGTACTTCCCTAGAAACATAAATAGATTATTCTCCAGTATTATGTCTATAAACAGAGTAAATCAGTCATACCTGGACTACAATCACTATTATCTTTCAAAAAATTTCTAACAAGTTCTAGTCCTGGTTCATTTAGTATCACTGTAAATGATGGACGTACATCCATTGTAAAACATTGTACACTCATTCAAAGGATGACTATGTAAATCATCATACAAGTGGCTCAAAAACTGTGTAATATTCAAAACTGTAGCTTTTTGATTTAATACAGGTCTAAGATTATGTTGTACATAAATCAACAGTGCTCCATAAGCCATCCCCATCCAGAAAGAGTAGGTCTGAATGGGGGATTAGATATACATTTATGTATTTTCAGTAGACCCTGAAAAGTAGGAATTAATGGTAAATCAGTTAGACAATAAGAATATAGTTCTTTGGTAATAACATTAGTCAATAAGCAGTCATATAATGTACTGTGAGAACGTACTTGACTTAGTGGATCTTGGCAGCAGAGGACATTTCCATTTTACAAAAGGATGATCATTTATTCTGGTGCATAAGGCGAGCCTTGGAGTAGTTATTTTGGATATTGGGTTATTTGCAAGCAAGTTGATGCTACAGACAATGTTTCCTAATAAGTGTTAATGGGAGTATTTTTAGAAAACCTAGTCTATTTAATCCTGTAATTCTGTACCATATGGGAGTGTGACTTGAACATTTTATTTAATAGTTTTGAAAGCACTGAAGGCATTAAAGTCTTTAAGTGATGATATGACTGTTTCCATAAGACTGGAGGATAAAGGAGGGGAGCTGGTGCTTATGGATACTGATTTTTATAATTCAATTCTAATTAGTATGCTTCAGGATCGAGATGTATATGTTTTAACTTTAGAGGACATTAACAAAATTGTCAGTTATGATCACAGTACATTATATGACTGTTTGACTAATATTATTACCCAAGAACTGTATACTTATTGTCTAATTGATTTACTGTTAATTCCTACTTTCTAGGGTCTACCAAAACTGCATACATGTATGGCTAATCCCCAATATAGACCTACTGTTTCTGGATGAGGATGGCTTACGGAGCCACTGTTGATTTATGTAGAAAAACATCTTAGACATGTATTAAATCAGAAAGCTACAGGACTGAATGATATTGGACCGTTTTAGCCAATTGTATGATTTACATAGTCATCCTTTGAATGAGTGTACAGTGTTTGTTACAATGGATGTATGCTCATTATTTACAATTATACCAAATGAACCAGGGCTAGAACTTTAGAATTTTTTTGGAGGACAGTAGTGATTATAGTCTGGGTATGATTGATTTACTTTGTTTATAGAGATAATATTGGAGAATAATGCATTTATGTTTCTAGGGAAGTACTATTGCCAGAAAGTTGGAGTGGCAATGGGAACCCCATGTGCCAATATCTATGCTAATGCATCTTGGCCCAATGGGAGGCAGAATATGTTTTGAATATGAGCAGGTTTTCATCTCACATAGCCTTCTATTGAAGGTTTGTAGATGACATATTCCTTCTTTGAACTGGTAGTGAGTATGATTTGAGTGACTTTGTGGAATATTTGCATCATGCAGCTAGTTTTCTTAAGTTTACTGCCACAGTTTCAGAAAGACGCATAGAACTTTTACATATGAGATTAGAGAAAGATGAATGTAACAATATTATCACTAGTAGATGTAGGAAGGATTGTCATAAAAAACATGTTTTGCATAGAGAAAGACTATATCCCCCACCTATATTTCAAAACATTATAAGGTGCCAGACTGAGACTTTCTAATCTGAACAATCAAGATGATAAGTTAGATTTAGATCTTGCTATGATACATGAGTTTTTACAGAGAGGTTATAAAGCAACAGAACTAGAAGGGGAATGTCTGGTATAAGATATTTCAGACCAAGTAAAGTGAAACCCTATTTTTCAGATAGAGAGATCACACATAGTCTGTCAAGATAGATCTATGAGAGTTAGGGGCACACCAATATCCTTAAGCTATTCTAGTAACATGCACTCCATATACAAAATTATTAAAAGAAATTGGCACATTACTAAACTGAGATGATGGTCAATAGTGTGATTGGGACCCAACCTAATTTTAAATTTAGAAATAGGAAGTCTGTAAAGAGATTACTCTGTTATAATGACAACATATGTTCGCCTTAGATTGCATGGGCACTTCTCCCTGTGGTAAGTGTAATTTTTATCTTATTGACAGCAGCAATATATTTGCACTTCCTGTGACTGTTAAAAGCTATTATTTCAGAGTGAAAGCAGATTGTACTTCTAAACATTTAGTATATTTAGCACAATGTGAATTATGTAATAAGTTCTATATTGGCAAGACTGATTGCTCCCTCATAGAGCATATGAGATAGCATGTAAGGGACATTAGACAAAACAAGAAAACCAACTCTTTGGCTAAACATGTTACGGAAAAGGGACAGGACCACACATTTAAGTTTAAAGTGATAGAATAATGAAAGGAAGGTGGAAGGCTAGGAGATTATGTGAATAAGATTGATAGGGAACATTTTTTGATTTTACATCTAGAAGCTGACAAAATATATGGTTTAAATCATAAAATCTCTTTATGACCAGCATTGAAACAACGAAGATTATTCAAATTAGTTCCATTACTATTTTAATGTTTTGGTCATATGCTTGATGTTTTATCCTATTGGATGGTTTGAACTATTTATGTATTTAATTGATTTTCATTATTTTATTGATCTGATGAAGCAATTTTTCTGTGAAAGCGCTTACCGTAGTTTTATTATTTTAAGTTCTCTTGGCACTTACGGCATTTTGTTTTCTGAAGCAGTTGTTTCCTCTTCCATTCTTTGGCTCCTTCTTCCATTCTTTATAGTAGCTTTTGTACTCTCCCATAGGTTAAGAATACTGCAACAGTGATATGGAAGGATACAGCACAGTTGTGTAAAACCTTAACATAACAGTAGATGAAGATCTCTTCACTGTTGCTCCCTCTTGGGCCCCCTTTTCTTCCTTTTTTCTGTTGGGAACATTTGCCTGACCAAGGGGGTCTTTGCCCTTCTCCATAGGCATCTCCTTTTTCCCCTTGTACATATTCTCCTTTAACCTGAGATGGCTCTTGTTCTCATAGGGCACTTTACTTCTGAGTCTGAAACATTTGTACATCACCTTTGTATGCACTACACTGATCCAGGGAACACATGTCTGATGTATGATGATGGTAAGAATTAAAGGCTTTGGTATACCAGCTGTATGTTGGGATATCCTTGGTAGGAGATCCCTTAGGTTATGAATACTATAACAGTGAAGAGAAAGTCATCATCTATTATGGTAAGATTATACGCAACTGTATTTTTGTTTGAGACCTGTGATTTTTACATCTTTGTTATTACAAATAATATAGCAGAACCATGACGATAAAAACACCTCTTCAACAGATTACAGATGTTAGAGTGTATAGACCAGCAAAGACAAGTGATGACACAGGAATTAATGTCTTCCCTGAAACAAATAAAGAAAAAAATAATAGTTGAGAACACTTGTAGATTGTAAAGAAATTTAGTAGGGAACAGCACATACTGGATATTGTTTGTGTGCCTAAGGAGAGGATTGTGACTTTGTCATGTTTTACCACCCATGATGTTCAGTGATCATAAGGTTATGGAGGTTCATAATTCAGCCAAATTGAAATGTAAATTAATGCACGAAGATTAATAGCAGGCTGTGTGGAAGAAAAGCAGTCACTAGGTAAAACTAATTGGAGTAATGCATTCAGTGGAATGATGGCAAGATATGTAACGAGTTCTGAGAGGGAAATTGAATTAAAAATATTAAAAATAAATGTTCAACCTCAGGATATATTCACTCATGTCAGAAGGATATTTTCCATAAGAACATAATTAAGAGGAGAGAGGAAAAATATAAAAAAGTGGAACTGAGGTAGTACAACAACTCTGAAAACTGAACTAAAACTGGCCAGACAAATTAAGCATAGCTTGAGAAAAGATCAGGGAAAATTTGAAGGAGTTATAAAAATATTAAGGATAACAGGAAACCATTTTTTACATATAAAAGATGTGGTAGAAGTAAAGACATAAAAACTGATAAATTGCATATATTTTAAAATGTATTTTCAAACACAAACAATTTTGTATATATTTACAAAATTTTATGCAAAACAGTTTGGCTTTTCAAACAAGGAGATGATTTGTACTTATAAGAACCAGATAACTTCAGATACTGAAAATGAAGTGCATTATGCTGAAAATTGATTATACAACCTAGACCCAAGCAAAGGGAGGGGATAGAATTAGTAGTAATGACCTGAGGATGCTTTGACGAGAACTTTACAATGCCATTGCATTTATTCTTCAGTATGTCGTTTAAGTATGGGGAGATTAGTTACAATCTTCATGCACTTGTTAAATCAATTTTCAAGTGAAATAAGTCTTATAGACCCATATGTCTACTTTCATGTTTTGGAAAAATAATGGAGAAGGTTATGTTGGATAAATTGTCAGAATTTGAAAAGTTGTGACTTGAAATCGTATCTCAGCATGTTTATGTTGAAAATGTCTAACTACCTGTAACATGATTTTCTATAATAATATAGCTACAAGTGAAAAACGTATGCTGTAATGTAATTTATATAGACTTCGTCAATAACTATAAATGAAATGTAATTTCATTTATATAGACTTATTTTCAGCCTTTGATAGGGTTATGCATGTAACACTGATTACTAAAATTAGAACACCTAGGTATTATCCTATTTGTGATAAGGTGGATTGTTACATGGCTTACAAATAGGGCATGGCAAATATCACTTGGCAATTCTAAGTTGCAGTCAGTGTGTCCAAAAGGGCTCTGTCCTAGGCCTATACTTGTTACGGTTATATTTCAACTACATCTTTCATCTGAGGTGTTCTGTTATTTGTATGTAGATGACTTGAACGTGGGAGAACTGATTGCTTTTAATGATGGAGCATATTTGCAAAATAACTACATTTCTCCTTTGAACACAGGAGAATAATACGATAATAAATGCATCAAAAACTAAACACAGAAGATTTTGGGAGATTGAGGTGAGTATTTAATATGGCACACAGGGATTGAAACTGGATTAAGAACCTGGGTATATGAGAAGACACAGCTTTGAGTTGTAGTTATCACATCATCTGATTGGCTAATGATAGCAAATCATATAAGAAAACTAACATGAGTAAATTGGCAATAGCAAGATACCAAGGGAATTCATGGATGCGAATGTTATGAGAACTTAAAATATCTGAACTTGTACAGTTTCTCGTATAAACATTTAAGAGAAGACCTTATTCCGGTTTGTAGAGCATTTAAAGACAACTGCCTGTGGGAATACCCAGGGTTATCAGACTAGAAAATTATCAGGCAACATTGTAGCAGATTATATAGGAATGAGATATGTAGTAAATGGTTCTCAGGAAAGACAGATGCAGTAAATGATTCTCAGAGAGTATGATGCCTGGAATAGACTAACCAATTATATTAATGCAATAGTTCAGATATTGTTAAGAACAATGTGGACATTTATTATGGAGATGACTATTAACAGTATACTGGCAGGCTGGAAATATTTATGCACATATGTAAGTAATGTGAAAGTAGTAAAAAAGTAACAGTTCAACCTTTTTAAAAAAAAACATCTTTATTAAATTATCACTTATGACATAGGCAATCCTACATTTATATAAATGAAAACAAACCGTATTGACATATTTTTAGTTGGAAACATACATCACGTATAATCTATCCAGTTATTGTCAGTAAAACATTACATAGCTCATTCAAATCCTGCCTTCTTTTAAACCTCATTCCTCCTCCCAAACATTATTCTGTGTGCATTGCCATAATTCACATTTTTTCTATGTAATTTGCTTCTACCCTTTTTTTCTAAAAATCCCATTTCCAGTTTTATCTCTATTACTATATCCACTACTTCTAGTACAGTTGGTTTAGACTTGATTTCCTGTAGTCATTGCTTTTTTTGGCAGCCACCATAATTAGACTTAGCAAGGCCTTACTGTGTGTAGCCAATATTATCTTTTGTTTAGTCTCTTCCCACATATCCTTAGTTGCCATGACAGAATCCTTTGTAATCCATACTCCAAAGTATTTCATTTTATCATGTCCCTGTAAATATGGGTATTGCTGAACCAATTCATGTGTGTGTGCATAGGTTACATCTATTGCCTTTGTTATAGCTTCATTAATTGTGTACCCCAAATACACTTGAAACTGCCTCAGAATGCTCCACAACACTGAAATGTCTTTTTCTGGTTTTATCAGGTGTAGAATATCATCTGCATGTAAAGCTAGCTTTTCTTGACTACCATAACAGTTATATCCTTGAATTTCTGAGTCCCGTATTTTCTTTGCCTATGGTTCTAAATACCATGCAAATAGTAAAGGGGAAGGAAGACACCCCTGCCTGGTTCCTCTGCTCAAACAAAACTGATCAGAAAGGAACCCATGCACTTTTAATTTTCACCTCCAGTTTATAGTATATCCTCCTTATTAACTTTATAATTTTATCAGGGAATGCAGATGCTTCCATTGCCATGCTCCTAAAATCCTAGTTTACTCTGTCAATTGCTTTCTCTTCATCAAGACCCAACAACAGGGGTATTTTCTTACATTCTTCTTCCCTCTGGATCATCATTGTTCCATTAATGTTGTCAAATGTTTGCCTCCCCTCCACAAAACAACACTGGTCCATATCTATAAATTTTGACATTCTTTTAGCCATTATAGACATAAACACTTTGTAATCATGGTTTATAATTGAAATGGACCTATATGACGTTAGATCTAATGGGTCTTTACCATGTTTAGGTATTAACAGCCACCACGGCTCTCTTCCAGGATGTTGGTGGTTCTTCTCCTTTTAAAATACTGCTAAAACCTTTCAGATCTTTGTTTCTTCCGTCCAGCTTCCAAACTTCCACAGGAATACCATCTGTTTCTGGGGACTTTTCTGTAAATTGGTTATATATCACCATTTTTATCTCATCCTCCCCTGACTGCTAGTAATTGAGTCTCATTTACTTCTAACCTTGGCATGTTTAATTTTTCCATAAACATTTCCATATTTATCTTTTCATGATTTCCATATTTCTCTGCTTTGTACAGATTTTCATAAAATTTCCAAAATATTTCTATTACCTCTGTAGGATCTCTGGTTATTTTCTTAGTTATAGGCACCTTTAGCTTGGTACAAACCATTTCTACTTTCTGTTGCCCGAGTTGTTGTGCTAACTTTTTTGTGGTCTGGTGTTATCCAAAAAACAGTTGCTTAACAGCAGTCTTTCTAAACTCATGTGTGTTATCAAGGTAATCCCTTATTTTCTGTTTAGTACTCTACAATTGCTCCTGTTCTTGTTCTGTGAGATTTCCCTGATTCTGCAAATACTTTAACCTTTGTCAATCCTTCTAAATAAATCATATTACTTCTTAATCATATCTTTCTTTTACTTTTATCCTATTTTTAAAGTCTACTTTAATTTTACTCCCTAGCTATATTTTCAGAAGAAATTTCTGTCTTCCTGAATAATTTCCACTACTCATTCCTTAAATTCCTCTCGTTTTAACAGATTCATGGGGAAGTGTCAGTGTCTCATTTTTCTTTCATTACCCTGCATTTTTATTTTAATTATTGGTGTGTAATCTGAAATAGTTATTGGACACTTATTAAAATTTAAGTTAAATACACATGTTGCTGTGAAATATAATTTCTCTCACCTAGCCCGATTTTTATACCTTGGAGTATAAGTACATTCACTCCAAACTCCTGCTCCTAAATTCACATTTTCATACCAAATATTTTAATAATTTATTCAAAAATCTACCTTCTTTTGTTGTATTTTTCTTTCTGATAAGTTCACCTTTTTTAAGGCAATACATTTTCTTTTGTCTACATTTATATGTTTTCTTTTGCTACATACTTTAGCCCAGCAGTGTAGTTAGGGTGGGGCGAAGGGGGCAGCTTCCCTGGATGCAAAGTGTTAGGGGGCATGATTGGCTGATCCCAATCAGTCTTTTGTAATAGTGCATACCAGCTTTTAAATGCTAGTACTGCATTTGCTGTCAAAGCTGAGCTCTGTAAAAGTCTGTGTGTGTTCTAAACTGTAGCATTTCTAACAAGCAGTTCACTACATTTAAAAAAAATATAAATTTTTAGTTTTTATTTTTTCAAGACAAATCTGAACACTGTAGCACTTCAGACATGCTACATAGTGTTCCAAGCAGTTTAAAAGAAAAAAACATTTTTTTTTTATTTAAGACAAATATCAGCATTGTTGCAATTTGCTGCTGTTTAAAAGTTGTTAAAAAAATAAATAAATAAATCTGAGTGCCGTAGTGCTCTGTGGATGGTATAAACTAAACTGTAGCAAGCAGTTTGCTACAGTTTAAGCTGAAAGTTATATATGTGCATGTGTGTATGTATACAGTGGATATAAAAAGTGTACACACCCCTGTTAAAATGCCAGGTTTCTGTGATACAAAAAAAATGAGAACACAATAAATCATTCCAAAACTGTTCCCACCTTTAATGTGACCTATAACCTGTACAATCCAATTGAAAGACAAATCTATTCGGGGGGAAAAAAAACTATAAAAAAAAAAAAAAACATACAGTACGCTGGTTGCATAAGTGTGCACACCCTTAAACTAATACTTTGTTGAAGCACCTTTTGATTTAATTACGGCATTCAGTTTTCTTGGGTAGGAGTTTATCAGCAGGGCACATCTTGACTTGGCAATATTTGCCCACTCTTCCTTGCAAAAGCACTCCAAATCTGTCAGATTGCGAGGGCATCTCTTATGCACAGCCCTCTTCAGGGCATCCCACAGATTTTCTATTGAATTTACCTTTTTCCCCACTATAGTGATCTCAGAGTTGGTCCATATAATTTGCAGGGGGTGTGGAGGGATGCAGGGTGCTTGCCCCCTCCTGCAAAAATATAGATTTTGGTGGTTTTGTTTCAAGTTTTTGGTAAGTAAAGTATATTATTTGGTCTTGACTCAAACATTAGAGTTTCTGAAAACCCAATAATCTGACACAAACCCATAAATATATATATATATATATATGTGTGTGTGTGTGTGTGTGTGTGTGTGTGTGTGCTCGCGCGCGTATAACATACTTTAGTGCACTGTGTTCCTTGTGCATAAACTGTAGTAGCTGCTTGCTAGAAATTTGCCAAGCAGTTTGCTACTGTTTAAGGAAGGCTGACTGAGGGCAGGCATGAGTGGAGTGCAAAAATGGCACATGAGTGGCTCCTGCATTTCAGGACCACCAGGTACCAGATCATGGACCTGTTTTTCTTTGTTTTTTTTCTTTAATTGCTTCTGCCCTGAGGAGGGACATGGTTAGAACTGGAATAGAGATTCTGAAGCAGGGCCTAGTTGATTGGCTGGCTTTTGTAGTTTTAGAATTCCAGCCAGCCACGAGATCATATTTTTTTTTGCTCCTCAGTGGTGATTAGGGGTACCAGATTAAAGAATGAGCCACCTACACTTCTTCTTTAGCCTTTGTACATTAACAGACCATCAGTATGTATAATTATATGGGGCATCAAGGTGGAGGTAAGAGCAGTACTCTCCTGTTCCCTATAGCAGTAAAGTTAAACATGGATGTTGGTCAAAACTTGTAGTAGGACTGCCAGTATCGACCACTCAGTGTGACCATCCTGTCTGTGGCTTTGCCTCTTGTATGCAGATCTTAGTAAAACAGATTAATTTTCTCCATTTCTCATTACAACTGCCATGGATTTTCCTTTTTTACTGTTTTAACACTACAGCACCTTTGATTGCTTACACATCCCACCACCCTTTCTCTTAAACCTTAACTCGGGTGTCCCCGTCTCCTAAGCTGTTCAACTTGCATGTTCACATTTTGCTTTTCTGCTTTTAATATGTTTCATTTATAAAAAAGATGGTGCCCAGGTGGCTTCTCATTTTTGTCATTGCTTCCTCACTGTTGGTACTATTCATTTTTGTCACTGCTCCATCACCGCTCATTTCTAACGCATTATTCATAAACATTTGTACTCTCTCTACCTTTACAGATGTGCGAGATTTTTTGTTATTCTCTTAACTGCTTCTTTCCCTTTTGACCACTACAGCTTTAATTGGAGTCTTGCCCACTGTAGCGAGGGTCATAACTTTGCTCTTTACCTCCGAAAGTCTCTCGATCTGCAAATAATGCTAGTATAACTGACAGCCTCTTTGGTTTTGGTTGCTACCAGGTAACAAAACTTGGGAGGCCATTCTATAGGCAAGAAGTGTTCTTGAAATAACTATAAACCTCCTTTGGCCAAAGAGAACATTGATGATAAGCCTTCCAAATCATCTGTAGCATCCTCATGAAAAGGACAAGCCCCAGTATTGAAGTATGCTGCAGCCTGGAGTTAACCCTCATTTTATTTGAGCGAGTTGATTTTACTAATATACTGTCTTTCCATCTGACGTTACACCTGTTTGACAAGGAACCAGTCAAAGTCACTATTTGTATGTTGTCATGGTAAATTGTGAATAAAATGCATTTAGAAAATGTCGACCTCTTTTCAGATGATGTTACTTTCTTTACCAGGTCAAAATTACTCTGGTTGAGCCTTGCCTTCTTATTAATACATATTGTCTCACATCCTCTGCCCAGCTGGTTTTCTGACATCCTAGAATTGATTTTTCTCTACAACTGAGGTAAAATTGAGAAGGGTAATATTTTCCAACATAGGTTTTCCCACACCCTCATGGATGGTAATAGCTTCTGCCCCTTACCAAGCTTCCAAAGCTACAGGGCACCATCCACGGGCAACTATAATTGTATATGTTCCTAATACCACACAGTGAATAGTGTGGTTCTTAGGTGTGTACTAAGCTAATGGCCCTGGAGCCTTTACAAGCCTAGCTCATAGAAGTGCCCTGGCATCGTGCTGCCCGACATTAGTTCCCAGTGCCTTTATCAAGTAGAGCCTCTGCAGTGATCCCTGGGGTGAACTTTCTATTTCCCATCCACTCATCAAGATCTCTCTTGAAGAGGGCCAGTGAGGTGCTCTGCTTGACTTGTATGGGAAGTCTATTCCAGAGCATGGGCAGTCTCTGGGTTATGTACCTGTCCTTCCGGCATGTTCTGCTGATTGTGGTAATGAGGTTGAGGTCTTTGGAGCATGTGGTGTGTAGGAATTTCGATTTCTTTAGATGTAGCATTTCTAACAGAGCTGGGTCAGACATGGGTTTGTAAGTCTAGCAGAGATTGACTATTAGTAGATGATATGAGACAGAGAATAGTTGAAGTTTTTTGAGTCTGTCTTGTGCAGGACATTCGTTTAAGGGCTAGGATCCTCTTTGTGAGGTACATTTGTGGTCTTTCCATCAGTTGCATGTGCCTAGTGAGGTGCATGCCAAATGGGGCATTATACTCGATTGGCCTAATGAAGGAAGAGTAGAGAGAGATGATGACCTCTTTCTTCCTGGATGCAAAACCCTTGGTAGTGAGATGTGTCACATAGAAGGTCTTTCTGACCACAGTGGCAATGTGGTGGTCGAAGGAGAGGTCGCTGTCAACCTGTGTCCCCATATCTCTTATAGTGCCATCAGTGTTCAGTGGGCTCCCATCGATGTGATAATTAGTGGAACTGAGTTTTTCCCAAAGGGGATGATTATGCATTTTTTGGCATTAAGCTTAAGCCCATGGTTTTGACACCAGTCTTTGGTCTCAGTGAGGCCTGTCTGTAGGATACCTACATCACTTGGGGAGTTAATAATGGCTCCAAGCTTGCAGTCATCTGCAAACCTGGTCATCCAGAGTCCCTCTGTGTTTGTCTGGACTTCTGAGAAGTAGATGCCAAACAGCAGAGGACCCAGGACCGATCCCTGTGGGATTCCACTTGTGACTGGTTGACAGTTTGACTTGAGTCCACTACTTTCACACTGTGGGTTCTATTATGAGCCATTTTGCAACTGATCTAGTGATTGGGTTAATGCCTAGTTTGGTGAGTTTGTCAATAATTCTGAGTGGAGAATGGTATCAAAGGCTTTGGCCAGATCAAGGTAGGCTGTAAGAACTGCCTTGCCTTCATCCACAGCTCTGGTGACTGACTCAAAGAAGTCAACCAGGTTGAGCAGGCATGATCTACCTTTCACAAAACCAAATTGCATGGGATCTAAAGTTTAGTGATTCCCTATATCCTTGTTACTTAGGTCCATGATGATGTGCTCCATAGCCTTACATATCAGACTTGTCAGGCTAATGGAGCAATAATTCCCTGGGTCTGTAGTCACTCCCCCTTTATGGAGAGGGGATAACTGTAACTGTGTGCCATTTGGTAGATGCAAAGCCTGAGGTGAGGCTGTGATTGAACAGGGCACACAGATGTAGTGCCAGTTAACTTTGTAGTTCATGTAGAACACATCCAGGAATATTGTCGGGTCCCATGGAAGCTGTATTCTTGGTGTTGGACAACGCAGCTTTAACCTGTGTTGCAGTAATGCTGCGTGCCTGGCATTTCTCCAGTATTGTGATTGGTCCTTTAGCGGGGAGAAAGGGGCAAAGTTGGCAATGTATCTGTCGGCCAGTATGTTGGCAATATCTGTTGGCTCAGTATAGGAGGTACCATTGTGCAGTAACTCTGAGCAAACCTGGGTATTGCCGTGGAGATTCTTGATATAACTATAGAAGGCTTTGTGGTTGTTTTTAGTGTCTGCCACAATTCTGCCTTCATAGCTGGCTTTAGAGGTTTTGATGAGGGATCTTAACTTTTTGTTGAGGCTAATAAGGGAGTTTTTCCATTCTTGGCACTTCACCTTTCTCTGCAACAGTTTCTTTCTTCTGTTGTAGGGTTTATTAATGGCAGGGGACTACCATATTGGCTTCTTTTCTTTTTGGCAGGGAGTGTCTTGGTTCTGTTGGGTATGGCTAGTTCCATGCATTTATGTACCTAGTCGTACAGTGCATTGGTGTATGGTTCTGCAGTCATGCATCTAATTTCCATTGACATAGGTGCTTTGAAGTTAGCCACCTCTGTTTTTAGGAGCCCAAAGTCAGTCTTGGAGAAGTTTTTCATGGTGGTTACCTTTGCAGGGGGTGTGGGTGAGATGTGGATTTCCATGGTGATTAGTTGGTTGTCGGATCTAACCAGGGAGGAATTTGACTATTGGTGTAGAGCAACGGTTGACCATGTTAGCAATAACCAGGTCAGGGATGTTGCTATCATTAGTGGGGGTAAGAATGAGCTAGTCCAGGGCATCGGGATTGATGAATTTGAGGAAGCATTGGGCCAGTGTATCAGTGCACGAGTAGTTTTCCCAATTGATGGAAATGTAGTTGAAATCACCTAGTATGAGAGTGTTGGTTTGGACCCTAATGGTTTCCAGGGTGCTTAGGAATGTGGAGTGAGAGTTTTGGGACATGGTTGGGGACCTATAGCAGGCTACAACCTGAATCAGCATCTTACCCAATGTTAGTTGCAGCTGAAGTATCTCAGATGCGTTATGCTGGGCTTACTAGTCTGGAGGTATGTATATCCTTTATGAATATGGAGACACCACTGCCTTTGGCGCTTTGGTCACCTCACTGCAAGAGGTTCCCCGGTTTGATTCTCAACTGGGGTGCCTTCTGTGTGGAGTCTGCATGTCTTCCTTTGTGTTCCCATGGGTATCTCCCCGCATTTCATAGACATGCAGTAAGTGGAGTGGACACTCTAAAATGGCTGTAGGTGTGACACTGTGGTGTGGCAGAATTACCGTGACAGGGCTATAGCCGCACACCAGTACAAACCTTGGTTCCAGATGATTGTCACTGTTGAAGTGACTCCCCGACCCTATGTGCAAAAATGGGGAAAAGGGGTTGTGGATGTATGGAGGATGGATGGAAAATGCAATCTGCCATGAAAACCACATTTCCTAGTTTGCCTTTTGAATAGACAAACTATTGTACTATCTCGCTACATACCAGTACCTAAAAATTCATCAAAGAATAGCCAAAAGCTACTGTGACTTACAAATAATATTATATATGTCAAAAATCAGGATATTCATTTAGTTATGTATTTTGCTATTTTAAGCTATTTTCCATTACTACATAAAAGTTTAATAATCCCGTTCTGTTAATCACAGGTATTAAATAATCCAAAAAAGTGTACTGTATACTTATTTGTGTAATAGTAGTATAAATTATCCATCAAATATTCTTAAATTATTCGCTCATTCAACATTACTGTAACTAAATCCTTATGTAAATAAGAACAGTGGTAACTGAAGAAATATCTGTAAACTTATCAGTGACAGGTAATCTTATACTAAGCTATAATGCAAAACTGGTCTCAAAATTGTGTAACACTCTTAACGTGACATGTAAAATGTTTAAAAATCATTTAGCATATAAAACTACTCCCTAAAAAATATGTACATTACTGAGGTCAAAGAGAATCTCTTGCTATTTCTATGGAGTCAAAAAATGTTTGCAATCTTTATTATATTCAGAAGTTACAATGTGCTTATTTCAAATCCCATTCTCCCATCCTGGGTTCAAATATATTGAAAAATCTTTACTTTCTCTCAAAATGGATGCACTGATTCAGCAATGTGCCACTCAAATTTCAGCTCTGACTTGAGATGAGTTATTTCAAGTAGTCTTATAACATGCAGTTATAAAAGGTTCAAATGTCAGCTTTCAGATTATTTTCAAATATGTTTATATGATTTTCTATGCAAATTATGTAAGTTCTTGTACGTGCACATTACTGCCATATGCAGGTATATGTAATACATATCTTTCTTATAAGCAGTTTGATATTTAAATGTAGTTTCTCTCTTATTTTACAACTAATGTTCTACCTTATTCTTTGTAACTTGTATTTCTAAAATCTCCCCTCAAAGAACTATTTAATCATCAGCTTTCTAGCACAGGTTATAGTATGTGTCTATATTTCTTAATTTACTGATACTGCTCTTTTATTAATCCATACATATTAGATATTTCATTCCTTGTGCATTTGCATACTGTGTTCATAAGATGTGCATTCTTAGTATTACAAACAATCTTGCCTGTATATAAAATAATTGTTGCTTGTTTAATCTGAATGTACATTTTTAGCCATTATGAGCTGCTGTTCTCATCTAAGCTTGACATTCCTATGTTAAAATTTGATTATAGCTTGTGAAATGACAACTCACAGCACACAGCAGCGGCTGGGTTCCTGTGCAAGTTTCTCATTCTTAATTCTTTTAAACTCTTCTAATTAGTAACAAAAATGTAACTTTCCTTCTTTCCATTAATATTCACAAAGTTATTAACACTACGACATAAGCTATTTACATTCAGTAAAATGTAAACAAATTATATGTCAGTAACAACTCAATAGAAAAATGACTATAGCTTTTGTTTAGCCAATGCTTCACTTCTAAGAAAATAGAGGTTTCAAATAGATTTCTCTCATATATACTTAGAAAAAAAAGAAAGAAAGGGTTCCTCTCTGTTTTGACAGGTATTAGCAAACAATCAGTTAACCCCCATCAATGTACATACTAAGCAAAGTTTAATAAATACAATTCTTAAATTGTATAGTCTTAGTTACCAGTTCCGTTGCTTATAATGTAATGACATCCTGTTACTGTACTTGTTTAAAATTTAGAAATGCACTTGTAAGTTTAGTTAAATGAAATATAGTCTTTCACTGTAAATATGGTAAAACTAACCATTTATATTCCTCAAATCATGAAAATGGTTTAGTTTTAAGATGTAAATGCTTATGCTTTGAAGCTTAAAGTGCAGTACAAACATTTTACTTAAAAGGAGAATCTATTGTTTAGAAAATAAAAGTCCTGCAATCAGGGAAAAGAAGACACTTGTTTTTTTATGCTTTTTAATTCTAGAAGCAGTTTTCCAGGAATTCAGCTCTGTCTCTTCAGGGATATACTGTTCCAATCAGTTTCTTCAGTATTAGCTATTTGATTGTTAATAGAAGTGGATACCTCTTCCAACGTGTCAAATATTTTGGTTCCTTCAGAAAGAAGAAATTTAATCTTTTCAGGAAACACTGAAGAGGCATTAATATTGTTTTTGTTTTAAGTTCCTTGATCAGTGTTAAACAGGATTTTCTTTTACTCATTACTTTACTGGAATAATCATCGTCAAATCTGACTAGATGTTCACCTATTTTAATATGTGGGCTGGACCATGCTGTTTTTAATATTTCATCTGTTTCTAAGCTAGACATAAACTTATCTGTAGTTAAAAGTGGTAGTGAGTTTTTCTCCTTTGAAGGTGCTCTTCCAGGATCTGTGTGTCTCTTAAATTCCAAAAGGTAAAGTTTCAGTTAGATGTAATATTTTATGTAGCCAGGTTGTTGAGAAGTTTGTGTTGTCTTCCCTCATACTTTTCAAGTATACCATAAATTCTAATCTTATTTCATCTTGGTCTATTTTCTATAATCACTAACTTTTGTCTGTGAGCCAGTTTTTGTTTTAAAAGAGATTCAGTCTGAGAGACTCCTTCAGTTATTCATCCTTCATGATCATTTAAGGTGTACTGCTGATCTATGCATTTTGTTGTTTCATAGGAGTTTCTAAATGTTCTATCTTCTTTCTTGTCCCTTCTTTGAAACTTTCTAGTTTAGTGTCCAGTTTGTCTATTTTAAGTAATATATCCTGAATATTGGATATTAGTGACTGGATGGCTTTAACACAAGAATCCTGAGTATGAATTCTTGAGTGACTCATGTTGATGTTGGAGTCTGTCCTCTATTAACCAAGCAGTTGAAATTTTAGAAGGAAAATTGCAGCTTTTGAAGAACTTGGTTATAAATATTTTCTCTGACTATTGGTGAATAAAATTAGCTAACAAGCATCTCCAAATTTTATTTTGTTATATTTTCTGTCAGAGAAAAGTTCAGTCCCAGAGCTTTCACCAGTTGCTACTCTCAGCCGTCTTGGCCATGCCCTGAACTTTTTCATTTGAAAGTAGTTAAGGTCTAGTTTAGCTGATAGGTAATGTATGGGATTTGACTTTGTCTGCTCAGAACTTTTGTTTGATATTCCAAGTGCAGGAATATTTATTCGTTCGCTTAATTTTCAGGTATAATAATGGCTTTCTTTATTCCAAGTATAGAGTTTTTTTCTTTTTTTTTTGTTGTTGAATTTTAAATACTTGTGACTTAAGTTTACCACCTAAAGTTTTTGTGTTGAATAGCATATAACAAACTGTTGGCATCCACCCTTTGAAGTTTAACTGTTCAAGCTATTATTATTATCACTATTCAGATGTTCAATGGGTACCTTATTTTAAGGATAAACAGTAATTTGAGGTCTTGGTTTGCCAAAGTAGCTGTTGGCAGTGCAGAGTAAATTGGGAGAAGGTGTTGGTACCAGTGAGTTATTATTTACCCAACTTTCTGAAAGTATTGTGTGTGTATTTGTGTGCAAAAAAATGGATGCATTTAAATTACTGCTGGTGAGAATGCTCTAGGAGGTAGTAGGATGAATCTAAGGTGGTGAAGTGCAGAGGAGCCCAGTATTAAAACTCTGATCTTCACCGTACATCATACCCAAGGTAGCAGTGCAAATTTACTGTATACCCTTAAGGCTAATAATACCTCAGACACATTAATCTCAGTGGTGTGGATCAAAGGCCATACCCCCTGCTCACTTCATATATTTGGCACTTACAGTGCAGATTTAAATCAGATATCTGTTTTTGGAGGAGCTGGGGTGTATTCATCATAGGGGGCAAAGGTCCTCCACACCCTCATTGTAAGGGTCTTGCTCTCTTCTCAGTTAAGGAAAAATAGTGCTGGGTTACTGCATCTTGTGGGGCATGACGGTCCTTGGTGTTCCAGATAATGTCATTTTTTGCCAGAAATGGCAGTGTGTAAATTGCATATCAACCATTCAATACTTAAACATATTAGCATGGCAGAAGTCAGCAGTGGGGATTGACTGAGCTTTATGTTTTTTTTTTTTGTTTTGTTTTTTCTTGTTACATAATTGAATTATTTATTGATTGTGAATCCTATGAGCTAGTGATTATAGAACAGTGAAGACTTTTGTGGATGTTAAGTCCAATATGTGGCTTTGTGCAGTAAAATGATGATCATGTGGGTTTGGTTAGTTGTGAATATGGCTCTGAGGTGATATGTCTGATAAATCACTAACATTGTTATATTGTGTTGAATGAAGGGTTATGTTCATTTGCACTGTACATTTAGTGAAGAGCATCTATTGCACAATTTTGAAATTAGCATCATCTAAGTAGTTTTTCTTATTGCTATTTGCAGGCAGAGTAGTTTATTGATATTTTGTCCAAGTCACTGACCCAAGTGTCCGTGTGTCACTGTAGGCATTAATGGGTACCGGAGAAGTATTAGTGTGCTATACTCACATTAACTAGGAACATTAGTTTAGGACCATAATTCATTTCTCTCCACACTTGTGTACAGATTTGCATGTTTGCTTTAAAGCACTGCTCTGAAGGTTGATCACCATTTGCATTGATTTGTTGTTTATACAATGTATGTTACTGCATGGTAGGTTACTTTTGGTATAGCTCCTAATATTTCTTTACTTTGTCTTCACAGATAGTCTTGCTGTGGAGTGGAAAAGGGGTAGGAGACGAGGCTTAAATACAGGAAGGTCAAAAGGCACCAGCTTGGCTGCAGCCATTCATTGTACTCATGGTGAGTAGTTAATGTGTTTTTTTCTAAGTACAGATGTACATTTTATAGGTTTCAAGTAACAGTGAAGTTAGTCATGTTACTTTTATCATTAGTGAGAGGTATCTCACAGAAATTGTAGTAGTCACAGGCTTAGAGCAGTAAACTTATTTGTCCAAGACCCTTTGTTGAGTAGTGTCAAGAATCAAATTAATAAGTGTTTTTTTTTTACCTGATCGTGTAAAATGTTAATGTCATTGTTCCACAAAAAATTAAACACCAAGGAACACTTTTGTCTGTGTACACCCAGTGACATTGTGAAGTTCAAGCCTGAGTATGATCACCCTGACAGCCAGTACTGTTTTATATAACCATGAGCACTCTCGGCTGCCTTATTATGGTTATTAAATTTATATCTGTATTAATGTACTTTTAAAATTTGATTTAAGTAACAGTAATTTGACACTGAATTATCCCTCTGCCAACATTTGCAAAAGCTTATAAGATATTGAAAAGCACAGTTGCCTGTATTTTAAATTACTTTTGCTGCATTCCTACTTTAGTCTAAAGAAATTAATATGTAGGTTTTACATAAGAAATATGTAATATGAGGTATATCTTACTGAAATCAAATGTTTCTATATAGATTTTGCATCTGCAAATATTTTTTTCCAAAAATGTTAGATGTACTACTACAATAGTGCTGTTTAAACTACGACACTACTGTTGTACCTCTCCATCAGTGAGCCATTGTGCAGTTGTGTTATGAAGATTTCAAAGTCAATGTGTGATACAACCTTTCAAGGTGGAGTGGTATAGTAATTGCGCAACAGTTCATGGATATCTGCTGAAAATGTTTTCTGTAAACATTTAGAATTATAAACTTGTAAAGGTTTGCGAAATTTCAGGCAAGTCCAAAATGATAGCAGAGAGGGTATTATGGCTGTGATCTGCTAATAAGCTTCATCCTATTGTTCTGAGTCTGAGTCCCTCATTCTCTGATTGAATACTGCACAACTCACGAGGAAGCCATATAACCAGACAATGCCCCAGGATGATTGAGCATAATTCTATGCTAGATTTTTAGAAAGCCTTATTTAGGACATATGAATCCAAAGGCATTCCTCAAAGTAAGCAATGCTTTAAGCTAGTAAATACATATTTAAAACATCTGCATCACCGTTAAGATTACTTATGCATTTGATATAAATAAAATAGACACAACTTAATGGAAAATGCATTAAAAACTTCACAGTTTCTAAGTTGCCTTTTTTTAGTGGAAACGGGTCAGATCGGTGAATCATGTATGGTTCTGAAAATTATTTAAATAGATGTAAATAATTGCTGGCTATGTGCTTGTTATATTTTGAAAAATGTTAATGAAAACTATTTAAATGAAAAATAAAATAGCCGATTTTATACATCTCTGAAATATATGTAAAGAGTTTAGTCTATCTCCCCAAGTAACTGTTGCCCTTTCTTTAGCTTTATATTAGTTTTTCCAATTCATTTTTGCCTGTTTTGCTCAGAACTGAAAACACAAAGTTTAATTCCAATGCTTTCAGTGCTCAGGATTTATAAATGGTATGTACGTTTTTTGCTTATTTTAATCACAATGTGTATATCTAACTAATGTCTGTGAATATTTAAAGGGTAGTTAACATTCATGTTCATCCTTTTCAAGGCTTTGTGTATGAAAACAATATCAAGTTTGACCTCCTGATTTAATATTGGTGTTTTGCAGGATCTGTGAATGCATCAGAGTGCCATTAACTGTCCAAATTAGCCCCATGATATTCACATATACTTTCCTGTACTAATGACCATTTCATTACAATTGTATGCCATTTTATGATTGAACCTCCTGTAGGTTTTACATTTTGCATTGTGCCTTCAGTGCACAAAAAAAAATATGAATAGAAACTTAATGTTACGCAATTTTTTTCAGCTGACGTGAGGACTTGTGTATTCTGTCAACAAACTGAGGAAGTCGGGATGGTGGGGGATTACCAGTATCAGAGCAGGGTTTTAACAGAGCCAGTAGTACAAAAATAATAACATTTTATATGACTCCATTAGTGTGTCATGATTTCTATTAATGTTATCACTTAGGAATTTTCCTAATAGTACAGCTAAACTCCGCAACTGTTATCTGTTTCTCTTCTGTTTGTGAGTAAAGACATGGGAATCTGTCCCCATCTTTTGCTTAATCCTATACCAGAGGTACTATTCTCTTTGTATGCACATCCTGAGTGTGGCTGACATTTTTCTGGCTCTTTCACTGGATTCTGCATATGGTACCATACAGCTACTTTTTGAAAGGTTAACCAACTATCTTACCAATTACTTTTTGCCACCAGATGTCATGGAGTGTTCGTTTTGCCTTAAATTTGGAATGTCAAGCTTGGGAGACTTGTGGATCTTCCAGAAGCTTAATTAACATAACCTCACACCTGTATTTCTTGTTGCCCATAATTTGCCTATTTTCTGAAAACTAACTAGACTTTTTTTTTTTTTTAACCTGGAGTGATAATTTAGGTAGACTGGTTCTGTCACAAACATCACATATAATGTGTGTGTGTGTGTGTGTATGTATGTATATATATATATATGTATATATATATATATATATATATATATATATATATATGTATATATCTCAGAATTACATTTATTGGCTAAGTATGCATGCATACAAGGAATTTGACTCCGATTTTAGTGACTCTCCAGGTATGAATTACATAAATGACATACATGCAACTATTAAGAACAAGACAGAAAAGTAAATATACATATACATACAAGGTGATTGTCATGTACAAGTTCCAAGTATGTTAACATCCTTATGATGTCTGTTTTCACTTAATGACTGTTGAGTTTTGTAGTCAAAAATTGCTGTAGTCTTTCCAAAGTGTAGGATATGAGTGTTCTTACATTTGTTTGTTGAATGCAAGAAGATGATAGAACACCAGAAGTTTAGTGTGTCCACCCCTCAGCCTCTCAACATTGCATTGTCTGCATAAGACCTAACAGTACTTGCTGTCATTTGCTTATTGTGTCATTCATAAACTGTTGCTTACTTGTACCTTTAAAAGGGTGTACAGAATAGTAAGTGGCTACCGGCCTCATCTGCAACAGCAATTAAATGTTCAAAGGATACTTCCAAGTTTGGAAAACGGGGACCCTTGGTTAACTCTTGCTAATCTTATGTGGGAGTCCCCTTTCCTCCTTCCAGGTTCACCACTCATTACTTGTAAAGTATGTCTGCCAAAGTGATGTGTAACTGACTATATGGATCTGAAGTAAGCCTTTTTGTGAGTTGAAGCCACCTGTACTTTGTTGCACTTCCAATATATTTCTGTCTTTCACAAACCCATTAAACATGATTAAGAGGCTTGATAAGGGTTATCTTGGCTTTTGTTTAGGAAAGCCTATTCAAGGAATGTTCGGTGGACATATAGAGCTTAATTCTGTTCAGGACTGTTTACCCGTTATATTCTCTGATAGAGTATATTTTTCTGTAAGTTGTGTTTGTGTACCATCTTCGCATAATATAACAAATTTTAAGTTGTGTTTCTGTGTACCATCTTCGCATAATATAACAAATTTTAAGTTGTGTTTTGTGTACCATCTTTGCATAATATAACAAATTTTAAGTAGCAGAGTGTTTTGCTTATATCTTTGACATCAGAAATTGCTCCCTCTCATTAATCCTTCACATTCCCAACTCTCTTCCTACATTTTTCTGTTGCATTTGAAGAGAGATTTATTGTCTGTCTGTTTTTACAATATCTTTTTTCACCCTCATTTCTGCTGACCATCAAGCCTATCCTCAGATGGACACAGTCCATTCAATTACCAGCACCAGGAATTTTACCCAATCTTGGAGTGTGAATGGTTTGGAGGAGCCTGTCATTTGAGCAGCCATAAGGGTGATTTGTGCCCTCACTGGCATCCTGCAAAGAGAGTATTTCTAATGACTATAACCCTGGCTCAAAGTGGGGTAGCATGTGATGTGCACCACCTTAGAGTCTCATCTATTTTCTTACACCCTTACTCTGAAGGTTAACTACCAGGCAGTGGCTTTTTGAGATTAATGCCCACCCTGGGCTACACGGTTCATTTGCTGCCCTTTTTGTGAGAGGTGTAGGTGGTCCGTGGTTGATACCACACCACCCTTCTTAAGAAGAGCAGGACACATCAGTCTCCACTTCCATTTGTATGAGGCTCCAAAGTAACTAATCAGACTTAGCTTGTCTGAGCCATAGTTAGAGCGTTATTCCTCTACATTAATGAAGCTGGATTTTGTCTGATTTTTAGCTAGTTTTTTTTTTTTTTTTATGCACAGCTTATTTCTAACACCCTGATTACTCTCTCTAATGTTGTTTCTGTCAGACTGCTTTAGTATTCATAGTTTGTCTTATAGGTTCATACACAAGTACTAGGATAGCTGCCATTGTGGGCCATTTTAAGCCTAGCCAACTTCCCTTTTGGTGCTTGAATTAACCTTTCCCATTTGGTGTTAGACTGGCCTTACCTGTCCCATGGTCAATAATTGTATATTAACCCTAATGAGAATAACAATTATATATTAACCCAAATGAGAACAACTGGGATCATACTATATATACTTTGATGGGACCCATGCATAGCATAAAGCATTTAAGAGCTTCCTCTGTCCATTCGTTGTATAGGAGCAGTCCTGGGATAAATTTTCTGTTTCCCATCCATAGATCCAAGTTGCTGTTTAACATGGACAGAGATGAGCTCTGTTTTACATGGACGTTCCAGAGCAGTGGTATGTTCTTTGAGACACACCTGTCTTTCCAAACCATTCTGTTGATGTTGCAGAAAAGGTTTAGATCCCTAAACAGAATATTCTTATGATATTTGACTTGCTGATGTGCAGTAAATGCATCAGTATTGGGTTGGAGGATGTCTTGTATGTCAGACAAAGTTCACCTCTTAGTAGTCTGTAGGATACAGATTATAGTGATAGGGATTTGAGTTGGTCCATGTAGGATATGTTGTTCAGGCCTTGTATCCTTTTAGTAAGGTATCTCTGTGGGCATTCCAGTTGCATATTTCTGGCCAGATACATGTCAAAAGGGCACTATACTCCATGATTGGCCTAATGAGGGCTGAGTAAAGGAGGACAGTGACATCCCTAGATCTAGACACAATATCTTTGTTTATAAGCTGTGGATATCCCAAACAACTGGATCCACTGTTGTGGACATATTGCTAATGTGTTATTTCCCCAATGTAAATGACTTCCAAAAAGATATAATAATGCATTTTTGGTATTTAGTTTCAGTCCAAGATTTTGGCACTAGTTTATTTGGTGCAAACTTTCCTGCAGGAGGTCCAAGTCATCTGGAGGTTCAATGACTGCTCCTATCATGTAGTCATCTGCAGACATGGACTGTCTGAGAGCCATTTGGTATTGGCATTTATTTCAGATAAGTAAATGCCAAATAGGAGAGGTCCCAGCACAGAACTTGTACAGACTCCACTGGTGACTGGCTTCTTTGTGGAGGTATCTTCCCTTATTTTGATTTCCTACACTCTATGAGCCAGTTGGCAATCCAGCATGTGGCTTGGGGGTTTATTCCCAGTTTATATAGTTTTCATACTGTGCCTAAGTGGGGGATTGTGTTGAAAGCTTTGACCAGGTCAAAGTACGCAGTGTATACTGTTTCACCTTTATCCATTGCTTTGGTGACCTTTTCAAAAAGTCATTGAGGTTGAGTAAGCATGATATGTCCTTGACAAAGACTGGTACAGCGTTTGAAGGTTCCCTATGTCTTTAATGATTAGATGCATGATAAGCCTTTCCGTAGATTTGCATATGAGGCTTCTCAGACTTAGGTCTCTGCAATTGCTAGGGTCTGTGGAAGGACATCCTTTATGCAGGGGAATGACTGTAGCTGTTTTCCATTTGTTAGGTACAAAACTTGTATAGAGAGTAAGGTTGACCAGTTTTGTTAGAGGTGTGGCCAAGTCATACTTAATATTTAGGATAAATCCAGGGATAATGTCAGGACCCATCAGTGCAGTATTTTGAGTTTTTATTTGCACTTTTAGGACTTGGTCTTAAAGCTATTTAGTGTTTTTGTTGGTTTTACATCACCACTAAAGTTTGTTGTCATTTTCCATTGTGTTTTTGACCTTAGAATTGATCGTTCCAATGAGATGTTACTTGATAATACTTGTATCATAACATATATTTATCTTCCACTTAATATAAAAAATGCTTATAATTTTGCTTAATAGTCATCTGTAAGCAGTGAATAAGTACTTGTTGTCTGAAAAAAAGTTTCTTTAAACAAATTAATTTTTTTTTTTTTTTTTTTGCTGGCGTTGACAGATTGTGAATTCTGGCCAAAAAGCATATCAGGTTATAACAGTTTCTGTATTAACTTGTTTGTAAGAAATGAAATATTTTAAGATAATTTCTCCACTTTGAAAATATCATGAGTGTAGAGGTAATGCATCATGTTCCATAACAGTGTTCTGTTAGTGATTGTTTCAAAATTGTAGTTGGCCAGAAATGAATATTTGCCCCTTCACTTAGTAAAAGGAGGACTGTGAAAGTATAGTAAGGTAATGTCTCAGGTGCATCACATCACTTTTTTAAAAATATTTAGCCCCAACAGCTTACAGAAAGTAAAAGAAATGGTTTAGAAAGTCATCCAACAGCCTTCATTAGTCAATGTTTTTTGTCTGATTTGCAAAACCAAACCCACCTATATGTGGTTGCAGAATAAAAGAAGAGTCTTTTCTTCCCATGATTGAGATTGTTCCACATGTCAGGGATGAATGTTGATTTATGAATTATGCATGAAGTAAATTATGTTGTCATTCCCCATTATTTTGAGTCATTTTTCCTCTGTGGAAATCTGAAATGAAGTTCAAAAGAAAAGTTTTCAGAAAGATTCTTCACTTTTTTGAATGGTATATTATTGAGCATCTTTGCATCTGTGTAACAGAAAAATAATCCTCCATTAAAATGGACTATACACAGTAAAGACTGTCTCGTCCTGTAGTCTTTGTTTCTATACCTGTAAAACACTGTAAACATCTGTAGTATACTCCTAGTGTGCACATTGTACAGAATTATATTTGTTGTCTTTTTCTGGATCTACTTTGCTAAACTAAACATATTGAAGAAGTTGTGCCTCCTAATACTCCACTGATATGATGTGCCACTCTAGAGCCAGTTAGAGGTCTGACGCTAAGAGAAAGTGGGTGCAATACTGACTGTATTGCAACATAGCCACTAAAACTCCCACATACTACTGCAGCACTAAAAAAGGCATCCCGTTACCATCGTAAGATCCCGTGACTTCAGTGCAGCTGTTTCAAAATGGAAAGAAGAAAAGAAATCTTGCTTCCATTATCTGCAGACTGAAAGATAAGAGTTTTGAGATGGAAGGAAAGTCATGCTTTGTACCTTTGTCATGTTCCTGTAGCCTAGCATAACCAGCTTTAGGCACCAGTAAACCCTGTGGGTGGCGAAGGGGTTTCATTGTGAGAATAACCTGAATGTAATACCTTTATATCAGAAATGTCATCACCATTGCCATTCTACATGTTGCAGTGTATTTAACAATAACAAGTTTGTCATCATTTTCACTTATCACTAACATACATCTTGCATATATAATAGATGGCTATATTTCATAGGTTAGGTGAAGAGAATATACCCCCATTGGTTTGCGTGCTCTGTCCAGCAGTAATACAGAGATGATCCCGCAAATGGGGCATTGTACTCAATCATTGGTCTGATTGTGAGTGTCAAAGAAAAGGTTACTACAACTTTGGGTCCCCAGGTCCTGATAACAATGGTTGCCACCTATAACTTAACGTTACCTTGTTTTTACCAAAGTTTACCAATGATATATTTTTTTTTTGGCTAGCTTAAGGCCATGACTCTGGCACCAATTCCGTTTTCTATGAGACCTCTCTGATCATCTGCAAACTTTGTCAGCCACAAATCCTATGTTTGCCTGCTGCACTGAAAAAAGTAGATGCCGAACAGAGGGGGCCCAGGACTGTGGTGGCTAAGATTAAACAGCAGCCTTATGCAGCTCTCACTGCGCATTTGAGATGATTGGGAGGCTACGCCTTTGGTGGTCTTGATTTTATTTGGGATTGCTTGAGTCATGCAATCCTGGAGGTTCTTTTGTTGGGGGGGGGGGGGGGGATGTGGATCCAGTGAGATTAGTTTATGGTCTGTCTTGTGTGAAAATGAGTCCAAGTTGTTTGGAGGTTTGAGTTTCCAGGAACCTTTGGGCTAGGTTGCAGGAGGCTTGTAATGGGTAATGTTCCCATTCTATGTTTGGGTAAGTTAAAGTCATGATGGTATTTGAGACATTTATACTCTTTCCAGTCCAGTGTGTTCAGGAGGGCTGGTGTGGGGTTGAGAGAGAGAGGAGGGCCCTGTAACATATATAAAACTGTAGAGAGTTTTGCCTATGGTTAAGTGCACTGATAGGGGGTGCTCTCAGGGCCTTGAACCAGGTTTCAGTCATAGCACACGGTGAGTTTAGAATTGAGCCTTGTCTAAAAAGGCACTATGGGGTGTGTCATTCCAAAACATTGGATCCTTAGAATGACACAGAAAATTAAGCCATTTATTAAACTGATCATTTTGTCTCTGTGTTGTGGGACACCAGAAATTAAGCCATTTATTAAAACTGATCATTTGTCTCTGTATTGTGGCATCATTCTTCGGTCATCATACAGCCTGGGCTACATAATGAGAAGCTCCTTTATGTCTCTTTTCATGTAGTCCAGGGAGGTACGTCTCAGGTCATTCACACCGGCATGGACAATGACTGACAATTTGGTGGTTTGGCAGGAGGAGGATGTATCTCAAAGCAACCATTCATTGCCACAGTGGCATGGGAAGTAGCATTGCCATTTCACAGTTCTTTGGATTGATTGAGTTCTTGGCTGTGGCTTTTTGTATGTGGAGTCTTCATGCCCTACCTGTCTGTATACATGTATGCCTGTCCAGGTGCTCTTGGTTCTTCCAGCACCTCAAAGACATGCAGCAGATGAGTTGGCATTCCTCCTGTTTCCCCCGAAGGCTAATGTGTAGTGTGTTTGTGATTTTTGTGAGGGTAAAAAAAATATCACTACTTTTTTATCTGTGCATACACACACACAATAATGCTGGGTGATATATAACTTGTCTGTGTAGCAATAAAAAAATTCAGTTAGTATGTAGTTATGTTTCAAAAATAAGGAGCAAAGTACATCATAAAGCATTCAGCCTTTAAAATTTTGGGATCTGGTGACTCTCACACCCCGGACTGTATAAATGGATTTTGAGATGGATGGATGGATGGATTGACTGATTGCATTTGTTTACCTGGAAGATCCACTGGGCCTAGGTGAGCCCATTTTCAGTTGAGGCCTGGGGAGAAAAGCTCCACATACAAATTAAAGGTGATGCACATACATTAAAAATACAACTACAGTTACATAAAGACCTAGAAGGCAATACAGTAGCAGTCATGGGCATGGGTTTAAAATACTTGTGGTGTAAAAGTACATGCCAGAGTTAATAGGTGTTGAGCAGTAAGCAGCTTGAATATGAGTGGAATGGTTCATAGCAGAGATGATGGGGTGGATAAGTGCAGCAGTGGTAGTAATGCAGAAGGATAGAGAGAAAGGAGGTGTATGAGAATAGGGTATGGTACATAGGCAAGGTAGATGAAGTACCAGCTGGCTGGAAAGAGGTGGGGTAGAGTGGGAATAGCAGTGAGGGGTAGAGTGGGAATAGCAGTGAGGGGTAGAGTGGGAGAAGCAGCATTTAAAGAGTTATTTTTGGCATGGGCATAGCCAGCCAGAGGAGAGATGTTGTCTGAGTCATTTTAAAGAGCGCAGGGTAACTGATGGAGCTGCTTTTAGATGGGAGGGTGTTCCAAAGTTTTCCAAAGTTTGGAAACAGTAAAGGAATAGAGCATTTGACCGTCTGGGAGTTGGGGTTTGTCTACTTTCAGCAGTGTTTTATTTTCTCATATGAGAGACCTGTTTGGGTGGTACATGGACAGCAGGGAGGAAACCGAGGGGCATGTTGTGGGTTTGTATATAATTTTGTGTGCAGTAGTTAAGTGTAGGTAGTTGAGATTGAGTGGTAATTCTCGGCAGTTTAGTTGCTGTAAAGAGGAATAGTGGTGTGCTGAGAACCTTGCATTTGTTGCGAATTTGGCGACCTTATTGTAACACGAGTCCAGCTTGGTTATAAGAGATGACTACACTATATTATGTAGTGGTTGCTTCTACCCTTATTTGCACCCATTCTGAAACCAGCCCTGCTCACAAGTGTGCACAGAAGGTTGCTGTAGCTTGTATGGGGAGGATGGTGTGGTCATTGCTGCTTTAATTTTCATTACAATCAAACCTCAGAGGTGTGCACAGGAGGTGATTATAGTTTGTGTTGGGGCTGGAAATAGTGTAGTAATTTTCTTTTACTTTTCTCAGAGACATCAGATGTGTACAAAGGTTATGATAGCTTCTGTAGGAACACTGTACTATATAGGAACAACAAGCTGGAATGCATTATCATGATCATTATGTTTTTTTGCTGTCCAAGTACACGAAACATGCACTCAGGTGGCTGTCTTTGGTTTTTGTTTTCGAGGGAGAGGGGGTAGAGAAGCAGGAATTATTCCCAGATAGGATTTATGTAGCCTCTCAATCATCTTGTCTTACTAGTTTCCGAGAGATACTACCTTGTCAGCTTATGCCTTCCTTGAAAGAACAACAAAGACTTTTCTTGTGATTTTTGTTCAGGTCATTACTGGATCAGAAGGTTAGGAAATGTTCTAAAATGCACCTCAGGGGATCCCTATAGTTCTATGGCTTCTGGGGCTTGGCAGTCTCCAGACCCTCTGGCTTAATTCAGTTATTTCCTACAGAGTTATGATTGTGCTGCGTTGGTCAGGTAAGTTTTGTTGAAAGGATGCAAGTAGAAGTACAGCTGAACAGCAGCACTGAATGAATTTCTTTCCTTAATCATAATTTTGTTCTAGCTATTTTTGAATGAAAAGGTTGTGAAAAAACACTGCACGTCAGAGCATATAGAAAGCACATAGCTTCCTGAACAAGCTGGAGAGTTTTATAAAATGTGAAAAAAGAAAGAAAAAAGAAGTGATTTGCATAGTGTGGGGATCCTGGGGTGGGCAAAACAGGAGGGAGCATTGGAATGCGTGTGCAGGGTGGTGAAGCAGTAGACAGTGGAGGGAGTGCCATGGGACCCTTTGCCTATGGCATCATTTCAACTAATGCCAGTCCTCTACAAAGGATCGTTGTAATATATCATCATTGCAGCTAAATGCCAGTTAGCATCAGTGCACTTATGCAAAATGGAACAACACAGTGTGTGTGGTACACAGGCCTGTCAAACTGTAAGATCATTTTGGATTACAGTTTAGTCTGTGTGTACTATCCCAAAAACTCTGCAGTGTAAACTAAAACATTGCTTAGGGTGGGAGATTGTTAGACTGGACATGTCAAGTGCCCCCCCCCCCAACTTGGCAGCTGTTGGGGGCCCCCAGAATCCTAGCACTGGCCTGGTAGCCTAGGCATTTATAGCTTGAAGATGTGAAGTGTCAGAAGATAGTAAATGAAGGTAAAACAGACTAGTTTTGCTTCATGAACATCTGATGGTGACTTTAAAAAGCAACTTAAATGGGAAGGCATTTCCTCAAAATTTCTGTTTTTTGTGATGGCGCTACATTTTAGATTGTTTTAATGAGTGACTATACTGTGTATATGTTTAAGTAGGTGTTTCACGTGTAGTAATTAGACATTTCCTTGTGTAGTGGCTGTATGACAGCAGCCTTACTTTGCTCTTCCATGTAAATTAGCATGTTTAGCATAGCTTTTGTAGGAGTAGAAGAATGTGCAGTTTTAGTTGGAGTGTGATTCATTAGATTTGCATTACTGTGTCATTAAAAAAGCTTAAGAGCATAGCATTCATTTGGAAATACTGGCTTGTTCATTATGCTTTAATCTGAGGAAACTTTAAAACCTTTTGCAGTTTTTTTTGGTGTTACCTCCTTTTCTGGAAACTGTTTTAAGTCTTGCGTACTCAATAGATGCTTGGAGTGGCTCAGTAATTCCATCATCAGAAAGCCTTTATTCTTTATCTACCTTTTGAAGAGTAGAAGCTGTGCAGTGATACTTAACTGCCTTAGTCAGTGTGTGCTGCAGCAGGGGTAATGGTCATGCCACTTGTTAATTTAAATAATACGTTAAGGAAACTAGCAACTGGTTTTAAATGGGTAGGTAAAAATCTTGTTGGGCAGAGTTATCCTGGCCATCTTGCTGTAGGATGGAGGGTTTGGTGTGCCAGACTTGTAACAGTATATGTTGATTATTTTTACTCTGTCAAAAGTTAGGAAATGATGTTTGAGTCTAACTGGAAGTAGAATGTATCTCTCTGAGTTTAGAGGTGCGAAGAGGTCTGGCATACAAGGCATTCTCTCCCTCCCATTACTAATGAATTTAGTAGGCATCAGTAAGTCGGATAACATCAGAAATACTTTGTCTAGGGATCTAAACCTCTTCTGCAACATCAGCAGAATGGTTTGGAGGGACAGGTATATTTCTGCTACGGAACAGACTCCCCATACATGTAAAGTTTATCCTTGTCCATTTTCAAGTACAACGTAAGTCTATAGATGAGAAACAGAAAATTTATGCCAGGAATGCCCCCTATACTACTAATGGAAAGATACAGCTCCTAAATGTTTATCCCATGCAAAAGTCCATTCAAATTATCTATAGTATGATCCTAGTTATTCTCATTAGGGGTAATGTATAATTATCGACCATAGGATGGGTAAGAACCGTCCATAAACAAATGGGATATGTTATTTTGAACACAAAAAGAGAAACTGGATAGGCTTAAAATGTCTCACAGGGGCAGCTAACCTAGTATTTACCCATGAACCTAAGCGTCATTAGGACAAACTTGTCACTTTCAGGAGAGGGGTTGCTAGCCCCCTTACAAATTGGCTACTGGTTTATTAAATGGGGTGTGGTAGATATTGGTGACTGCTGAGATGGAAGATTTTGACACATGACTTGTCTCCTATTAGGATTCATCCATATTAGGACATGCATTGGGTAGGTTTGGAGAAAAGGAGTAAACAGAGATAGCACACTTCACACTGGGAGAGACTCTCTATAGGTATTACATTTATTCCTGGTGCAACCTTTGAGGAGAGATTTGTCCAGGTTTCTCATAATGCCTCTTGGTATAAGAAGGAATGCAAGCTGGCAGAGAAGTTGAGACTTGTACTAAAACTCTGTAGTCCTGAAATGCTGCAGTACTGGGAGCACTTGATCTTTGTGGTTAACTTTGCAGCACTGATTCTTTGGTCTTCCTCCTATGCAGAAGTCTGACTGGCCCAATTTCCAGTCTTTTCATCATCCCTAGCCAACATATGTCCAAAGGTCCAATGTCCAGACATCAGTGTATGAGGGGTATCTGTCGGCACCATCTTCAGTTCTTTCTTGCCAAGCAGTCCAGTGCACTACTGCATTTATCAGATACTCGCAATCCATCAGCCAATTTATTCTTTTCTAGAGATTCTTACAAGTGGTTTTCATTTAAGTACCCCATTTGTTTTTTTTTTTGTTGTTTTATGATTAAGCAGTTTAAGTTTTTTGAAAATTAAAGAGTGAAGCAAATTGTGCATAAAGACTATTTTTTGTTATTTTGTTTGGGGCCTCTGTACAATGTTTCTAGTTGTCAGGTTTTGCTAGTTTTTACACTAAGAAACCTTAAATGTGGGTTTAAAATCCTCACAGCCCATATGGAGTCCTTGAACCCCAGTTCCTTCTACTTTACTTTTCTTGGCTTTGTCTGCTACTTTTCCAGAAAACACAAGGACAAAAAGTCAAAGGAAAAGGGTTCAGCAGATGACTGCATTCATTCCACATCTGTATCCAAGTCAGCCAATGATTCTGGTGAGGTGCTTTTGCAACTGCCAGATCCAATGACTACTAGGCCCAAACCCTCTGATGTGATTCCTCGGGAAACCACCAGGTCAGCAGGCTATTTGATTTTGCTTTCTTCTGTGCCACTATTGGTTGAGCCTGAAGTTGCTTAGTAAGCTTAAGCTTCTGACATCCTAGTGTTGGTTACTGAGGGAGATGGTTCATCTTCCACAGTTCTTTTGCAGGAACACACAGCAGTTTTCTGGAGAGAGACCACATACTCCCAACTGCGTACAATAGTCGTCCTATTCTAAATAGACTCCTAAAGCGAAGAGAATAGTTAGGTTACATCAGCTTACATCCCAGTCATCAGCCACTACAACCCAAGTTGAAACTCAAGACCTCCTTAAAATTGCACAGGAAATGGCTTTTATGAAATCTAAGGAGACCAGCCAGGCACAACAGACTACTTCTGAAGCTTATCTGAGTAAAAGGAGGGAGTAGATTTCTTTTCAAAAGGAATCTGATTTTTCTGGATCTGAAGTTAAGGAAGAATTATCTTTACACATCCCCCTCAATCATAGCTTGAGTCTGACCAGATGATACCCGCTCCTCTCTGCTTTTTCCTCAGAAGATTTATCCATTGGTGATACCTTGCATAAGATGGAGGCTTTTCATTGGAAGAGCAAGGAATTCTCAGGACCAAACCCATAACAGGCAGCTTTTAAGTCTGCCATCTTTCAGACCAAGGGCCATTCCTCCAGTCAGTGTGATACCAGATCTCTTCTAAGACATCTCTGTGCACCCAAACTATATGCCACATGCCCCAAAGAAATCCGATCATTTTTATAGAGTGCTTGACAGTCTCAAGCACCTCTACAATACCCACAAGCTGATCCCGCTCTAGTGTCATCTGAAGCCACTAAGGATGCCCCTAAGGCTGCTGACAGACTCCCTTACCTAATAACAGGTGAGGTGGATTGTTACAGGTTTGGAAAAAAGACCTATGCATCTGCATCCTTTCTTTGAGGGCCTTCAGTTGCCAATTTTACATGTTAAAATATTTGAGTCCTTACAGGAACAAATCATTACCAAGGCAGAGGGCATTGCAGACAAGGCCTTACAAAGCAGCATACAAGAGTCAGCTAGAGCCACCACTGTAGGTATCCGGGCATTCTCTGGAGTGTGGTTATGATGCATTAGATGCATCATGCAGAGCAGCTGCTACTGGGTTTGTTATTCGCATGCCTGCCTGATGGCCAAACTACTTTTGGAGCAAGTAAAAGCTGAATTCCTGGCTCCCCCACTGAATAAAGAATTCCATTTTTGGACCCCATCAATGAAAGTTTTTGAGAATTTTTTACAAAAATGGGAAACAATAAGTGTGAAAGAATTCAGTTTGTCTAGCACACCTAGATATAAAAAGAATTATCATTCTAAGCCTTGGCCTCTGCTTCCTAAACAAGAAGCCTCCCCAATCATCTAGACCAAGATGGTCCACAATATAACAACCTAGAGCTGGGTGATCGAAAGACACCCCCCACCCCAGAGAAGAGCTGTGATTATGCACAGCTTCCTCCCCTTCTCTGCCACCCCAAAACCACTCCCCTTCCACATCCCTCCAGCAGGAAGACTCTCTTCCTTTCTACACAAGTGAAACTCGCCACCTCAGACCAGTGGGTCCTAAACATCAAAGAAACGTTCTACTTCACCCAGTTTAGGTAACCCCCCCCCCCGTCTTTGGTATGGCAAAGCCACCAAATGACCAAGAGGGTCCCCTGCAGCACTATCATGCAAGAGCTGTTGCAACAAGGATACCAACCAGTACATGCTGGGGAGGAAGCAACAGGGTTCTACTCCAATATCTTTCTAGGAAGGCATTTGGAGGCTAATCCTAGACCCGTCAGAGTTAAATAAATTCCTAATTATTCCCAAAATCAAAATGCTAAACCTTTAAAAACTATTACCCACAATCTTTCTAGGAGCCTGCACTGTTACAGTAAATTTGAAGGATGTTTATGTTGATGTTCCTATTGCAAAGGAGCACAGGAGATGCCTTTGATTTCTAGCACTTGATGTTAAGTTGTCAATCTCGCCTTCATTCTTGCTGGATGGGTTCGGAGCCGATCCTCGGCTCCGACTCGGCCAATACTAAAAGCTCGAGAGCTAATTCCACCGGCTCGAGGCTCCCCTATATCCCACAATGCTAGGCGGTAACTACTCAGATCTCGTTTGCCGCTATAGCTGACGAGGTGCTCTTCTACCGGCTCAGGCAGGTTAGTTTAACTTTTACCTTTTAGGTACTTCTAAAACCCTTTTTTGTTGTTCATATCTAGCCCTTTTAGTTTAATTTAAATATTTAGATCTCTCGACCCCTTTTTTGTCGAGTATTTTTTTCCCCTTCTCCCCTTATCTTGTAGGCCTTCGGCCCCTTCCCTTCCCCCAGTCCTTCAGTGACTAATTTTAGTCTTCCTTTTTTGTCAGTAAGGGCTTTTGTGTGTGTGTCTGTGGCTTTTTAGCCTTTAGTTATTAGTAGTTAGCTAAATAACTTTTTTATTCAGGGTGTGTCTGTGTGTTTTTGCTGTTGTCAGCCATTTTCCCTACAATGTCTAAAGAAAAGGTCTCAGGCTTCAAGAAGTGTGACTCGTGCTGTCAGAAAATGTCTCTGACAGACGGTCACACTTCTTGTGTGTATTGCCTGGGGCCTGTGCACCTGCAGGACTCATGTGCTGTCTGCCATGGTTTCAGCCCTCGAGTCCTGCAGGAGCGCAAGAACAAACTCATTCTAAGGGGTTTGTTAAAGCCTGAAGGCCCCCCGACTCAGTCTAGTTCGGGAAAACCTTCAAAGGCTTCAAAACAGTCGACTCCTGCTCCTGAGTCGACTGTAGAAATGTTGAAGCAGGTTCCGACATCGGCTCTGGCCGGAGCCGATGTTTTTGGGCCTCAAACTATTACCTCGGCTCCGGCTGGAGCCGAGGCTGTTAAGGCTTCATCGGCTCCGATACTATCGGAGCCACATTCTAAAAAGAGATCGAGATCCCCTTCCATAGGATCTACTCTTACTATTACTTCGGCTCCGGCTGGAGCCGAAGCTAGTAAGTCCCCATCGGCTCCGATACCATTATCGGAGCCATCTTACAGAAAGAGATCCAGGTCCCCCTCAATCGGTTCCGTACACTCGGCACCAGGATCTCCTCTCCTTTCGGAGCGGAGTCACAAATCACATTCCTCTCGGTCTTCCAGGTTGTCAGACCATGACTTGCAGAGGGTGGTGAGTAGACTTCTTAAGTCCGAGGCACTGGCCCAAATGCTCCATAGCCCGACTCATCAGTCGTTGGCTATTCCCGTCCCTCATTACATTCCTCCTCCGACTCCTTCGAGTTCGGAGCCAAGGCTTGTTGGAGCCATCACTGTCGGTGCGTCGGATCCGATACCATCATTTTCGGCTCCGTCGTCTGCTCCGATCTCCTCTTTGGAGGGATCTCGGCACCGGGCTTCCCTCGTCGGCTCCGAGGGGGCAAGTGGCATCGGACCCTTGTCCGACCCCGCTCTCCCTCTCGGGGCTTCGGCGCTGGTGAGTTCGGCTCCGGCATCGGCTTCGGAGCCGTCTCTGTCGGTGCCCGGAGGGGTCCTTGTCTCTTCGGAGCGAGGACCTCGGACCTTGTCTGACAGGGATGCCTTCAAGGTCATGCGGAGCGTGCTAAAACCGGGTTCTGCCCCGCAGTCGGTTCCATCAGCTCCTCCTTCTACAGTGCCTGCGGAGATTTCTGCTCACCCCCTTGTCTCACACCGTAGAGAACCAACTCCTCAAGTTTCCCCATTGGGAATTTCCTCCTCTTCCGAGGTCTCTCCTGACCCTGCAGGAGATCCCCCTAGGAAGAGGCAGTGCAAGAGGAAGCACATTGACTCCCCTGAGTCTATCACCTCTGATACTGACTTGGAGGAATCGAAGGTCCCCGTTCCCCCTCTGAGGATGTCTCCTTTGCGGACATCCTAGAAATACTCAAACAGAGGGGAAATTGGCCAGCCCTTAACCCTTCGGAGGATGAGTCAGTGTATCTTGAGGTGTTTGGTTCTCGCCCTTCTACCTCCTGGGTGTCCCCTCCCTTTGACCCCCTTATGGAAGTGGTGGCAAGGAAGGCTTGGACGGCTCCTGACTCAGTGGAACCCACCCCGAGGAGACCATCCAAATTTATCACTGCTCCCTCAGACAAACAGTTTCTCTCCAAAGGTGTCCCGGTTGATGCCATGGTGGTGGCTGCGGCCACAAAGAAGGAACTAGCTGATCCTTCTGTTCCTGTCCATCCTCCTAATAAAGAATCTAGGACCATGGACAGGTACGGCAAGTGGATGTTTTCGTCAGTGACCTTTTCTATGCGGTCGCTGAACTACTTATGCCACTTCACCCGTCTCCAAAGAGATTTACTCTAGGATATGGGTGAACTGATGAAGGATCCTACAGCTGAGGGGTTCAAAGACACAATGAACTCCCAGTTGGCAACCCTAAATTCAATAGTGAACTCCTCCATGCGACTGGTTTCATACGCAGCAGATGGAGCGAGTAGATCTGCAGGCACAGGCATTGCCTTACGAAGGCACGCCTGGATGCGACTGTGCAACTTTGCGGACCCTTTCAAGGCGTCCTTCACCAACTCCCCCTTTGACGGATTATCTTTGTTTGGTCCACAGGTGAAGGATACATTGACCAGGTGCGAGGTGGAAGGTAAGACTCTCTCTGCCATAGGAGTCCGTTTTTCCACCCCTTCTAGACCCTATCCCAAAGGTCAGAGGGGAGGGAAGATGTGGTTTCGGAAACAATCTCAGGGAGTCTCATCTGACGCACAGGGCCGATTCCCCTCTAGAGGCAGAGGGGGGAATAATAATCGACGCCGCCCCAGAGGCAGAGGAGGTCCGCAAAACCAGGGTAGCAGAGAGCTGTTCTCTGACAAACCCTTTCAGCACCCCTGAGGGGCTGCCCGGCTGTCCGCCTTCGGAGGCAGTCGGGGGAAGATTATCACTGTACCCAGAAGCCTGGCTTTCCCTAACTCAAGACAAATGGGTACAGTCGATCATATCCGAGGGTTACAAAATTCCCTTTATTCACATTCCAACTCAACCAAAAAAATCCCTTCCAGATGTTCCACCCGGTCTAAGGGAAAATGCAGCATTGGAAGTTTCAAAGCTGCTATTAAAAAGAGTCATCCAACCAGTCCCAGCAGACCAGCAAGGATCCGGAATCTACTCCAAATTCTTTTTGGTACCAAAAAAAACAGGGGACTGGAGGCCCATTCTAGATCTCAGTCATTTAAACAAGTTTGTCAAGAAAACAAAATTCCGGATGGTCACGCTACAGTCCATCCTACCCTTCTTGGGTCAGGACAATTGGATGTGCTCGATAGATCTTCAGGATGCGTACTATCACATCAAAATGAACAGACGCTCCAGGAGATATCTCCGCTTCAGGCTGGGAGCCAGTCACTACCAGTTCAGAGCCCTGCCCTTTGGTCTCACTACAGCCCCCTGAGTGTTCACCAAATGCATGGCAGTGGTCACGGCTCACTTGAGGTGCCAGGGATTCCAGGTGTTTCCATATCTGGACGATTGGCTCCTTACGGCCACCACCAGGCATCAGCTTCTACTATCCAGAAATTTCACCATGCAAACCTGTCAAGCTCTAGGCATCTCAATAAATTTTGAAAAATCTGCCTTGTCGCCTTGTCAGTCTATTACTTTCATAGGCGCCAAATTAGATACGCAGACTCTTTCAGCAACACTCACAGAGCAGAGGGTTTTAGACATTCGGAACCAAGTATCCCTTCTGTTGCATTTGGTCAAAGTCAAAGCCAGACTGGTGTTAAAGGTACTAGGACTCATGGCAGCAGCTATTCCTCTTCTTCCCTTAGCTCGCTTTTACATGAGGATCCTCCAGTGGATGCTCTTTACCCAATGGTCCTTTCAATGACTCCCAATGTCCCATACCATACTGATAACTCAAGTATGCAAGAACCAACTATCTTGGTGGGTCATGTCACCTCAACTTCTCCAAGGAAGACCCTTCACTCTCACCCCTCCAGTTGCCACGTTGACAACAGATGCCTCCCTGATCAGGTGGGGGGGGGCATTATCAGGGCAGGACAGTCCAGGGCACATGGCAACCCTTTGAGTGCCACTTGCACATAAATGTCCTAGAGATGAGAGCAGTGCTTTTAGCGTTGCAAGCCCTTCACGACTCTCTTCCCAAAGGGACTATTGCAATTCAAATGGACAACATGTCCGTGGTGTGGTACATCAACAAACAAGGCGGAACCAGATCATACCCTTTATGTCGAGAAGCACTCAGACTTTGGCAATGGGCGATCTCTTCTCAACGTTTTCTGACGGCGACGCATATCCCCGGGAAATCCAACGTCATTGCAGACAGGTTGAGCAGAGCAATTCTCATGCCACACGAGTGGTCTCTAAAGACATCAATTCTAGAAGAGGTATTTCTAAGATGGGGCCATCCTTGCTGCGATCTTTTTGCTACTCCCCAAAACAGCAAGTGTCAAGACTTCTTCACGCTCTTCCTGTTACCAGGCCATCCCACCAGAGACGCTCTAGTCCACGATTGGCCCTGGGGACTTCTGTATGCCTTTCCCCCATTTCCATTGATACCTCAACTAATTCAGAAAGCCATCACATTGAGAGTGACTATGATCCTCATTGCCCCTTACTGGTCTCGACAGATATGGTTCCCCTTTCTTCATCGTTACCTTTTGGAGTAGCCTTGGCATCTGGACCCAGTACCAGATCTGATTACCCATCAGTCGGGTCAGCTGCACCAATCTGTCTTCCCTAAACCTCACAGCATGGTTTCTCCAATTCCTACCTTAGCCAGGCTTCCCTCAATATCTCGCTCGGTGCGAGATATATTGATTGCCTCTCATAAATCCTCTACCCGGAAGATTTATACTAGTAAATGGAAACGTTTTTCCCTTTGGGCATCATCGAAAAACATTGATCCTTTTACTGCATCTATCCAGTCCATTTTAGACTTCCTGGTGGAACTATTTCATTTAGGATCTTCTGCATCAACCATTAGAGTTCAGTTGGCTGCCATTTCAAATTTTCATGTGGGTGTTTCAGAATCCAGCATTATGGCTCACAAGCTCTGTAAGGCCTTCTTAAGAGGTATATTTCTTCTCAAACCTCCGATCAAAGACCCTCCACCTCAATGGGATTTAAACTTGGTTCTGGCGTCTTTAATTCTTCCCCCCTTCAAACCAGCGGCTTCATGTTCTCTGAAATTGCTTTCTTGGAAGACACTTTTTCTGGTAGCTATAACTTCAGCGAAAAGAGTATCAGAACTCCAAGCCCTCTGCAGTCGTCCTCCTTACCTAGTTTTTCACAAAGACAGAGTATCTCTCTGGGCGAACCCATCCTTTTTACCAAAAATCTCTTCTCAAATTAACCTAAACCAGATTATTGATCTCCCCGTCTTTTTCCCTAACTATTCAAATAGATTAGAGCAAAAGCTGCATTTTTTGGATGTTCATCACCAACTGAGATATTACTTAGACAGAACTAAACAACTCAGAAAATCTGATCAATTGTTTCTGTCATATGCAGAAGGAAGACTGGGCCTTCCAGTTACCAAAGTATCTCTGTCTAGATGGCTAACTTCTACAATTACTTTCATCTATGAGATTAGACATCAGAAATTACCCTCAAGACCTAGAGCTCATTCAACCAGGGCATTAGCTACATCCATAGCCTTTCAGGACAGATTGCCAATAGACTCAATCTGTGCAGCAGCCACATGGGCTTCTCCTCATACATTCATTTCACATTACAAATTGGACATGGTTTCCAGAAGCCGTGCCAATTTTGGTTCCACTGTTCTCAAGAGTCTGTTCCGATAGGCCACCGGGATAAGGTGCTAGGGACGCGGTCCCATCCAGCAAGAATGAAGGCGAGATTGACAACTTAACATTAAGAAGTTATGTACCTACCATAACGTTCCATGTTAGTTGTCTTCTTCTCGCCTTCTTTCTTGCATCCCTCCCTCCTTCCCCCAAGCCTGGACAGACCGACCGGAATTCTTTGTGTTTCTTCTTCCGAAACTTGTTACTCCATTTTTGGAGACTAGTATTGCTTGGTATAGCTACCAAACGAGATCTGAGTAGTTACCGCCTAGCATTGTGGGATATAGGGGAGCCTCGAGCCGGTGGAATTAGCTCTCGAGCTTTTAGTATTGGCCGAGTCGGAGCCGAGGATCGGCTCCGAACCCATCCAGCAAGAAAGAAGGCGAGAAGAAGACAACTAACATGGAACGTTATGGTAGGTACATAACTTCTTATTTTGTACTACCAATTAGATGCTTTACCATTTGGTTTAGCCACAGCACCAAGGGTATTCATCAAATGTTCGGTCTGGTTATAGCCCAGTGTAGAACACTAGGGGAGCATATTTACTTCTACCTGGATGAATGCCTCAGTGGGGAAAATCTGTCCTGTAACTTCAAACAGCCTTACGAGTTGCCTTGGATTGCTTTCAGAAGGCAAGATCCACTCTTGAACTCCAGAAGTCACAAATTCAGCCTCAGACAAGAATTTTCTTTCTGGGTGCACTGACAAATTTGTATTTTTATTTATTTATTTAACATTTTGTTTACCGGGAAAGTCCGACTTGGAATGAAGCCAGTTTTCAATGGAGGCCCAGGGAGAAATGCTCCAGATGTATGTCTTTGTAACGTGACAGATTTTGTACAGCAAAAGATGTACCTACCCCAAGACAGGGTATCCTTTCTGACAAACTATCTGCAAGAGAATATACAAGGGCCTTGGAATAAATAGCATCATGCATTCTAATGATTCTCATGTTAAAACTAGAGATAAGGAAACTCCAGAGGTTCATGAAAAACACTTGTAAAAGGTTTTCTTTTTGATGCAAGAACAAAGACATTAGGCCTCCTCATCTGGACATAAACCTAATATTGGAATACCTTTCAGGATGGCTTCACCAGGGCCTTTCTTATTCTACTGTTAAGGTACATGCTTAGGCCATCTGTGCCTGTTCTACTTGTTCTGCCTATCTGTTCTCACCCCAGGAAGAAACAGTTCCTAAAGGGAGACATGCTTCTAAGACCTCCAAGGAGAAGTCCTGCCCCTACCTGGAATTTTGGCGATGTATTGGAAAAAATTACATTACTGCTTTTTGAGCCAGTGGTCTCTGCTCCCCTAAAGATGCTTACTTGGAAAACCACCTTACCGATGGCCATCACTTCAGCCAGGTGGGTCTCAGAGTGAAGTCCTGATGTGCAAAAAAACCTTCACTGTTTCACAGGGACAGAGTAACCCTAGGAATTAACCCCTCTTTTATGCTCAAAGTGCCAGAACTCTCTTTGAAACAAGCTGTTTACTTGTTCTTTCCTAACCCACAGAATAAAGCTGAGCAAATCCTGTATCCGCCTTGATGTACACTGACAGCTCAGGTATTACCTGGACAGGACTAAGTCCCAAATAGAGCAAAGCAACTACGAGTGAGCTTTACAGAGAGGAAGAAGATAGACCTGCCTACAGATTCTCTAAATAGATAGGCAACTGCATCACTTTCTGCTGTGCCCATCAGTATAAATCAGTAAGTACTAGCCCATGTCAGAGGCCACTGTACCAGACGCAGTGCAGCCACCACTGCCTTCCTTAAAGGTGTCCTTACACATGGCATCCTAGAAGCTGCCACATGGACATCTGTCGTCACCTTTACTAAACATTATCCTTTAGCCGATGACACCAAAGCTAGGGCAGGTTTTGCTACTGCTGTCCCACAGAATTTGCTGTCTCAGGGACCATCAGGCAACCCATCCCCCAACTTGTAACTTTGGGAGTTCTCTCAAGAATCAGTACTACAACATTGACTATGAAGAACATAATACATTTGAGTCACACTTACCATAATTGTAGATCTGTGTTGCAGTACAAGCTCCCACCCTTCTACCCTCTGTGTGCTAGCCACTGTTGCATACCTAGCTGATTGCAGTTTTTCAGGTGGGTAGTTATCCACCATCATCTCCTACTTCTGCTATCCATGTGTCGGAATCTGCCCCATCCCTGATTAAACCTTTATCATCTGGAAGGCTCATACTGTCCTCAGGCATCAGACTGCTAATGTTCTTCGTGTTTCACTGTTGCAGTCATCACATTATCTGCCTGCAGGTAGTCCTCAGCCAGCCTAAATACCGGAGTCTTGAGATTTCTGCATCGGATGCTGTCGCTTCTTCCATGACTTCAGGTCATCAGGGGTATAAAACATGCAGCCAACACCATTACATTAGTCTTTCTTACTGTGAGGTGCCTGAAGCAGAAGCAGTTTGCAAGTGCCGGTCATCCGACTCCTGAAATTGTCATTTTTCGAGTTTCAGACCTGAAATCTTCTAAAAGATAAGTACCCCATTGGAGATCCTTTTTTCTTGCTCTAACTGATGTCAGAAAAAAATTAATAATTGTCTTGCCCATGGAAAGCAAATACCTCACAGAGATTTTCATTCTTACTGCATCACCTGTTTAGGCCCAGACCACGACATCCCTCGCTGTCGGTTTTGTGCCTTGTTCAACGCCCAAACTATACATTGTCAGGCTATTTTTGTAGCTAAATTATTTTGCTCTCGATCTCCGTACTCTGAAATGACTTCTGTAAGCCATCCGACTACCGATCTTCCGAAAAAAACAAAAGGATAAAGACAGAGACAGACCGCATAGAGCCAAGGCTGCCGACGATGCTAACATTAAGCTAGTCGCCAGTCCGCCGGTACTCAGTGAGGCACTTTTGCAGCCCCTGATACCTTCTTCTACAGATTCGCAGGTCTCTACTGAAACCCATTTGGAGTCCAGTATGCTGTGAAATGATTCGACTATGGAACCTGCAGATGTCTCTGCCTTGGATGGTTCTGGAGCCGCTGTGCAGGCACTGGCTTCTGAGGGTGTTTTCAGATCTTCCAAATTTCATATTAAACTGACAACTTCCTTTCAAGCCAAAAATACTGAATTTCTCAGGCCTAAAGTTCGCACTACGCCCAGGAAACCGATGACCAAAGTGCATTCTAAGGCCCACATGCCACAAAAACAAATGATTAGAATGGCTGAGACCTCATTACTTTAATTAGGGGAAGTCAGCCTTCCCCCTCATAAAGACCCAGAACTGATTTTCCGTCTGATTCTTCTGATTAGGAATCTGATTACTCTGATCCTTCTGATTTCCAGGACATACCCTTATCTACCTATGAGGATTCTGATGCAGAGGATTCCATTTCCTTTGGTGGAACTTTGCACACCCTTGAACATTTCTGCTGGGAGAGCCAGGGCTACTCCCAGTCTAAAAAGAGACTCAGAGAATTTTTAAGCTTGCTGCAGCATAGGCCTCTAGCTATCCCTCCTGTCCTGGAAATTGTAGAGTATGTCTTCCTGGAATTCAGCCTTACCCCTGATACCTTGCCTCCAGCTCCCAGGAAACCTGACAGGTACTATAGAGTGCCTGACTCCCACAAATTCCTTTTTTAGAAATCCTGCTGTGGATCCAGAGACCATTTCCCAGGGACCTAAAGGCATTAAGGCTACAACTGTCAAAAATCCTACCCTTTCGGACAGAGATTTCCAGGGCATTAAACAGATGGGGTAAAAAGGTATACACCTCTGCAATGCTTGCCATTAGGGCTTTAAATTACCAATTTCATATGTTAAAGTATCAGCAGCATATTATGGAGGTAATTAAACAAAAAATGTTGTTGATTCTTGATTGTGCAGACCACAAAGATTTACAAGAGTTGATGCATTCTGCTAACCAAGTTGGTAAACATACTTTGCAATGTAGGTTTGATGCTTTAGAAGCATCTTGCAGGGCTGCTGTCACTGGGTCTGTTCTTAGAAGACATGCTTGGCTTAAGGAACAGAACTTGCCAGATCATGTCAAAGCAAAATTGCCGGATGCACCATTAAATCAAGAGTGTCCATTTGGTAATAAAGCAGAAGTCCTCAAAAGAATGGAGGAGAAAGCTAAATCTATGAAAACCGTTAAAGATTTCTTACAAGTACACCCACCTAGAGTCAGTAGGCATTGGCATTCATTCCCTTCCAGGCCTTATCAGTCCAAGCCCAGGGGCAGCAGACCACCAAGACTTCAGTCTCAGGTTATGCACAGATCTAAGCATTGGAATGCTCCCACATCCAAAACAGGGAGTAGTAAGCCTCCATTCTATGGTAAAATTGCACAATGACTTATCCTTAACTCTTCCAAACCTTGCCCAAGTACTTGCACCTTTAGGAGGGAAACTTGCACTGCATGCAAAAACTGGCAGTGCATTACCCAAGACAAATGAGTCTTAAACATGGTTTCCCAGGGATACAGATTTCAGTTCCACTCACTCCCATCCATAAGCGTTTGGCCAGACCTCCCCCCAAACCAGTGGGCAGAGGCCCAAAAGCAAGTACTTTCTCTTCTCATTATCGAGGCTATTCAGCCTGTCCCAGTAGAACAAAGGGGACAAGGTTTCTACTTCAGGCTGTTTCTGGTCCCCAGAAAAGAAAACCCTTGGTGTCCTATCCTGGATCTGTCTATTCTAAACACCTTTTTGATGGTTCCAAAATTCAAAATGCTACCTCTCCAACAGCTGCTCCCTATGCTAGCCAAGGACTACTGGTTAGCAACCCTAGATTTAAAAGAAGCTTATCTGCACATCTCCATAAGGGAATCTTGCAGGAAATACCTATGCTTCAGAGCAGGCTCTCTGCACTTCCCTTTGGCTTATCTACTGTGCTCAAGGTATTCACAAAGTGCCTAGTTCCAACCATTGCATATTGCAGGCAGACTTGGACAATTTCCTGATTCAGGCGGACAGTCAGGAATTGATACTTCAGCACCTGGCATTTGTAAAGAGACTTCTAACTTCACTGAGGTACACCATCAGTGAAAAGAAATCACAGCTGGTACCCAGCCAACAGATTGTATTCCTGGGAGCAAGCTTGAATGCAACTTCCCAGATGACATTTCTCACTCTAGAGAAACAAATTTATTAGACCAACTATTTCAATCTACTGAGCACCAAAACCTGGCTATCTGCAAGAAAAATACTTCAAGCCCTAGGGTTCATGGCCTCTTGCATTCTACTAATTCCATATGCAAGACTGCATATGAGGAAACTTCAATGGTGCCTAAAAAGTTTCTGGTGTCAACATTCTCAGGACCTGGAAACAATGATTCCTATCATTCCTTGCCTAAGGACAGAGATCCTTTGGTGGGCAGAGGCCTGCAACCACAACAAGGGACTCCCTTTTACTCTACCCCCTGCCACCCAAACCCTAACAACAGACTCATCAGACTATGCATGGGGGGCTCACATGGCAGGGCAGTGCATTCAGGTCAAATGAAACCCAAAGCAAATGCACCTGCATATCAATCAAAAAGAAATGCTAGCTGCACAGAATGCTCTGACAGCCTTCAAAGGCCTTATTCTTCCAGGACAACTATTGCTAAAGACAGACAACACCACAGTTATGTGGTACATAAACAAGAAGGTGGTAACCCATTCCTACCCACTCTGCAGACTAGCCATGGCTCTGTGGAGCACAACCTTGAGCAACCAAGTGCAGTTACAGGCTCAGTTCCTACCAGGCAAACTAAATTCACTGGCAGATGACTTAAGCAGAAAACTCATGGACCCACACAAGTGGAAACTGGAACCCAAAATATTCAAGCTTTTGAGGAACAGGTGGGGGACACCACAGGTGGAACTTTTTTGCTTGCCCTCAGAACTATCAATTGAGCAAATATTGCACCAGAACTCCTCAGAGCCAAGCTTGGAAGTGGATGCCCTGTCCTTCACCTGGGAAAGCCAGTCAGTCTATGCCTTTGCTCCTCTGCCACTCCTCTCGAAGGTTTTACTAAAAATCAAACAGGACAAGCAAAGGACAACCCTGATTGTACCAGACTGGCCAAGCCAGCAATGGTACCCTCTTTTGCGCAGTATGACAGTGCTACAACCATGGCACCTGCCTCAGGCTCCTTTCCTGCTGTCGCAGCAGGCAGGCCAGATTATGCACCCTGAGCTACAGACCCTGAACCTTGCAGCCTGGCTAATTCCCTGAATTCAACACCAGCAACCCTCATTAAGCAGGTGCTGGATATGTCATTCTTGAGGCAAGGAAGCCTAGTACTAAAAAATCCTATTTGAAAAAATGGAAAAGATACTGTTTCTGGAGCCAGTCTCAGGGAATGGGCACAACTGTGCCCAGCTTACCTCATATACTAGATTACTTAACAGAAATGTTCCACAAAGGCCTATCCTTCTCTTCAATTAAGATTCATGCCTCTGCCATCTCAGCTCATTATAATACTGTTGAGCCACCCCTCTTCTCTCATTCTCTGGTAAAACAGTTCCTGAGAGGAGCCAAAAATTAAGACCCCCCAGGAGAGCTCCCACTCCAGTCTGGGACCTTAACTTTGTATTAGAAAAGCTCACACGTCTGCCTTTTGAACCTGCGGCCCCAGCAGAGTTAAAATTCCTCTCATGGAAAAGAGCTTTACTTCTAGCCATCACTTCAGCAAGAAGTGTGACTGAATTGCAGGCCCTTATGGCAGTGGAACCCTTCATTATCTTCCATGCAGGCAGGGTTTCCCTCAGGACTAACCCATCTTTTATGCCCAAGGTGGTGTGTAGTGTGGCTTTAAACCAGTACATTCATTTGCCAACCTTTCTTCCTAATCCTCAGAATAAAGGAGAAAAGGATCCTGCATTCCTTGGATGTGCACAGGCAGCTTAGGTTTTAACTGGAAAGGACTAAGCCTCTCAGAAAATCTTGACCAGCTGTTAGTCAGCTTTGTTTCAGGGGTAGAGGGCAAGGTCATTTCAAAGCAAATCTTTTCTAAATGGATAGCACACTGCATCCATTTCTGCTACAAGCACCATGGGAAACCTACCCCGCAGGGGATCAGAACTCATTCCACTAGGGCTACAGCTACCTCTACAGCATTTCTCAGGGGAGTCCCTACCAGGGACATCAGGGAAGCTGCAATCTGGAGCTCTGTGCACACTTTCACCAAACACTACCACTTGCCTATATTTTCTAAATCCAGAGCTGTATTTGCCACAGCAGTCTTACAGGCCTGATTGCCAGTCCTAATGCTTCATAACTACCTCCACCCTCCCTTAGCTTTGGGAATCAACCCAAATGTGATGACTGCAACAGTGAAACACAAAGAACATAGTACAGTTGTGTACACTTAACATAAATTTAGATGTTCGAGTGTATTCACTGTTGCAGTCCTGGTTACCCTCCCTCCAGCCCCCTGACTTCTCTTGATTTCGTTCCTATCCTTTTTGTCTGGCATATCTTATATCACTGGTATTTGTTTTTTGCTGGGGGTATTACATACCATGTAATTGCTTCCTATTTTGGGAGCACCTGACATCTGGGGCCAGCAAAACTGATGTAATGGTGTCGGCTGCTTGTTTTATACCCCTGATGTCATGGAAGAAGCAACAGCATCCTATGCAGAAATCCCAAGACACTGTTATTCAGGCCAGCTGAGGGCTTACCTGCAGGCAGATAACCCAAATGTGATGACTGCAACAGTGAATACACTCATTTATGGTAACGGTATACAACTGTACTTTCACTGTTTAGAGAGACCTGAAGATGGCACAGACACCCCTCTTATACCCTGACATCCAGATGTTGATGTTTGGATGCCTTTTGGGTAGGTATGATGAAAAGACAACAGATATTGGGCCAGGCTGGTTGCAGGCTTTTTGCCTGGCAGGAATATCCAAGAGTCTGTATTGCAACATTGATCGACTCCGACATCGACAATTATGGTAAGTGTGACACAACTGTACTTTGCAAGTAGGAGGTTCCCGTAATTGACCTACACTAAAAGATAAATCTGATGTTCTTTCATTCTTACTCAGTGATGAGTTACAGATCTGAGCTTCATGTCCAATTCAGCCACATACTTCAGAGCCAACTGTTGGGCTCCTCCCACTACCCATAATACCCTAGTCTGTTATCAGTGCGTCGGATCTTGTTCACCACCACCATGCTCAGATGCAAATCACTGAGAGATGCTGTAGTGCATGTTTGGCCATCAGGTTTCCCTTACACTTATCCTCCACTTCCCTTGATCCCAAAATTCCTACAGAAAGCAATCAGGTTGAAGAGCTCAGTCATCCTCATTGCCCCTTACTGGCCTTAACAAGTGTGGTTCCCCTTCCTTTGGTCTCATCTTGGCTATCCTCCTTGGATACTGGACCCAACTCCGGATCATCTCTCAGACCCCTCAGGGATGAGTCATTGAGGTAATTCCAGCCCTCAAACTATAACCGCATGGTTTCTCCAGTTTCAATAATAGCCAGACAGCCCAGGCTTTCTTCCCCTGTGCATACCATTCTATTATCTTCACAAAATGACTCCACCAAGAAGGTTTAGAGAAGCAAATGGAAAAGATTTTCTCTTTGGGCATTGAGAAATAATGTTGACCCCTTTAATGCCCTGATCTCTGATGTCATTAATTTTCTGACTGTTCTTTTCAAAGAAGGAGCTAGTTTTTCTATAATTAAATTACAATTGGCAGCGAATTCATATAAAGAAAAGAATTATTCTTTGGCTTCTTCCAAGTTATGTAAAACCTTCCTCAAAGGCACTTTTCTCCTTAGACCCCCAAGAAAGGATCTTTCACCTCCCTGAGATCTGACTGTAGTACTGCAAGGTCTGACTCAAAAACCCTTTGAACCTTCAGCAAAAAAAGCATTTCAAATTCCTGTCATGGAAAACAGCCTTTTTAGTAGGTATCGCTTCTACCAAAATCATTTCTGAACTCCTGGCTGTTTCATCAGACTCCCTACATTATTTTCCATAAAGACTGGGTAACTTTACAAACAAACCCTTCTTTTTTACCCACAGTGGCTTCTGAATGTCACATCAACTGTCCATTCATTTACTGGTCTCCTTTCAAAAATTTTCGAGAATACATGCTGCAACATCTCCATATGCAATTACATTTTTATCTACACAGAACAGAACAAAAAATTAGAAAATCAGATCTTCAAATTGACTGGGTTTTCCAGTCTCTAAAGTTACATTGGCTAAATGCATTACTGATTGCATTTCTTGGACCTGTTCTCAACAAGGCATTTCTCTGCCAAGACTTCATAAAGCCCACTCAGCTAGATCCATGGTCACATAGTCTGCTTTTTGGTCAAGAACTTCTATTGATATTTGTATAGTAGCTGCATAGTCCAATCATCATACTTTTGTTACTCATTACAAATTGGATCTAATGTCCAGAAGCAGAGCTGCCTTTGGCTGAGTGGTTTTCTGGAACATCCTTCCATGATGGGCACCCAAGATTAGCATAGCTGGGGACTCTGTCCTATTTTCTGAGGAGGAATGAAAAGGACAACATCAGAATTAACTTATGTACTCATCATAACTAAGCATCTGTTTTGTCCATTTTCATTCTTCCTCAAACCCCCCCCCCCCATCCATTCCCCTTCCTATAAATTTCTGGCGGAACCTTTTGGATTTCTTATTAGAATGTTTAGTTCCAGGTTTCAGCCCTATTTTTGAGCCGTCTTTCTCTTTATGTAATTAATTGGGATTTTTATGGCAACAAACTCCATCTGAGTTATTGAGAATGGACTAGTGCATTATGGGCAGAGGTAGGTGCTCGAGAGTTGGATCCAAAGTCTGAGGAATGTGGGCGAGTCAGATCTGAGGATTAGGTCTGTAACCCATTTGTTGATGAAGACAAAATTTGTGTCCAAGAAGATTTGGATCAAATGGTGAATTGAGGTTAGGGAAGAGCAGCTTTTACCAAGGTGGATCCTGTTATCTATAAGAGTATACTATGTCTAAATACATGTGGTCAAACAAGTGTACATTAATTTGAGAGAACAAGCTGAAGATGATCATCTTCTACAATAGCTGGGCTAAGATCATAGTTTTCCAGACATGCCAGCAAGCTCTGTAATACAGACTCTTTGGTTGGCAGTGCCTTTGAGTATTTTAATACTCCCTCTAGATTAGATGCTGTTTCCCACTGCCTCAGTGGCATGATGGAGATGCAGTCTAATTGTGCAGTTTTTGGGAATGCAAGGACCTACTAACCCTTAAATAAAAAGATACAACAGTTTTGCAACAAGATTTGGCCCGACAAACTGCTGCTGAATACATTCTTTGTTCCTTAATGGGTTTGAGCCAGAGAGATTTGTCAAGTAGTGTGCTCGTCTTATTGCAAATCATTATGATGATACTAAAAAAAAAACAGTAACCAGGTCTTTGAAAAACAAGGACTTGTGTCTGTGGATGATTTTTGGCATTTAGTGAATGATGTACGGTTTTTGGAGCCCACTATAGGAATCCACTAAGTAATCTCCAAAATAGGTGATCTGTTTGGTACACTATTTTGTATGACTCTTTAAATCTCAAGACATACAAAAGAACAGAGCTAGTTTACTTGGCAACACATTCATGGAGTGTCCGGGTTGTACCTTGTATCTAATTCAGCAGACATTGCTTGTATATAGTTAATATGCTGCTGTTTACATTGTTTTTCATTCCGTTTCCTTTCATTACTTTGCTCTTAGGAAAGATTTGCATGTAGTTCCTTTATAGTATTAAATAAGGTGTAGGTTTTGCACTCTGCACTATGTGTTAATTTTTGGATGCTCATTTATGAAATAGTTTTTTGTTTACTGACTGTTTGTTATTCAGTATAGACATTGTTTAAAAAAAAAAAAGTAAACTACACAGTGAATATCCTAGACTGTTTAACTGATTATTAGAACTGGAAGGAGAGTTCTCTAGTAAATGAGGATTAAGGGCAATATATAATGTTATCAAGGAGGTGGCAGCTGACCCTACAAACAAAAGTAGAATAAGTTGGGAAAGGGAAAAAAAAGTATTCATAAGATCATAGGAAGTTACTAGGCTATTGGCCCTGAGGCCCATATAATCCTCGCCAAGAGTTTAGCCCATGTTTAGACAAGTCAGCCCCCAAAACCCCCGTCCAGCAGGGACACAGGTGGAATCCCAGGGGTGTATTTTCTGTTCCGCATCCAGTTATCCAGGATGCACTTAAAAAGGGATAATGAGGTCCTTTGCTTGACATGGAGAGGGAGTCTATTCCACAGATGGGGGAGTCTCTGGGACACAAATCTGTCCCGCCAACAAGTCCTGTTGATGTCATAAACCAAGTTGAGGTCGCACATGGTCTGTGACATCAATAGGACTTGTTGGCGGGACAGATATGTGCCCCAGAGTATTCTCTCTGAAGTCACTTGGGAAAGCCTGATTGGACCGAGTGAATATGCTGAGATTAAGGTATGATTTTTGTGACTGGCAGTGCTTATTTAAAATTATTTATAGTAAGCTAAATAGATGTATGCCAGTATGGATAGGAAATTTTTATTGTAAGGAACACTGGGTAGGTAAGTGGGTGAGCATTCTTTGAGAATGCTTGGGGTTGGAGCACTTTAAAATAGATATAAGGGATATAGTTTAGCATAAGTGGCGTGCTTTAGTTCATATTTTATTGGCACTATTCTTAACTTCTTTGTCCAGTAATGAAGTGTCAAATTGCAGGCAGGATGTCCTTCATACATTGATTGTGGTGGCCAAAAAACAAGCACTAAAAGCTGAAAGACAAGCAAACCCCCTAGCAGTTAATAGTATGGTTGAGCTTTTGTGCAAGAGTCTTTCAGATTGAAACTGAGGTCTTGTAAGGTAAACGTTATGAGTAACTTTATAACAAAATGCCCCCTCCCCATTTCCATGAAACATCATTACTTGGCAGTAGATAACATATTCAAATGCCCTTGCTGCCCATGGTAGTTGCATGTTAATAGAACCTAAATACTGTTTCACAAACCTCTGTTTGGGTATATTGCTGTTTTAAGGCTGACAATGTTAGCTTGAAGATTTTTTTTTCAATGTAGAGACTGTCTTTATAACCAAATCATTCAATTTAATGTAAAACATACTACAGCAATATTTTGTTGAGGCATTTTTTACTGCTACTCTTTAAAATTTGATCCCTCGGGATTTTTTGATTTTTGTATGTAAAAAAAACTTTGCAGTTTAATGTTCTTGGGCTTAACTTTTCCAGATTACTTATATTTTTTGTTATGAGTAATCCATGTGTCTTTAGGGGATGCAGCAAGCCCCAAGACTAAGTAACTTAGAAGTGAATTCTCCTGCATTCCTTTTATATGTCCACTCTAGCTACTTCCTTTATTTTTCATTCTTTTGCACTTTTGTTCCTTAACTTGTTAACTAGTCTAGTCCAGCAACAGTTTTCTTACACAACCTCTGCCAAAGACAACAAAGAAAAATGTAAGTGCTGTGGGTATCACTCACCTGGTAGGCCTGTGTTTGAGATTTACCTTTTCCTTGCTGGTCAGCTGTTGCCGATTGTACCAGTTTTCTAACCTGTTGTGTGTTTGATATTGCTTACAAGGGATATTGGTAGCTATGGTTAGCTAGTTAGCACCTACACAAAAATGCGCATACATTGGCATTATACAAACATGTTTGTAATACTGCTGTTCTAATGTATACATTGCTGCCTCTTTTATGTTTGATTAATTGTATTTAATTTATTTGTGTGCTACCGTGGTAAGTGTAGTAGTCATTATACCCTTTTTAGCCATAAGTGGGACAACAAGGGCAAAATTAAATGCAATAATATTCGGTGAACCAGCTTGCTTTTCTTGGGATTATAGGAGGAAACCAGAGGACCCAGAGGTGAAAAAAGCACAAACACAGGGTAAACCTTCAAACTAAACATAAACAGTGACTTGGAGTCCAGACCTTAGGACTATCAGGCAGAGGTTTCACCACATAACCTCCCTACCACCAAGCAAAGCACTTCCCTAAGTAGAGGTTGTCCTTTGGGTCAGTTGCAGTAAGTAGGGTTTGTCTGATGTTGCCATCTTGGATAATTTGTTTTTGTGTCCTCTGAGCAGAAGTGCAGAGATGAAGCTTATTTTCTATGTGCTGGCTCACTGGGATGGTCAACATTGCGTAGTTCTTTTATTTTATTGTTTTTCTTTTTTTGGTGCACTTGTTTCTTTTCACATGTATATTATGAATAGAAAGAAAAAATGTAAACCTTCATTTCTGTGAATGCATATTTAAACCTGCAACTGTTTGTTTTACATTCTAAGCATCACTGCATGCTTTGCTTCATTACATGTTGCCATTAACATTCATGTAAGGGTATAGCAGTGAGAGAAAGTGGCTGAAATACAGAAATAGTTTAGGAACTGTTATGCTATTGGGCAGTTTAGAGCATTGCTGTGTACATCTGGAGGTTTTTTTGTTAAAATCTAAATGCCTTTAAGGGTATAAGACCAGATCATTGCAACAAAAGCCCAAGTTAAATCTCTAAAACGAAAGTATGGTTGTGTATGCAATACAGAAAATGTCATTAATTAACATTTCTATGTCCAACAAAAGGAATGCGTGCTGAATTGAGATGATGTAATTGTCCCTTTCCTTCGGGCTTCCTTCTACTGCAGCTTAAATGAGGCTTGCAGAGTTATGAAAAGTAGCTTACTTACATTTAAGCACTACAGTGGAACCTATTACCCCAGAATGTCTTAAAAAACACAGATTGTCATAGCTTCAAAAAACTTCTAAATGAATACCTTACTCAACAGTGGATTTGCTCCTGTAATACTCCTGGCTAGTTTCTCATGCCTTCGATCAAATGTTTTCTGTTCTGCTGTCTTCTTGTCTTACTTCTACCAAATGAATATACCACAATGGTTTTTGTTATATATATCTAATGAGTTTCATATTACTGTCTGTAATAAGGCTTAAGAAATGTAATGTTTTCTGTTTTACATGCACCTTTTTGTAAATTGTGATTGTTGGCAACTGTCAAACTTTTTGTATATTGTTTATAAATCTTTTAATCTTTTTGTACTATTGTTATGGAGCTTATCTCCCTGGGTCTCCGCTGAAAATGGGTTACTTGCCCAGCCGGAATCTACCCAGTTAACAAATGTAAAATAAAATAAAAAATAATAAATGCACTGTTAGGTGATGAAATAAAACATCGAAAGAACTAATTTACAGAAAAGTGCTGGCTATAGGCAATACAGCACTTCTCAGTGTAGCCCCCCTTTTTTCTTGGGGTGTTATTTATTTTGTTTTATGGAGACTTGAGCTTTTGCTTTTCTGTCATGGCTTGAAGTTGTGGTGATGCAAGCAGATGCAATGACTTATACAATTCAGTTCTGAGAAGAGGAGTTGAACTGTTTCACTATGAGAACGGAAAGATGAAAAATGTCACCCAAGTACTTAACGCTTTGCTGTGCAATACAAGCTATACTAAATCTTTTGTTTTAGTGTTTGTATGATCACCACTTTATCCTATCCGCACGCCCATTGTAAATTCAGAATTACCCACCAGAAGATATCTGGCTAGTTTTAACTACTAAAAGAAAAGTTACAGCTGCCACTGGAGATCTTTAACCTTCCTCAGAAGAGGCAAAGCTCACTGAGACATTGAAAGACCAAATGCTTCATTTTTGAAGACTTCTGTTAAGGAACACATTTTTATAAATAACCATCTTTGTGTGCATATATTTTTTATGTGGGTTTAGTATCCATAAATATGCATGCCAGATTGTGGAATGATGTATAAAATGATGAACAATATGCCTTTTTTTTGGAGAAGAGTTGGGTAAATTCCTTAATATAGCCTCCCACCCCAGCAGAGTTGTAGAGGCTTTCACTTAATCACTCTATATGTATAATAAAAGTAATAGCATATATAGTCTATATATCTTCTAGCCATTGCAGCTACTAAGCCTCATATCTCCATAACTAAAGTATAACTAAAGTTTAAACAAATTCTATATTTTAAAATGTATAAAAGCAACCAGATTTATCTTTATGGTATGTAAACTTGACAGCTTAGGTTTTCCCTTAATAGACAGAAGCACTTAAATTAATGAGGAACTAAGTGATGGTTAATGTGGGAAATGGTCGTCTGGTACCTGCACTTTTCAGTCTTTGCCAGACTGCAAATGTACTAATTCTGTTGGGTTTGGAAATGAGAGAGAAACAAAATACCTGATGTGCAAGGTGATGATAAAAGAAAAGATGAGTAAATGGGGCTGTTTCAGAGGTGACTAGTGTTTTAATATTTCTATTTCTAGGCCAAAAACAAGATGAGATGCGAAGTAGGGGGATAGTGTAAGCTACAGTAGCTGAACATAGTACATTGAGTTTAGTTGGCATTCATTGTCTTTGGTTTCCGTGGTTCTGCATCTGTGCATTTAAAATTTGCTGCAAGACTCTTGCAGAAGAACTGCTGATTTATAACGGTGCTTAAAGATCGGCTCAGCTATACATGTTTTTCAAATGTTACACCATTCAAAACAACTCAATCAATTACAATTTTCCTCAAGGATAAATTTGTCAAAGTTACTTTTTATTATCACCACAACTTTCCAGTTTTGTGTTGCGCACTTCTGTTTGTGTACAGAGCTTACAGAAGTCTCCTTCTAGTTGATTTAAGTGACAGATTAGGCTAATTACTGTCATATTTTCCGCTGTTCACAGTTTGTCCACTGGAACAGAGGAGAGTAAATCAGCACTGGTAGAGTTTCTAGTGGAACCTAGAACCAAGGCTGCAGTTTAAGTAAAAAAAAAAAAAAAAAGGAATTTTTAAGGCATATAAAATATTGCATGCTAACTATGAGAGTGCTTTGTCTGTGGCATGATAAGGAGGTTGTCTTGGTGCTTGAAGGGCAGATGGAGCCACTTTTTTGAAATGGCCACTGTATTTTGCATCCCCCAGGTGGTTCAGTACACAGCCTTAACAGATTTGGTATGATTTCAGCAGAGAACTTGTGTAGCATATTTACAGATGCCAGTTTTTATTTACTTATTTTGTTAATCTGTTTATGCTGTCATTTTCCAGCTAATTTCTGATTGTACAAGGGTCTTTCAGATAACAGCCTTGTTTGTTCTTTGGAAAGCATGATATGCTGTGTAAGTGGACCCCACCTGAATTCCATCTTACTCTTACTATAGCTTTTTTTTTTGCTATCCTTTCATGCCTGCACTAACCCCTTATGAACTTTTTATTTTCAGTGGCAGTTTGATTCCCTATGCATACAGGTCAGTATGATAGTCAGTTGGTGCTGTTGCTATATTCCTGTCAGCTGAGACACCTCTGAAAAGAGTTCCTAGCCCTCCTCCTGAAGAGGGAGAGTGGAAGTATAACAAATTTTCCAACCCTTCATTGTGAGTTCTTCAGTATCCTCTCAATCACTGTGTTACTTGGCTGGTCTTTTCTGTTTTTGCAGGTCTGACCTGAATTCTGGATGCAATTAGAAGTACAGGGTTTACTGTGCAGAACACACAGTCTGGATAAGGGATTTAGCAGTCTTTCTTTGCCAGATGCCATCTTCCTCTGTATATTGGGCATCACGTGTGGTCACAGCTAATGTCTGTAGCTAAAATGGGTATCTGAATACTCTATAAATAAAATAAAAAATCATATTTCCTGTCCTTTTGGTTGTATCTTTAATGCAAGGCCTCCTTTTAAGAGACCATCTCAGCTGGTCCCAAAGTTAAGAAGTGGATTATGACCTCTTCTCTGCCAACCTTAACTGGCCACCTGAATTGGTAGCCTTGACCAACACAAGATGTTCCACATATCAGGTGCAAGGAATAGCTTTCAGATTCCTCAGCTATTTTGAACAGTCCATATCTGTCTTGTTTCCGGGAGTCATCCTTCTGTGATAAAAATTGTTTCCCTCATTCCGGTTCTCAGACAGCAGATTACAACATACCTACTGAATAACACTATGCAGTTATATTGAAAGACTACAGAAGTGTGTTTTTATTGTTGCTTTTCCATGGAGATGAGAACATATTACTCACATGATACAATTTATTTTGTTATAACACATTTCTCAGGATGGATGCATTTCCTTAAAATCTTGATGGTTAAGTGGCTCAGCCAGAGAACCAAATGTTTAGTTGAACTTATATCTGTTCTCTAGCACTTGATTGAGCTTATGTATGTATGGGGCTGTGAAATCCAGATTGTTAAAATATAACTAATACTGTCATTTATCTGCCTTTAAGTGCCTTTATTCTCTTTTTGGTGCCTGTGAAGTTATAACTATAGTAAAAATCCTTTCAGAAAATGCATTTTAAAAATATTTTTCTTCGTGTGTTTCTGAACTCAAGTACTGCTGTAGGAGAAACCTTTTTTTATTGTGAATAGATTTCTCAAGAGTCTTTAAAACAAATGGCTAAAAGAATGCCAAAGGTGATGCCAAAACTGATAGATAATGGATCAGTATGGTTTTATGACTGGGAGGTAAACATTTAAAAACAATAGAAAAATAATGATCTACAAGGAAGCAGAATGTAAGAAAATACTACTGTTAGTGGGTTTTAATGCAGCGAAAGCATTAGAACAGAGTAAGCTGGGATTTTATGAGTAGGGCAATGGAAGTATTTCCAGTCAATGACAAAATAATAAGGTTAATTAAGAGGATATATGAGGGATTGGTGGTGAAAAATTTAAGTAAGTTTCTTCCTGATAAGTTCTCTCTGAACAGACGAACCAGGCAGGGAAGTTGTCTTCACACTTTGTGTTATATTTAGAATCATTGACAAAGAAAATAAGGGAATCAGAAATTCAAGAATATATTTGGTTTGGTAATCAAGAAAAGTTGGCTTTGTTTGCACATTATATTATTTTTTACCTGATAAAACCAGAAAAGGACATTTCAGTGTTGTGGAACATTCTGAGACTGTTTCATGTTTTTTAGGGATACATGTTAATGAAGCTTAAACAAGGGAATAGTTGTAAAGTGTGTGCCCACCTCATTAATTGGTTCAGCAATACCCATATTTATGGGGGCATGATAAAATGAAATACTTAGTACGGGTTAAAAAGGATTCTGTTATGGCAACGAAGGATGTGTGGGAAGAGACTAAACAGAAGATAAAAAAAACTGAGAAATGTGAAGCACTGTTTTATGGGTCTGGATAACAGATACAAGCAATGAAAAATGTTTTAGTCCCCTTAGTTTTGTACACAGTTGAAGTATATTTTCATCAACCAGAGGAGAAGTTGTGGGTACCAGTTATGAGTTGAAGGATTTTATCTGGGAGGAGAAGAAGACAAAAGTCAAGTGGGAAAGGTTGATCCTTTCAAAAGAACATGGTGGTTTTGGAGTACCTGATTTGAAGGGGCATTTGAGTTATACAATTAGTGTTTTATAACACTGTGGTACTGCATCGGGCATCTGGCGAGCCAAGTGCCATGATGTATTTTGCCAGAGTCTACCAAAACTCGTTTGCGTGTTTGAATAAAATGCTTTGCCAACCGTTTTTTGAAACCATATCTAAAATAAATTGTGTGTTCCCCAGTGTCAGGCAGCGATGTTAATGGGCATGTGGCTGCACAAGCACAATAATCATCCATTAAGGTTTATGGATGCATCCTACATTTTCCTGAGTTGCAAACTGAGTTTAAAGATTGCCCTTTCTTCTCAGAGGCAGCAGAGTGGGAAAACACATTTCAAAAGGCTGTAGCTTTACTTTTTTGTTTTTTTAAACATTTTGGAGTAAGATAATCAATGGAGTGAAGATCCTAATCGGTGCTTTCTGCACCAGATACAGTAGTGCAAAAGGTAAGTCACAATAGTGTAACACAGCATTTTAAGGCTGCTCTACATAGCACAAGCAGAAAGCTATAATTCAAAGTGGAAAGGGATGATGAAATGGAGAAAGCTCAAGAACTAAACAGAGACTGGGATTTTGAATGCAGATCCATAAGGAGCATAACAATAACCATACAGAAAATTATATTCACAAAGTAGCAGAAAGTATTCTAAGAACTAAACCATCACTGAAACAGAGAAAGGAGATTCTGCTGATAGGGTGTCACAATTAGCGGTAGAGAGACTAGGCAAGAGGGGACTGGAATTTATGTGAGAAAACTGACAAAGGAACCAGGTTATTGGTAGCAAATAGAGCTGGAAAGGTAATAGAATGGGAAGAGGCAAAGAAATCATTGGGACTTGCTGGTCAGAGATTTCTTTCCTTGTCCTGGAGTGATATCAGAGTATAGGCAATGAGAAATGAGTAGGGTGATCCTAAGTGAAAGACCAGCACCGGTAGAGTTTTTAGTAGAATCCAGAACCAAAGCTGCAGTTAAAGTGATGATTTGTAGGGCATATAAAATATTGCATGATAACTATAGGAATTAATCACAGGAGGATAGAAAGGATTGGGAGAAGAGGTTGGATAAGCAATTCATACAGAAACAATGGGAGGATATATGTATGACTTCCAAATATGCAACAACGTTTAGAAGATTTAGGATCTTTACTTGGAAGTGTTGCAGAGGTATTTTCATACCCCAAGCAGACTGCAAAAAATGTTTCCTCCATTAGATTGCAAATGTTTGAGGTGTGATGGAGAGGAAAGAGGTAATTGGGAGCATAGTTTTGGAAGTCTAAAATTCCCTGCAGACTGCTCTGTCAGAAATACTGAGCGAGTAAATTGGTATAATGAAGGAAATCATTTTTTAGCTATGATACAGAATTAGAATTGCCTAGACACAGTAAGGCCTTGCTGAGTTTGATTCTAGTGGCTGCCAGAAAAGCAATTACTAGAAAATACAAGTCAGTCTAAACCCCCATACTAGAAATAGTGAATATAGTAACAGAGATAAAAGAACCATCCATGGGATGGTTAGAAAAGTTTAGGGGCAAATTCCATAGAAGAAAAATGGAAATTTTGGGAACAATACATATTAATAATGATTTGGAGGCAGAATGAGGTTTCAGGGAAGTCAGGAATTGAATGAGCTATGTTATATTTGACTGGCAATGACTGTATAGAAGATGAGACTTCCAATATTGCTGCACACTGAGTAACAGCTTAATTTCAGCTCTCCCAGTGTGAAAACAGGGACTTGTAAAAGAGAATCAGTGAACTTGTATTTTTTGGATAAATGCCAGTAACTGGCTAGTAAGTGCACTTTCTGGATCCCAGCAAAACAGAAATTCAGAGAACCTGAAAGAAAATCCATCACAAAAAGTACGGAGAAAACTGTGAAGAATTCTGCAGCTGTTAAGCAAAATGCAGTACAAGCTCCAGCTTTGGTTCAAGATATGACTTTCCTGTAAAGCAGAAGGGTAAAATAAGACAAATGCACTCAGAGTTGATTAAAATAAACATAACACTGATGGAGTATATCACCTCAAATAAAAAAGCCTGGAAAATGGAAGCTTTGAATATATATTCAGATCAGGTGATAAAACTAAAACAGCAAAAATCAGAGGTTGAAATGAAGAAAAGGCTGGCTGAGTATGAGACTGCTCAAGAAGAGATGTTTTAAAAAATAATAGAATTAAAAGACAGAGCACATAGGGAAAACCTGAGTTTTTCTGCTGTACCAGAGAAGCTGGAAGGAAGAGACTATTAATTCTGTGAAAGAACAAATAAGCAACTGGACTGTTATTCCATGACAGGAGTTGTTAATTGAAAGGTCACATTCTGTATGGTCCGACCCTGGCCATGAGAAAGCAACCTAGACCTTTAATAGCAAAGATACAATCCTACCAGCAGAAAGCTGATTGACAAAACTGTGGCAGAAGGATAAAGTACTAAAAGTGGGAGGCAGAGTGTTTGTGGAAAATGGTTACTGACTGTGCACCAGGCAGAAGAGTAAATTTATTACAATGATCATGGAATGTTGAGAAGTAGGCATGAGATTCAAGCTGCTGTATTCATCTATTTCTAGAATATCCTTTCCTGGAGGGTCAAAGTCATTTTTTGATGCAGAACATGCTAGAGAGGAAATACAAAAGTTTTCTAACAAAAGGTGAGCCATCAAACAGGAGCTGCTTATTCTGGTAATAAAGCCCATGGAGAGACTGTGCCAGTGAAACCTTTTCCAGTGCTTCAAATGAAAATGCTTGAGATTCAGAAAAAAAGTAAGAGTTGACTAGAAATACCACAGAAGCATGTTGTAAATGAAGCAGAGACTTATTTGGGGAGATGTCGATCAACAGGAAGAAAGCCAGCATAAAGAAATTGACAAATGTGGGATTGCAAAGCATTAATTATATCTATGAAACATGATAGAACAAGAAAACCTGGAAATATTGGACTAGTTTGACTTTGTTAAACTTGTAGGGGACTCTGAAGCATATGCCATACATCATGTTATTAATGTTTGGAAGAACATTTAGGAAAGGGGAAAAGGATGGAAATAGTTAACTCTTAAGTAAAACAAAATTTAGTTTTTAACAGTAGTATTTTTGTAATGCATGATATAACTTGCATGCTATAAAGTAAATCTTTCTCAGTTATCTTCAAGTGTAAAAGAGAAGGTCAAGTAAATAGATGCCCCTATTTTTTTCCTCCTTTCTTTCTCCGTGTTCAGTTTTAAGAAATGTAGACACTGCAGTGTAAAAAGAGAAGAAAAGTCTGGACAAAAGAACATGATACAAGAAAAATATGCTTTTTCTTACTCTTGCATAGGGGGATGACTGCATTAAAGCCCTTAGCTCAATCTAGTAACAGGTTTTATGGGGAAGCAAATAAAAAAGAACACTGTAATAAAAAGTAGTCCTCTAGGAAAATAAATGAGCGGCTGTAGTAGAGGCAAGGTTCTCGTGTATCTAGAGAGAGAGTCTGTTAAAGGACAATAAAAACAGAAAACTTCTTTCAGTGGCTTCCTTTCAGTGGTTAAGAGATGTTTTCCGAAAGCTTTCAAGTGTTTTTCTAATTTGGGAGAGAAACAAAGATAAGACAAAAACAGCACTTAGTGGAAGTAGGAGCACAGTCTATACCATGCATTTTAACATGGATAACCTTACTTTTGGGTTTACCCAAGTCTGAGAGTGCTAGCTTTCAGTCTGGAACAATTATTCCTATTCAGAGGGTTAAACTTCAATATTTGAAGATGTACATAGTTGTGTGTGTTAGTATTAAGTTAATAGGTTTTAGGGATGTTTTGGGGTCTTTTTTTCAGGGTTTTCACTAAAACAAAAAAAAAAAAGGTTTTGTAAGATGTGACATAGGTTCAAATGGATTTTACAGGAAATAACTGTATAAAAGATCAACCTGCCAAACACTAGTGTATGCATGTAACACAAAAGCTGAAACTAGACATTAAAAAAAAACTGTTGCACATAAGTGGGACTAATAATTTCTTAACACTTTCTAGATTCTCTAAATGTGAATGGTGTCACAGGTATATACAAAAATAAGAAACAGTAATGAACTATATTAAAACATGCAGAGTGCAAATAGCTATGCTGTAGGAGACTAATTTACAAAGAACCGAGTGTGTGAATTTGATAAAGGATTTCAGATAGTTAAGTAGCTGGGAATATTACTTATAGGTGGCGATTGGAATTTGATTTGCAGCAGTTGAGGCCTAGAAGGGAAAATATAATAAAAGGGAGTAGATATTTGAAGAAATTTATGAAAACATTTGGCATGGAAGATGTGAATTCAGTAGTAGGAGTTTGAAGTTAATTTACGTATTCCCCAAGGTACAAAAACTGGACTAGATTAGACAGGAATTATATTTCACAGGAATATGTTCATTTAATTGAAAGTCTTGATACACATCCAAAAACTATTTTGGATCACGCTCCAGTAACTAAAATAAAAATGCAGGGTAATAAAACAAAAATGAGATGTTAAAAAAAAAGAAATTTAAGGAATGGGCAGTGGAAATTATTTGGGAGTTATTAGAGCAGACAGAAATTTCTTCTGAAAATGTAGCTAGGGAGCCAAGATAAAACTAGAGTTTAAAAATGGGGAAATAAGAGAGATACAGTTAAGAAGTTATAAGAATTATTTTGAGGAACAACCAAATGTTAAAGTATTGCAGAATAGGGAGAATCTCACAGAATACAAAAGGGAGCAATTGCAGAATGCTAAACAGGAAATAAGGGATTACCTCAATAATGTGCAGGAGTCTAGCAAGACTGCTGTTGAGCAACTGTTTTTTTGATAATTGCAGAGCACAAAACTTTTAGCCCAATGACTTGGGCAACAGAAAGTAGAAAGTGTTGTTGAGCTTAGAGAGCCTATAATAAGGAAGATAACCAGAGATCTTGTAGCGGTACTAGAAATATTGTGGAAATTATATGAAACTTTGTATAAAGTAGAGCAATTTGGAAATCAAGCAAAGGTACAAATGGAAATGTTTATGGAAGAATTAAACATGCCAAGGTTAGAGGTTAGATGAGGCTGAATTACTAACAGGATAGGAGGAGATGAGATAAAAGTAGTAATGTATAACCAATCTACAGGAAAGTCCCCTGGAATAGATGCTGTTTCTCTGGAATTCTGGAAGCTAGGAGGGAACAAACTGGTAAAATACTATTAAACAAAACCTTCCAAATCTTTATCTCATTCCATTCAATGGAGCTCAGTGGGCAGAGCCTAAGCTTTTTGATATATTCAAGTTATGTTCTCATATTTTAAACAAATGTTCATATATATGGAGCCATAGGGGTTACTGAACAAATGTAAATGGCAAACTCTTCAGAGCAAACTATTTTTGTAGTAGTAGGATTTTGTAAGTCACAGCACACACAATAACTGTTAAGTTTGTAATATTTTATAAACAACTTACAATATCTCAGCAACCACTAAAATTATACACACAATTTTAGCAGCATTTTGCTCATCCATCTGAGACTTTTCATAAGAGGTTAAATGATTCTGTTTCTGTAATTTGGTTGTTGAGATGTTTAGAAAAACATGAAATTTAGGACAATGTTATATGAATAACAATATCTCTTTATCTGCACTTGGCAGAGGTCAAAGATCAACATGGGTGTGTTTGCCATTGTGTAAGCTATATTTTAATACTCTAACAGTTTTGAAATTATTTTTGCAAATATAAACAAGCAATATTTGACACCTAGAGGCATCAGAAGGATGTAACTGCAGAAACACTTAAGGTGTCACCTGGATGTAATGAGTTAAAGTGAGGAGAAACACCAACATCCTGAAAGAAAGTGTTGGAGAGTGTACTATCGAAGGATGGTAAAAACCTATCAGATCCAGTCTCGTATAGGCCCATTTCAATTATAAACCATGATTATAAAGTGTTTGTCTGTAATGGCTAAAAGAATGGCAAAGGTGATGCTAAAATTGATAGATACGTATCAGTGTGGTTTTCTGGAGGGGTGGCAAACATTTGAAGCATTAATAGAACATGCCCTCCCTGTAGTCATGTGGGTTTCCTCTGGGTGCTCCAGTTTCTTTCCACATTCCAAAGACCTGCAGTAGGTGGATTGGACAGTCTAAGTTGTCCATAGGTGCAATTGAGTGGTATGAATGAACTACCGCAGCAGGGTTAACCATCCGGCATAAACCTTGGCTTGAGATGATTGTCAGTGTTGAAGTGACACCCTGACCCCATGTGCAAAATGGGAAAAGGGGTTGAGGATGGATGGAATAGAACAGTGGTGATCCAGAGGGAAGCAGAATGTAAGAAAATACCACTACTGTTGGTGGGTTTTAATGCAGAGAAAGCATTCTACTCATAAAACTATAAGGTTGATTACAGGGATGCATGAGGGACTGGAGGTGAAAATTAAAGTGGGGTGGGTTCCTCTGATAAGTTCTATTTGAGCAGTAGAGCCAAGCATGTGTGTCCTCTTTCCCCTTTGTTATATTTAGAACTGTTGGCAAAAAAAATAAGTGTCTCAGAAATTCAATGATATAAATGGTAATGGTAGTCAAGAAAAGATGGCTTTATTTGTAGATGATATTATTTTATACTTGATAAAACCAGAAAAAGACCTTTCAGTGTTGTGGAACTTTTTGAGACAGGTTCAAGTCTTTTTGGGATACAACATTAATGAAGATAAAACAAAAGCAATAGCTGTAAACTATGTACCTGCACACTAATTGGTTCAGCAATACCCATATGTATGGGGGGCATGATAAAATGAAGTACTTAGGAGTATGGATTAAAAAGGATACTGTTATGGTAGCTAAGGATATGTGGGAAGAAACTAAAAAGAATACAAAAACTGAAAAAATATGAAGCTGTGTTTTATTGATATAGAAAGCAGCATACAAGCAATCAAAATGGTTCCCCTTAATTTTATGCATACGTTAGGCATATTTTTTTTATCAGCCAGAGGAGAAGTTGTGGATAACAATTAGAGCTGAAGGATTTTATTTGAGCGGGGAAGATGGCAAGAGTCAAATGGGATAAGCTTATCCTTCCAGTAGAGCAAGGTGGTTTGGGATTACATGATTTGAAGGGGTATTTCAGAGCATCACACTTAAGGCTCTTACACACAGCACAAGCAGATGCTATAATTCAAAGTGGAAAGGGATGTTGAATAAACTGGGATGGGGGGCCCAAAAAAAAGGCAAGACTGGATTTTGGATGCAGATCTTTAAGGAGAATAATTGTACAGAATATTATATTTATAAAGTAGCAGAATGTATTCAAAGAACTCAGCCAACATGGGAATAGAGAAAAGAGATTCTGCCAATGGGGATGACCATAATTAGGGATGTGAACAATAGGCAAGAGGGGACTGAAATTTAGTGGAAAAAACTGGAAAAGCAACAAAGGTACTGGGAGCAAATAATTAGAAAGGGAAAGGTAATGGACTTGGAAGATGCCTAGAACTTATATGGACTGCAGGCTAGAAATTGTCTATACTCTGACATCAGTCCTTGATAGGGAAGGCAAAGAGAAATAAATAGGGGTATCCTAAGTAAAAGACCAGCCCTGGTAGTTTTTTTTTTTTTTTAAACAAGAAGCATCTTTACTAAATTATCATACATTTATATAAATGAAAACAAGTCATATTAACACAATCCTAGCTGCAAAAGTTTCTTGGAAGCCATTGTTTGCTTGGGCTAAAGGGAAGTCTCTGTATTAATCAGTGGCAGTGATAAACATTGAGCAGCCTGCCTGCCCCTGTGGGAGTGGTTACTGCCTTGAAACTGTAGTTTTATTGGCCATTTTGGGTCAATTCCAAACTCCTTGATCTCCCTCTCTTAAAACCCTGTTTTGCGCGTTTTTGCACATAGCGCAACATCGGGCAGCGCCGCCTAATTGGGTTTAAACTATTCCTGGCTCCACAAAGTCTGCTCTTCACTTTTTCCCTTAGAACTGCTCTCTCTCTCTCAAATTAAACACCATATTCTCATTCTAAGGCCCCTCACTGTTCCAAATAAGTAATCTTACAAGTTAGCACTAATAAACCATAAGCACTACTTACTCTTATACTCTCTACGATTACCTTGTCCCCTATTGGTCAATTTTAATTCAGTTCCCTATATTACTCTAGCATGTCCAAAGGTCAGTCAATGGTTTCCTCTCCAGTCCAACTGGTGAATCTGGGAATTTTGAGGCAATGTTACAACTGTCTCATGTACACGGACAACCCTCTCCTCCTCCAAACAGGTTAAAATATATGTGAGAGATGCAACCATATAGCCAAACTGGAGGCTGAGCTCTCTCATCTCAAAACTGGTGTAACCAGTCAGGAGGAGAAGGTAACCTCACACAACACAATTCCAGTATCACATAGTCCCACCACAACAGTGAACCAAACACATAAAAACACAAAAACATACTTGGAGGCTCTAAATAAAAATCTACCTAAGCAACAGAGACCTCCAAAGCAGACTTCAAGCAAACGCTACCCCAAAACAAAACACGTACAACACATAGCACACAAAGTCAATGTGCCAAGCAGTCACAGCCCTTAAGGCTGAATAACACATCTGATACCCTTGTAATAGGTGACTCTATTGTCAGACACACTGACGTCCCGCTCACCAGGCTGAATAAAGAGAAGGTCACAGTGAGCTGCCTGTCGGGCGCTAGGATCCACCACATAACGCAAGCACTCAGGTCACTCCAAAGCAAATAGAAATATGACTCAGTCATTGTACATGCTGGCATGAATGACCTGAGACGTACCTCCCTCGACTACATGAAAAGAGACAGAGGAGCTCTCTGATCATGTAGCCCTTACCGGTATGACCCTGACCTTGAGCAGCATCTTACCCTCACCTAGAATGATGCCACAGTATAAAGACAAAATGATTGATTTTAACAATTGGCTAAAATTTTGGTGTCATTCAAAGGGGATCCAGTGTCTGTCAGCCTGGGATGACATGCTCGACAAGCCACGTTGCTTCGCTAGGGACGGCTTGCACCTGTCACCCCTGGGCTTTCAGATATTGGCAAAGGCTCTTGCCACCCCCATAGTGCCTTTTTTAGGCAAGGCTCAAAAGTCAAACCCACCTCCATAGACAGCACAAGGAACAAGAAACTAAGGGTAATGCTGCTAAACGCCAGAAGTCTTAACCTCAAGATGCATGCACTCGAAGCTCTCCTCATTATGGAGAACATCGATATCTGTGCAGTGACAGAAACCTGGTTCAAGGCTCCAGAGAGCACCCCAGCACTACCAGGTTATACCTCATATCATGCTTTTCGGCCCCAAAACCCGGACCGAACCACAAAAGGAGGGGGAGTTTCCATATTTATCATGGATATCCACACCTCCAGGTTAGTGGCAGTGCACGAAGTATCAGAGACCATCCATGTGCAACTGACAAGTGGGCAAGACTGCTTTTCAGTTTATAGCATCGTACAGCCCACCCTCTCAAAGTCAGGAATCCCACTCGGCTTTCTTGAAAACATTGGAGAACACTAAGATCTCTCCGAACACCATTATATTGGGCGACTTCAACTTCCCAAACATAGACTGGGAGCATTACTCAAGCCCCAGCACCTTGGCCCAAAGGTTCCTGGAATTTATAAACTCAAATGCTATGGAACAACTAGTCACCACTCCCACAAGAGGGGAAAACATACTAGACCTGATCATTACCAACATGGGGGACTCTATGCTCCATACCAGAAGTATATCCCTCATTCGTAAGATCAGACCATAAATTAATTTCACTGGATATCCACATCCCGACCCCACCCCCAGCCCAGAAAACCACAGTGAAAAACTTCTCAAAAGCGAACTTCACACTTCTCACAACTGAAGTGGAATCTTTCAAGGCCCCAGGGCCAGTGGAAACTACGGCCCAAACTGCAGAATCCTATATAAATGCATTCTACGGACATCTCCAGGAATGCATGGATCATGCTATCCCAAACAAAATCAAGACCCAATCATCCAAAGGCAGGCGTCCAGTCTGGTGGACCCCAGCCATAAATAAACTGTACAACAGGAGGAGGAAGCTACTACATGATAGAGCAAAATCCCTAAAAGGGAAGGCATCTCTGATCAGTACTAGCAAAAAATTACAATCCCTCATAAAATCCTCCAAGGCCAGCTTCGAGAGAAAAATTGCACAGGACACAAGACAATCATAAGGCTTTTTTCAGTTATGTTAGGAACCTGGGATGCAACTCCCAGACTTGTTCTGAGTTGATTCTAAATGACAAAAAATACACTGAACCCACAGACATAGTCAATATCCTGGCAGACCGGTTCAGTGCAAACTTCTCCACCCCCTCCCCCCCAAAAGAGCAAGTATCTATCCCAGCAGAGTGCAGCCTCCCAAACATCTCTGATGCTCAGGTGAAGGCCGCCCTCTCCAAAGCAAAAAACACTGCTTCCATGGGACCAACTCCAAGAAGAACTAATCCCTCGTAAAACTGCTGTACAATTTCAGCCTCACTACAGGATATGTGCCCAAACAATGGCGTACAGCAACAGTGGTCCCACTCCACAAAGGTGGTGCCTCTGCGGACCCTGGAAACTATCGCCCCATAAGCCTGACTAGCCTAGTATGCAAGGCTATGGAGAGGATCATCATGGAACTCATAAACAAAGACATTGGGGACCTACAGACACTAGATCCTACCCAATTTGGCTTTGTCAAGGGCAGAGCCTGCCTTTTGAACCTGGTCGACGTCTTCGAAACAGTCACCAAGGCCATAGATGAAGGGAAGGTAGTCCACACAGCCTATCTGGACCTCGCAAAGGCATTTGACACAATACCCCACTCTGGCATCATAGATAAGCTATCCAGCCTAAATATAAACCCCTATGTCACAAGATGGGTCGCAAACTGGCTCAAAGACCGAACCCACAGAGTCAGAATTGCTGGAGCCATGTCAGACTCAAAACCGGTCACAAGTGGCATCCCACAAGGTTCTGTCCTGGGACCTCTCTTGTTCGGTATTTACTTTTCTGAGGTACAGGCCAACGTGGGAGGACTATGGCTCACCAAGTTCGCAGATGACTGCAAACTGGGTGCCATAATCGACTCTCCAGCTGACACAAACATCCTTCAAAAAGGTCTCACAGAGACTGATAATTGGTGCCAGAGCCATGGTCTAAAGCTAAATACCAAAAAGTGTATAGTCATACCCTTTGGCAAAAACAATGTGCCCACAAATTACCACATAGGTGGTAACCCATTAAGTACAGAGAAAGTAATTAGGGATCTGGGGACCCAGGTTGATAGCAATCTCTCCTTTGACAACCACATTGCCAAAGTGGTTAGAAAGACCTTCTACGTAGCCCACCTTATCATGAAAGGATTCACATCTAGATCAGGAGAGGTAATTGTGCCCCTTTATTCATCCCTCATCAGGCCCATCATAGAATGCAATGCCCCCTTTGGGATGTACCTTACCCGACACCTGCAGCAATTAGAAAGACCCCAAAAGTACCTCACCAAGGAGGATCAAGGGACTCACAGATGCCATATGCTGCTCGGTTAATAAAACTCAAGCTCTACTCAGTTGCATACCGCCTACTTCGAGGCGATCTATGCCTGACGTATAAAGCTATGTCCAGCCCAGAATTAATGGACATGCTCCACCTCAGTAAATCTAAATCCCTTAGAGCCACACGCTCGAGGGACTTGAACCTCAGCACAGAAATAAATAGAACATGCTGGAGGGACAGATTCATAACCCAGAGGCTCCCTTCACTCTGGAATAGAATTCCAATTCATGTTAGGCAGAGCACCTCACTGACTCTCTTCAAGAAGAATCTTGATGAGTGGATGGGGGATCGTAGGTTTGTCCCGGGGATTACTTCCGTGTCACTATTAGACAGAGGCACAGTAAACTAAACTTTAAAAAGGGCACAGTATACTCAAATCAAGGGCTGGCGTAAGCCAAACACAATCGGGCTAGGCTTATAAATGCCCCAGGGCAGATAGCCTAGTATGAACCTAAGAACCTGTGAACCTAAACATTTTACATCACAAACCATACTGACACGATTCTAGCTGAAAAGATTATACATCACTTATCTAACCAGTCAAACATTACATAGCTCATTCAAATCCTGCCTTCTTTTAAACCTCATTCCTCCCCATTTATGTATTGTTCCCACAATTCCCATTGTTCCTATGTAATTTGCTCCTACCTTTTCTAAAGATCCCAATTCCAGTTCTTATTATCTCTGTTACTGTATTCACTACTTCTAGTACAGTTGATTTAGGCTTTGATTTTCATTTCCTAGTAATTGCTTTTTTTTTTTGGTAGCCACCATAATTAAACTCAGCAAGACATTTCTATGTTTAGGCAATTCTGATTCTGTTTCACATCTCAGAAAAATTATTTCTGTAGTTACACCAGTCTGCTCGCCCAGTATCTCTGACAGAGTTGTCTGCAGGGAATCCTTAGTTTGCCAACTCAATATACACCCAGAAAATGTTCCCAATCACTTTCTTTCCTATCACACCTCCAACATTTGCTGTCTACCTGAGGAAAAATTCTCTGGAGTCTACAGGGGTATAAAAGTATTTATATAAACATTTCCAAGCAAAAATCCTAAATCTTCTAAATTTTGTTGCATATTTTGGAGACATACTTATATTCCCCTCTTTTCTTTCTCTGTGAATTGCTTAGCCAATCTCTTTTTACAATCCTTTCTAACCTCCTCTGATTCTTATAGTTATCATGCAGTATTTTATATCATCTGCTAATTATTCCTTTTGTAATGGCAGCTTCTGTTTTAGATTCTACTAAAAACTCTACCAGTGCTGCTCTTTCATTTAGGGCCCCCCTATTTTTTCCTCTTTGCCTACACTCTGTTATCAATCCTTGATAGGGAAAGTAATCTTTAACCTGCAGTCCAAGTAAATTCTTGGTGTCTTACCATTCTATTATATTTCCCGTTCTAGTTATTTGCTCCCAATACTTTGGTTCCTTTGACAGTTTTCTCCAATAAATTCCAGTCCCCTGTTGCCTATTCTCTGTATCCCTTATTGCAATCATACCTATCAGCAGAATCTCCTTTCTTCATTTCCGTGTTGGCTTAGTTCTCAGAATACTTTCTGCTACTTTATGAATATAATATTCTGTATGATTATTGTTGTTCTCCTTGAAGGTCTGCCTCCAATATCCCAGTCTCCTTGTTTCTTGAGCTTCTCATCTGTTTCATCATCATCCCTTTCCACTTTGAATTATATTTTTCTGCCTTTGCTATGTATAGGAGCCTTAACTGTAAAGCTCTGAACTAACTCTTCAAATCCAATAATCCCAATCCGCCTTGCTCTATTGGAAGAATCATCTTATCCCACTTGTCTTGCCATTTTCCTCTCCTAGATAGTCATTCAGCTCTTTAATTGCTGTCCACAACTTCACTGGTTGATAAAAATATGTCTGACCTGTGTATGACTAAAGGGACTAAAAACATTTTAACTGCTTGTGTCTAACTAGCCATATCCATATAACAGAGCTTCCAATTTCTCAGTTTGTGTATTGTCTTTTGTTTGGTCTCTTCCCACATATCCTTAGCAGCCACACCAGAATAATTTATAATCCCATATTCCTAAATACTTCATTTTATCATGTCCAAGCACTCAGAATCCAGAACAGAAGCAGCTGTTAAAAAGGGATAATTAGTAGAGCATATAAAATATTGTATGATAACAGAATCAATCAATGGAGAATAGAAAGGATTGGGAAGAGAGAGTGGCTAAGCAATTAAAGAAGCAGTGAGAGGATATATGTATGACTCTGAAATATGCAAAAAGTCTAAAAGATTTAGGATCTTTGCTTGGAAATTTTTCCACTGGTATTTTTATACACCAAGTAGACGCCAAAGATTTTTTTCCTCGGGTAGATAGCAAATGTTAGAGGTGTGATGGTAAAGAAAGAGGTAACTGGGGACATATTTTTTGGGAATGCAATAAGTTGGCAGACTTAAATTCCCTCAGACTACTTTGTCAGAAATACTGGATGAGCAATAACCAAGAAAATGTTTTTTGAACCATGATACAGAATTAGAATTGTCTAGTCTTAGTAAGGCCTTGTTGAGTCTAATTATGGCAGCTGCCAACAAAAAAAAAAAAAAAAAAAAGCAACTACTAGAAAATGGAAGTCAAAGTCTAAACCAACTGTAGTTAAAGTAGTGAATATAGTAACAGATAAAGCAACTGGAAATGGGATTTTAGAAAAAGGTAGGAGCATATTACATAGGAAAATTGGGAATTGTGGGAATAGTACATGCAAAGTAATGTTTTGGAGGAGGAATGAGGTTTAAAAGAAGGCAAGATTTGAATGAGCTATATAATGTTTGACGGGACCAAGAACGGATTGATTATAAGTGATGTATAATGTTTGCAACTAAAAATAAGGCAATATGGTTTGTTTTCATTTATATAAATGTATGATTGTCAAGCTCATAAGTGGTAATTTTAATAAAGATGTGTCTTTAAAAAATAGAATTTTTTGGAATAATTCATGCAGAAAAACGGTTTGGAGGAGGAAAGAGGTTTAAGATATATGTCAGTCACTGAATTTATATAATGTTTCTTAGATTATATGATGTATAACAATGCATGAGATGTATAATGCTTGTTAACATAAACTTGTTAATATGGTTTGATTGCTTTTATATAAATGTAAGTTTGCTTATGGCTCAAGTGATTCCAGTAAATGTCAAAAGTACAAGAACTCCAACTCCTGCGCTAAATGGATCAAACTCAACAAAATAAAGTAAAAATCCAAGAAAAAGTATGGTCCAAAACATAGTCAGAATAATGGCAACCAGTAGTTTTTCACATAAAACAGGTAAGCGCTTTCATGAGTAACAGACTTGCTTCTTCAGACCTTATACCCGAAGAAGCGAGTCTGTTACTCATGAAAGCACTTACCTGTTTTATGTGAAATAAACTACTGTTTGCTGTTTTTTCTGGCCGTGTTTTGGACCATACTTTTTCTTGGATTTTCAATTTCAATAAAGGTGTTTGAAATTACTATATAGAAGGTTATATGTGATGCATAATGTTTGTAAAAGAAAATATGAATGTTTTTTCGGTACTTGCGTATTATCGCAACCAGATTTTCGCGGTTGCGAATTTACAATACTTCTGTACAAACAAGGCCACAAACCACTGTAAGGTGGTATTTGGGGTCTGTTTTATTTGTTGTGGACTAGCTTTCCGTTACAGGGTCTGTGTGAAGGGGAAGACAAACATTTGAGGAAACCCGCTCCGTGTTTTAAGAGTGCCTTTACACATGCACGCTTGAATTAGAATGCCTGCTTTTGTTCTGACGAACGGATTATTTTGACAGTGTGGAAGGAAGCAGCCTTCAGAGAAGGCAAAGGCGCAGACCCTGTAATGATGGTTTTGGTCACTTTTTTTTTTTGGTGGGGGAGTACTATTTGTAAAGACATCTTCAGGTCAAAATTAAAAAAAAAAAAACGGTTGCTAACAGCCGCAAAGTACAGGCAGAAGAGAGCATTGTCTGGCAATGAGATGTTTTGGGAAAGTGCTCTTACTACATGTAGTCATGAAGTGATTTCAGTAACCGGGAAGATGCAATGACATGCTGCCGCCAGGGAAGTGCATGCATAGACAGTTCACTATTTTTCTAATTTTTATTCATAACCCTGCATAAAAGACCCTTCCTTGTCAAAGAAAACACATTGTCTCCCATTTTTAAAATCTTACCGGACACATTTCACTATCGGGAAGCAACCTTTATGATCGCAAAAATCTGGTTGCGATAATACGCAAGTACCATTTTTTCATTCTTATAAATGTATGATTGCCTATATCATAAGTAATAATTCAGTAAGGGTGTTTCTTGTTTAAAGTCTTTAAAACTGGAAGCATTTCTCAAATGTCTGAGGAGCCTAAACCTTAAAAGTTAAACTCATTTGTAAAATGGTCTATTTTAAAACCACTTTTTAAGAATCATTATGCAGTGATGATTTTCAGAAGGTTTTGGTCAACAGACTGGATAACTTTATTTCCTTAGTTTCTGAACATGGAATACTCTGGCTAGCTTGTGGAAATGGAACTTTATCTCAGAAACTGATATTCTGTTTGAGTTAAATTATGAAAAATTTGCATATATGGTTTTAAAAAAAGTGCAGCCTTTCTGCTGTTTGTGAATATGGGTGTGGAGAGTTTGGTAAAACAACCTTACTGTACCATCACCTGTTGAGATTGACAAAGAAATATGATTTGGAGGGCCTAGGGAAAGGGAAAGATGACAGTAGTCTCTTATTGTAGATCTTAATTTCAGCTTAATTGAACAATAAGTAGCAGAGTATGTTAAGTGGAACACTTATAGAAAGGCATTTTCCAACATAAGTTAATGTACTCTTCTTTCTGCTTCTGTGTCCCTCCATTGATTTAGGTTTAGAAGCTCTGAACAAAATATTTTCAGTACAATGAATTTTGATTATAAAGGTTTTAAGCCGTTAGTGATCTGGAATAAAGTTTCATTTTTTTCCTGTGACAGCCAGCTATCTTGGGACATTATGGTGTAAAGAACATTTGTATTGCTGTCTTCCCACATTTTTGCACATCACATTGTAAGAGAAGATGCTGTCATCTAAGGGATTTCCTCTCCAGTATGTCTTCTTATATCCATCTTTCTTTGATGTTATAGTTTAAACAACATTTTATCGGTATGGTTTTCAATGCTTTGCACAGTCTGTTGTAGGACTAGATGACACCAGTATGGGTATTACCAGATTATAACCACTGAACAGTCTTTGTGGAATCATTGTTACCTGAGGTAGAATTCCTTTACTGCCTTTTGTTGACTGGAGTCACTAATTATATTCTACAGTTTTGATAATTCCTCCTCACCCCTGTTGTCAGCCTTTTTATAGTGGAGATAAAGCAGTGAATGATATTTGTACTCTCCAAAGGAATGTTCTATTTGACCCTTGGTTGCCTTTTGCATTGGTTTTATCTGTGTCTGTTATGTGGTGATTAGGGTTTCCCTTCCCTTGTTTTATTATGCATACAAAGATTTGAGTATAATGGTACTCGTACATTGAAATATATCAGAACTTTTTCAAGGAGAAGTCCAGATTTTCCAGTTATATGTATCTCATCTGTTTTCATTTTTAAGAAGCATTTCCTATTCTCTTATTGTAATTGCATCTGCCTTTTTAAATGAATATAAAAGTTCTCTGCTGTAGGTGAAGATGAGCACTGAGTGCCATCCAGGAAGATTTTACCTGAGCCACACCTGAAAAACACCCTTGGTGCATACAGTGTGGACTATTTGCATTGATCTCATCATTTAAAATACAGTTTTATACATATGGATATTTGACTGATGGATCTGAACAGACTTGGTTATGTAGCTTCAGCTTAATATATTTTTAATCAGTTATACTTTGTTGAGCTTTGTCTAAATACATGACTTTTCACTAGTATTTACATCTGTCACTTGTCAGCCATTTGGGAAGAGATGGGAAGACCTGTATTAAATAAAGGGAAGTGGCTGCATATGACTAAACGGAAACAGTTGGATGCGGCATAGTCACTTATGTGAGATGGGGCTGTCTCTTTCTGAGTGTACTTCTGTTAAGCGTTAAAGATTGCAGCTTAGCCAACTCATTTCCTATCACTTGTGTTTTCTATCCTTAAGGGACATATGGTCAAGACCAGGGGTAAATTTTCATATCCCATCCACTTTTTAAGGATCTTTTTGGAGAGAGCTAGGGAGCTTTGTTTGATATAGATAAACCTATTTCATAGGTACGGCATTCTCTGTGGGAAGAGTGTAATCTTGCCAACACAATTCATTGATATTGTAATGTAGGTTTAAGTACCTAGAGCAGGTATTTGTGGTTCTGCCAGTTTTTCAGATGTTTTAGATCAAGAAAGATAGGGGTATTTGCTGCTTTCCAGGCTAGGCAGAGGTCAACAAGCCAAAATCTGTAAGAGCTGGGGTCGATTCAGGGGACTTTTCATTATTGTCTAACATGGGGAGATCATACACCAGATTTTCTTTGTAAGGTAATAGTTTTTTTTTCTAGATGGATAATGTCTGGATAGGTACATTTGAAAGTATACTTTATATTCGGGTGTGAGCCTGTTGAGGGAACATTCAGGTAGGCTAAATAATTTGTTTCCTGTCAATAGTTGAGATGTGATCAGAGAAGAGTTCATTGTCCATGAATGTGCCCAGATCCCCATTGACAGTATGGAAAGGATATCAGTTGTGTGTGGCAGGTCAGGAGGAGTTTTAACTTTTGAGAGAGTAGAATACCGCATGCATTTGCATGTAGCTTTTTTTCTGTGGTTCTGACACCACAATTTCAAGATTGGCCCTGTTAAGATATTCATGAACAGTTGGTGACAGTTTGAAACAAGCTAAGTCAAGCAGTAAGAATCAAACCTGTGCAAATTACTCAAAAATGCAGTTATATATGCCAGCGTTATAGTGTTAAGCATGCCACCTGTTCAAATGAGGACTGCAGCATTTGAGAGTATATGAACAACAAAGACCATTATAACTGCCCAGTTGTCAAAAAAATCTTACTGAACCTAAGAATATAGTAATTACAACACTTCCAAAGTGGTTTGCATTGCTTCAAATCCAATTTTATATCACTTTAAGAAGACCCATGAAGAAGACCATCAGGATGGGAGAGACTTTTCACCAGGGTATAAGCACCCCTGTGCTTTAAGGATAAGATTCACTCATAACATCATGTGGAAGCACTGCACTTCCTGTGCCATCTACAAAAGTGTTACCTTTCCTTTGTTGGAGTGCGTAAACATGGACATTGTAGATGGTGGTCATAAATCCTTATTGAAGAAGAAAGAACTGCAGTGGCAGATTACAATTGATGTCTGCTGTGACCCTGGCATTAATGGAGTCACATCCATGTGGAACTCTTTAAAACTAAGAATTTCACAGCTAAAGGCTTGGGACCAAAAAGGTCATTGGTTGATTCAGTTTGTTTTTAATAAATGCAATTGGTTGACTTATTAATTATTTTTGTTTCAAAACCCTGATTTTCTGCTTTTATTGCACAGTTAAGCTGGAGTCCCATTTGTCTAGATCCAGTTGACTGATTAAGCTTTTCTTTCATTTGCTAGCCCTTTGGCTGTCATTTGTGTGCAACAGTAATTCTCGGCATTCTATATTACACTGTGATGAAGTAAAATGAATTAGAGGGTGAGCATCATTTTCTCTGCAAATTTTTTTTCTGTTACTCCTGCATTTATTTATTTATTTTTATTATTTATTTTACATTTGTTTATCAGGAAAGTCCGGCTGGATGCTAGTCCTTTTTCAGCGGAGGCCGGGGGAGAAAAGTTCCACAAATTTATATGTGTAACAATGTAGTTTTCACAGATAACAATATAGATTTCACAGATGCTGCAGTCTAACTTTAAACAGTTAACATCAGTTACAATTAGTATGACAGGTTGAAAAGAAAAACATCACATCAAAATAAGACTAGGATGTAGTCTACAGTTTTTTTTTTTTTTTTTATTATTATTTTAGACCAGTATGTCTACAGGAAGTAATGACTAATAGAGAAAGGGGTTAGAGTACCTTGGTTAAGATAGGTACGAGAAGCTGATGTTAGACTAGCCTGGGGAGTCAGAGGTGCAGATCCAGTTAGTTTGGAGCTAAGTTTTTAGAACCTTCCTAAACTGGGCTAAAGGTTTTGTAGCTGCAATGTGAGCGGGTAGGGTATTCCATATTTTGGCTAGGAAATTTGAATAAAGGGAGCCTGCTGTGGAGTTATTGGGTTTAGTAACTTGAAGAGCTTTGTTGGAGCACACTACTCTAGTACTGGAATAAGGTACTACTATGTTTTGTAATGCAGGGGTTTATCAGGGTAGTAGAGAATCGTATGTGCTGTTATAAGCTGGTTATAACTGAGAAGATGGGGAATTTCAAGCCAGTTGAGCTGTTTAAGGGATGTGCAGTGGTGTGTTTGATTTGGGCTATTACTGGCAAACCTTGCAGTTTTATTATAGCATGCCTCAAGTTTGGATAAGTCTGCTTTTCTAAGATTAGTGAGTATAGGAGAGGTGTAGAGTAGTATGGAGATGAGGTGAGTTTGTGCTATTTTAGCTCTGGTAGAGTTGGTGAGGAATTGTCTATTTCTATATAGAGCCCCCAATTTTTAATGTACTATGGTTAGTGAGATGTGAATGTCAAACTTCATTTGACAGTTGATCTCAACTCCTAGGAGTTTAATGTGGTTATTTGGTGAAATGGTTGTTTTATAGTTAGAGATTATGGAAAAAGCGTGGGGGGTTAGTGGAACGGTTAGTAAGGTGGAATATGAGAAGTTTGGTCTTGTTGGGGTTAAGTATTAGCTGAGATTTAGTAAGCATTCTTCCACAGAGAGGAAAGAGGCTTGTGGTAGTAGGTGGAGTTCATGGGGTGTGGGAGAGGAGCAGATAAGTGTAAAGTCATCAGCATATTGGATGACTGAGGCATGTAGAGAAGAAGAATGGAGGTTTAGTGAAGATGGAAAATAATAAGGGTCCCAGGATAGAGCCCTGAGGAACACCCAGTGTGACTGGTAGTAGAGGAGAGAGTTCCTGTCTGCTGTACTGCCTGTTTCCTACCAGACAAGTAGCTTTGAAACCATGTGATAGTGTGTTTACTAAGATTGAGCTCTGAAAGGGAACTAAGGAGTATGTTATGGTTAACCATGTCAAATGATTTGTTGTTTTTGTTTTACTTTGCCACATCAACAGAGGGAACCACTTCAGCTAAACCAGATTCCTGAACTGCCTTTGTCGACAGTAGCCACTGACATTTTCGAATAGAATGGTTAACATTACTTGGTGTTAGTAGACTCTTATTCCAATTGGTTCAAGACTGACCTACTTCCTAATCTAATATCCAGTACTGCCATTACTAAGGTGAAGTTTCATTTTGCAGTCCATGGTAGTCCACACAGTTATTTCTGACAATGGTACACAGTTTGCTAGCCAGCAATTCAAAAGATTCACTGAAGAGTGGGACTTTATCCATGTCACAAGTAGTTCTGAATACCCACAGTCAAATGGTTTGGCAGAACATGCAGTTCAAAGTGCAAAACAGTTACTAGATAAGTCAAAACGAGATAATAGTGATGTTTTCATGAGTCTCTTGAATCTCAGAAATATTCCTCATGATAAACACCTTTGCTCAACTGCCCAGAGACTTTTGTCAAGACAAACCAGAACTACATTACCAGTCAGCAGTAGTTTATGGGTTTCAAGTGCTAAGAATAACAGATCAGTGAAAGAAGCGCCTAGCCCAGAAGTCTTATTACGATAAGTCCAGCAAACTTCTTAGTCCATTACATGAGGGAGAGACCGTAAGAATGCAAACATGCAAAGGTTATTCTCAGACTGGAATCATGAAAAGCGTTTGCCCAGAGCAGAGATTGTACATTGTGGAATCACAAGGAGTAGATCAGAAGCATTTGATGCCGGTGTCCGAGCCTGTACCACAGCATTTAGCCTGTGAGAAAGACACTCTATCTCAGAGTGAGTTATCCAACTTTCCATTTCCAGAAGACATTCCAGTAAATACCCCCTGTTCCTGAGATGAATCCTGAAATTCCTGATGGTTGTTGTTCACCAAAGACTGTGCCTGTTGCTAAACCCAGTTCTGATTACTATATTACTAGATCAGGTCACATTTCCAGACCATGTTTACAGATGCAGGGCAACTTGGACATGAACATTGTGTGTGTTTCTAATGTCTGTATTATTGCATGTCTTATTCCAATGTAATTTCATTGAGGACAGTCTATTTAAGAGGGAGGATGTAGATCAGTATGTGTGTACAGCTTTAAGAAGCTTTGTAGGGGCTTGCACAAGTCTATAAATACTGAGCACGTGCGAGCCTGACTGCCATTTTGTAGTAAGCTGTTGAGATATAAGCATGCATGTCCATGTAGTCTGTCAATCAGTTTGTTTATATTTTGTACTGCTACTATCCATCCTGATGTGTTTCTGTGTAACAAAGCATATAAAAGAACTTCCCCACCTGTTTGTCATCTATACTAGAAAGGGACGAGTGACAGTTTCCTTTTTTTTTTTCTGTTTTTCTGAATAGGATTGTGCCACAGGGATCATTGACAGGTACAGAATGGTGATTAACTTGTTAATTATGTACACGGTGTAGGTAAATATATATGTACTCCATCACATGGGTTGGTCATACATATTTATCTTTTGGGATCTATAAAGAAATGTCAAGGCAGCAAGCCAAACATCTGACACACTAATGTTCAGCACTGTAAAGAGTAAATTTTAATGTGCGAGTTTCCTTAATTATAGACTAATATTTCAGTAGTTTGGATAAGTCCTCCTCTAGGTGCACTGAACTCTGAGTTAGTGCATATATACAGAGCAGGGATATGGAAGTGAGCCCCACATTGTGTGGTTTGGGGTGAATGAAGCCCCCAGTAGAAAACCTATCATACTGTTAAAAAAAACTTTCATGTGTTAATTTTTTTTTTTTGAGGTTGTGTATTGTTTTTTTTTTTTTTTTCATTTGCCAGTGTCAGATATTGTTATGCCAACCTATCATGCAATGAACAAACCAGCCTTGTTTAATGGAAGTGAAAAATATCGCAAGTTAGATAGCTAAAACCCACAGCAATGTGCTTTGAAAAAGTTGCACTCTATAAAACATTGCATAATATTCACTGCACATTGCTTTTGCAATGTGGCACTCCAGCCTCCACACCTGTTCTCCTTAAATACAGTACCACTGAAGTTTCATAAGCTCAGAAAAGATAAAAAAGAAAGAAACAAGTGACTATTTCCCTTTAGTCCAATTAACTTGACCACAGAGACAGCGTTAAACAATATGCGAGACAATGCACCAGCTGCTGCACTGCAGGGGCAATAGTACATGATTTTGTTCAAAGATGCCTGATGTTGTGTCAACAATACATTATATGAACAGTCCAAGAGGCCTGGTCTATTGTGGTATGTGCTTGTGTATACATATGTACATGTGTGTGTATATAATACTGATGATGCTTACTGATTGTGTATATTTAATTAGTTAAGCAGTGGGGTAGCTAAGCAATATGCTCATTGATATTACACTGTTTTAATGGTTTCCTCTCCACTTTCACTTTGTAAGATATTAAACATAGCTTTGGAGTACCTCTTATTAGAAGTTTTGGGTGTTATTTGCTTAATAACTTGGTTCTGGTTTGAAAAAAAATATTTTCCCTTGTTCTAGTTGTGTCTTGTATGCTTGGCCAGTGCTATGGTGATGAGTTTGGAATCCTGTAAAGCCACAGTGCTAAAATCATTTTAGCCTTGTTGACCTGCTTTTCTTATCAGATAAAACACACTTTGTACTTCATTATTTACCTGTTCTTGTTCTACTTTTGATATTTGATGTTACTAACAGCTTCTTTATTTCAGTTTGTTTATATAGGTACTCCTTAGTTTAGAATGTGTTATTTTAAAAATAAAACCACACTGAAGTTCCTGCCACAGAACGAGGTCAGATGTACTGATCACCAGTGACAAGTAGTTTCAGGCAGTTGGTATTACTTGTCTTCTTTAATGCAGTGTAATTTTGCATTTTATCTGTTGTGTGTGTGTCTGTGTGTGTGTGTAGATATGTATATATATATATATATATATATATATATATATCTGCGTATGCATATGTGATGTGATATATAGATTGAAATATTGCAGCATTTTTGATGATAGACTTGACTTAATAAGATTTATTGCTATTTCAGCTGTACAACTTAGAAATGTATCCCAAGATAATGTCTGTGCAAGTACAGTTTTTGATTTCTGTCAATACTTTTTCAAAATTGTAGAAGCATGTGGTGATTTCTGCAATCAGGGCTTCCTTTAGAATAGTTGTGTTATGTTGTGTTTTAACCACCGTAGGGGTCTCATTTTTAATAGATCCTAGATCAATATGTCGGGTATTTGTGATCATTTTGGCTCTTTTGAAACTGCACCATAAGGTTTATGAACCATCCCCTTCTTTTTTGAATTAGTCTCATCTGGTTAGTATACATTTGTTTTTATGATTTTTCATCATAACCTTAATAGAAGGGATAAGGTACCTTAATAGAAGGGAATAAGGTCTGCTTTTGACATCCGATAGGATGAGATGAAGTGACTAGAGAATGTGTGCAGGTACTACTGTTGTCTAGAATGGTGGAGATAAATGTTGCTGTACTAGAAAGGCTCACCCAGACTCTGCTACACTTTGCTGTGAGGGAAAGGTTAGTTTGCTTTTTATTTGTTATATTTTGTATTACTTTATTGCCTTTTTCTGTTTTGAATACTGTGATTTGTTTTCTTTACCTTGTGTTTTCCTTGTATTCTGCTTTTAACTGCATATTAAAACTTGAAAAGAGACCACAGCTCTGTCTCTTGTGAGTCGGGCAGAATTTTTTTCCCCACCCAGTAACTGTTGTGTTTTTAAACACCACTGTCTTTCTAGTTGCCGGCCCCTTATGTTAATTTGCCCATATATCTCATTTCCTCTCTGCTTTTACTGGCTTGTGTGAGTAAGCACAAAATTATCATTTTGTGAAACCACTCCCCTTCAACTATTTACATTTATTGGCCATCCTACTGTATTCCATAGTACCAGAATACAAAAGTGACCACCCCCCCCCCTTTAATCTATCTTGCTGTTTTAGAAATAGTGACTCTCCACTAAAACTTTACTTTTTAGACAGGATAAACCATTTTTTTCATCTTATGTTTAAGCATCCCTGTGACTTAACACTTGCTCTAAAACCTGCAGGAAAGCACTAGGAAGCCAAAAACTGATACAAGCACTCAACTCTCCTAGTTAATAAGGAGAAATTAATCGTAGGCACTAAACAGCCTATAATTGCAAAGTGCCTTGTTAAGGTAAGGGAAAACGGCTCTTGTACTTTAGAAAAAAAGCACCAAACCAGGCATGTTCAAGACGCAGCTTCCGGTGATTTCTCCCATCCACCTGGTGAATCTGGGCATACTGGGGCAATACACCAATTGCCTCACGTACACAGACAACCCTCTCCTCCTACCATCCAGCACTACAACCTGCGAGAGATGTACTTACATAGCCAAACTGGAAGCAAAGTTCTCTCCACCCAAGATTGTGCTAGACAATCAAGAGGAGAAGGTCAACACCCGCACTACACCTCAAGCAACACATAGCCCTTCTAAACCCACACCACCAACACCCTCACATAGCAACACTAAACCCTCGTATGCGGAGGCCCTTAACAGTAACCTGCCCAAGCAACAAGGTCCTCTGAAGCTGAAATGCAAACAAACACCAATCACAACCAAAGTGTCACATAGCTCACAATACCAGTGTGCCACCCAACAACAGCCCCTAAGGCAAGACAACGTACCCAACACTTTAGTCATAGGTGATTCTATAGTGAGGCACACTGATGTCCCACTCACCAGGCTGACCAAGGAGAAAATTACAGTCAGTTACCTGTCGGGTGCCAGGATCTGGCACATAACGCATGCACTCAAGTCACTCCACAGCAAGTACAAATATGACTCTGTCATTGTCCATGTTGGAGTGAATGACTTGAGACGTACGTCCCTGGACTACATGAAAAGAGACATGGAAGAGCTCTTGGATCATATGGCCCAGGCAGGTATGACCCTAGCCCTGAGTAGCATCCTGCCTTCGCCCTGAGTGATACCACAGTACAAGGACAAAATGATTGACTTCAACAATTGGCTATGCTTCTGGTGTCATTCATAGGGGATCCAGTATCTATCTGCCTGGGACGACATGATCGACAGACCATGATGCTTTGCCAGAGATGGTCTACACCTGTCGCCCTTGGGATTCAGGTTACTGGCTAAGGATCTTTCCACCCCTATAGTGCCTTTTTTAGGCAAAGTTCAAAGGACAAAACCACCACTGTAACAGGTACAAGCATGCAAAATCTGAGGGTATCAGAAGAAATCTGAATGGTATTAGTCCTTTCAAATTGCATTTATGTCTTATTTATAAGCATTTTCCAAGCACTATTAGAGGTGTTGAGAAAGGCCAACATTGTGATTGCCATTACACTGTAATGGGTTTAGAGTGAACAGAACTTGTAAATCACTGCATCCCTTTCCCCAAGATGCAATGATCTCAGTGTTGATTACAATTAAAGTGGTGCAGACAACTCTCCTGCACGGAGATGAATCTGGAGAAACAGGAATCTCAAGATATGTTATTTTCATTGCAGGCCAGAAAGAATGTCTCTTCTGATATTCTGAGTTGCAGTTTGACTTAATTGGTTTGGACTTCAAAAGGCTCACCAGAGTTGTGCTACTTGGATTCAGGGAAATGCTGAAATTGTTGATTGTACAGTACTGTTGCAACTGTTCTACTTATTTTTCTTTAAGCTTGACTTATTGCATGTGTGAAGGCTGCCAGCCAAGCTAGCTAGAAATTTGTAAATAATATGATCCATAGGCTTGTCTACAAATGTAAGAAAGCTATATGGTCTGTACTGAGCTTCAAGAATGCAACCATTGTGCACCCTGCTGGAAAAGAGCAGAAATGTGTATAAACTACATGCCTATGCAAATGTGTGTGTTGATGGTAAAGGATGGAATATACAGAGTTAACTTGCAACCTCTAAGAAAATAAGTAGAGGTTTACAATGCGCTAAAGTTAGTTTATCTCAGCTAAGAGAGAGGATGTCTGGTGCTAGGAGTTTCTATTGTTTTGAGACAGAAAAAAATACTAGGTTTCACATGTAAAGTGTTTTTGCATTGCTCTGTGATTTCCTAGCAGCTGTACATCTGAGACAAGTGTTTTTGACAGAGATATGTTAAATGTTGTTGGTTCCTGTCTGGTAACTAAGGCAGAGATGACAAGAATGATGTAAGCTGAGATGACCCAGCAGAAATGTTTGATATTAATTCAAGAACTGTCTCAGAGAGAGAAAGCCTGGACATTTTGTATTTGTGTCTGGACCTGTAAACATCTCATCAGCACGTGCCTTGTTCTGTAAGTAAAACTTGGATCATAGTATTTTTCTTAGAGATAGGAATATAGCAAGATTGGTCTAGATATTTTCTGTATTTATGTGAGACTGTCCTGCAATGTTGTTTTAAAGTATTTCCTGTGATTCTGAACTCTGTTGTCACTGTATTGAGTTTAGAGTATTGTTTTGTTCTGTTATTTATTATTAAATATATGTAAACCTTTTAATTGTGGCTGGTTTTGTTATAGATATTTAAGCTCTTTGAGTACTTGCATGTATTTGCTAACATTGTACAGGCTACTCTTAAATAGCCTTAGTCTTGGACGCACTTACCATTTGGATAATAGTACATTACACAGTATAATTGGTCACCCTTTGGTAAGAGCCTTATGGTAGCTGATGAGTGGTTGGTGGCAGCTTGGTACTATGTTATAGTCTGGGCAGAAGGGGCCATACTTAACAAACCTATACCAGCCTTCCCCAGAAGTGTGTGTGTGTTTGTTTGTAAATCAAATCTCAAAGTGTGTGTGTGGCAGCTACTTGGCCAGGGACACACAGCACTGGTTGGACAGAGAGGGTGCTGGAGGTTTTGGCTTGACCACTCTGCTGAGATCTTTAGCTGTGCCAGTGGGGAGTCTCATTGAGGATCTGGAGAAAGAGGGTGAAACCAACCCCAGACTGTGATCTCTGTGTGCTCTTAAGGGAAATTGTACTTTATTGTGTGTGTACTTTTCATCCACCCAATGTGCACGTCCCTCACTGGTTTTAGTGGTGAAGATGGAGTCTCCTTGATTTACTGGGCCAGTGTAGGAGCATCACAGAATGAAAAACAACTTCTGTTACAAAGCACCATCATGTTTTGCTCCACTTTTTGTAAAACTAATGTCTCTCTCTTTCAAGACTTGATGGCTATGTTTTGTATTTTGAATTAGATCCTCATCTTTGTATTCAGATTTGTACTAAGGTTATTCGTCATGATAGACAGAAGGATGTTTGTTCAAAGAAAACAAATTGCCATTCAGTTGCACTGCCATTAGAAGAACTTCCTATCCCCTATGGTGCTGTGACTTTGAAGTCAGTTTAGTTTGGGGGGATGCACAGAGAGCAGACCCACTAAGTTTGGGTATGTGAGCAGGACCTGGCCGTCTCCCTAACATACTGGATTGTGTATAACAGTGTAGTTTTGTGTTAACCATTTTTAAATGTGATTTGCATTGTGCATTTTTTTTTTTTTTGCAAAAACTAAGATGCATTGCATTTTTCCACTACTTCTGTTCTTGCTGAGAAATTGCTAATTCAGATGCAGTTTATATGTTTGGGGTTATGTAATACTGGTGAACAGTTTGTTAGGCAACATATTTTGTGCTCAGTAGGTCTACATGTCTTAGTATCTCTGCTTTGTTTTCTTGAAGTCATTTTTTTTAAATCACAACTTCAGTTCCTATGCTATTTTAACATATTGTCTACATTTTAGTATAACGGATTATGTGTGGGTCACCAGTATTAACCTGCTTGTGTGTTCCAAACATGAATGCCAAGAAATTCCCCTTGAGACTGAAGCTTAAGAGGTGAATCATGGCATCTTTGTTGAGAACACATAATAGTCTGTTAGGATTGACGGCATGATGATTCTTTGTAGTGTATGGAGCTGTATCTGCTCAATGTACTGCTAGAGTAGAAATAAAAAAAAAATGCTAAATGTTTTGCCAACTTTCAAAGCCATAAAGCAATTAGCAAGCACTGTCAGAAAGGCAGTGCAACACAGTCCCTTTTATTTGCACTTACCCTCCATGCTTCTCAGCTGTCCAGATTTTCACAGAATGTCTAGATTTTTGCCTCGTATATTTGGTCTGTTCCTCATTAAGTCCATGGTTTTAGGACAAATTCCTGAGGACTGAATTCATAAAATGACATACATTATATTTCAGACTTTGTTGCCTTCAGAAAATGCAGACAAACACAAGCCATTTTATCCTGGAAACTCTCCAACAGGAAGTCAGGGATATGTTGTTGGTACCGACAACAGGCAAAAGGAAGTTCTTTATTCTGCTACTGTCATTTGCTTGTCTGGCAGATTTTAATGCCTAGAGCTGGACCTGACCTTAACTTAACATAAGCAGAGGATGCTTCACAATTTAAGATCAGGTCTTGCGCCACTCTGGAGCTTAACTGATTTACGTTTTTCTAAATATCGAAGCGTAATTCCTGTACTCAGTGCACTGCATATATTTGTTATGATCATCATTGCCAGCTATAATTAATTTCTCTTGTCTGTGACCAGTATAGTCCCATGGTACATGTAAGCAACAAATGAGATAGCACACTTCACTATCTTGTATAAATTTATGTTCTAATGCTGAGTACTTGAAGCATAGTTGTTAATAAAGTTATATAACGTATCTCTTTCTATCACAATAAATAATACTTGGCTAATAATTTTCACTTGTGTCCAAGGAAAATTTGGGGAAGTAGGGTTTGGAGCTGTGTGTAATCATATCACACTGAACAAGCTGAGAGTCATTTTACAATACAGTCTTTCATCTGGAAAGTTTCTCGTATGTATTCAGGAACAAATTCCTAACAGGAGCTCTGGAAAGGTCCTCAGGGCTTGCCTCAGCTTAGTACTTGAATGCAAAATGTTTGTTAGTAACCAGCCTCGTGTCTAAGTATCATTTAAATTCTTTTTGGATTTTGATGCTTATATTTTGAATATATTTTATTACAAGACCATTGTTTGCCAGTTATGTTTATCAACTTTCCACTAAGTTAACATAGGCCCCCTTTTGTCTGTTACGTACCTAGAAGTGGTTTCATAAACTGATACATTTCTTTGTTTTAATGTAATATGCTTTGACTTGTTGGCCATCTGTTCAGTCTGTAGTGTTGGAATTCAGCTTGAGTTTTGCAAAAACTTTGTTACAGAACCTCTGATGATTTCTGACTTTGTCCATTATAACACCAGTGTTAATAAATAAAATGCTTAGATCCATATGAATTTACCAATGTTTTCTAAGTAAGAACTATGTAAAGCACAAGTCTATAAATTGAGATTGGACTTTGAAGGTGTTGAAGATATTTTTGCAGTAGCTGTCTTATAAGGATAGTTTCCCCCAACATGTATTCTGTTTTTCCTGTGTGTATAGCTGACTTTTGCACATCTTGACTAGTATTCTCTGATTCAAAATGATGACCTATTTCTATAATGGATTAAGCTGATATTTTCCTCAACTTTATTATACCACTGAGACTATGTTCTTTAAGGTATGCATTAAAAAAACTCCTTTATCAGTTTAATATTAAAGTACTTTAAATATTCGTATTAGAATTATTAAAATATTTTCCTACATACAGAAAGCGTTCATCATTATACTTTAAAATTTAGACCATAATGTTTAGCTTTATTTTCAATTGCATGTGTTGGGGTGTATTTTAGATTTAACAAGTGCTTCTTTAACTGGTACACATTAAACATGCCTGTGAAGTTTTATCTTAATTGCTTACTCTAATTTTCATCACTTACCATGTATGTTGACTTCAAGGTTGCCAGTGGTTGTTTTGGCAAAACTTTAAGTATTCCACATAATGCATAGTAGCAAACCCCGCACCTGCCTTCCAGTGTCATTGCTTAATGGTCAGCACATAGAGAGACTATAACGTGAGTATTAAAATTGCTGCTGAATATTAAAATAAAGTGTTACTCCCATTTAATACCTATTTTTGGGTTATTTTCCTGCACATGACTATATCTTGCTACCCCTACATCTGTCAGGGGCTACCTCCCCCTGCACCTCTTATTAAAGGAATGAGTTATTACACAATGGATCTCATGTCTTAGATTGCATGTCTAATATATAATATAAGTAGTTGTACTAAGCCCCAGATTCCCTACCTGCAATATAAAATGCTGTTATCCATTAATAAGTTAAATGGAAAAAATTGCAACATGCTTCTCTATATTACATAGGATCATAGGAGGTTACTAGGCTATTGGCCTTGAGGCCCTTATAAGCCTAGCCAAGAGTTTAGCCCATGTTTAGACAAATCAGCACCGGATGCCCCTGTCCAGCAGGGACATGGATGGAATCTCAGGTGTATATTTTCTGTTTCCCATCCAGTTATCCAAGTTGCGCTTAAAAAGGGGTAAAGAGGTACTCTGCTTGATGTGGAGAGGGAGTCTATTTCATAGATGGGGGGTAGTCCCTGGGACACAAATCTGTCCTGCCAACAAGTCATCTTGTTGTCACAGACCAGGTTGAGGCTACGTGTGTGGGTTACTGGAGTGGAACTTGACTTGCGGATATGCAACAAGTCCCATCAAGGTGGGGTCCGTGAATGCCTTGTAAGCCAGACAGAGGTCACCTCTGAGGAATCTGTATAAAACCGAGTAAAGGGATAGGGCTTTTAGCCTAGCTGTGTATGGTAGATGTTTGTGGCCCTGGATTCTCCTGGTGAACCTCTATGGTCTCTCTAGCTGCTACATGTGCTTTGCGAGATACATGCCGAAAGGGGCGTTGTACTCAATGGGCCTTATAAAGGAAGAATACAGGGATGTTAAGACCCTCCTTGTCCCTGGATGAAATACCCTTACTTATGAGGTGGGCCATGTAGAAGGCTTTCCATACAGTGCAAGCAACATGGTGGTCAAAAGTCAAGTTGCTATCAACCTGGGTGCCCAAATCCCTCATGACTGATTAAGTGCTTATGACATTGGGACATTGTTATTAATGTGATAGTTTGTGGGGATGTCACCTCTTCCCAAAGGGGATAATGATGCATTTTTTGGTATTTAGCTTGAGGCCATGTTTCTGGCACCAGTCATTTGTCTGAGTGAGACCCTCTTGGAGGATGTCCACATCACTAGGTGAATTGAAGACAGCACCCAGCTGTCAGGTGTAGCCCACTGGTTTTGGCCTGCACTTCAGAAAAGTATTTCCCAAATAACAGAGGCCCCAAGACCTAACCCTGGGGTGCGCCGTTTGTTACAGGTCTACTGCTTGAGGTGGCTTTCCCTATTTTGACTACGTGAGTTCTATCAGTGAGCCAGTTTGCTACCCATCTGGTAACATATGGATTGATACCTAGTTGAAAGAGTTTATCTATTATGCCCGAATGGGGAATAGTGTCAAAGGCTTTGACCAGGTCAAGGTAAGCAGTGTGCACCATCTTCCCCTCATCCATGGCTTTGGTGACCTGTCTCAAAGAAGTCAACCAAATTTAGCAGACATGACTTCCCCTTGACATTTTCTACTGTGGGGAGCAGGAGCATAGTCCCCCCCCCCCCCGATAGCCATGAGGCATCAGTAGAAATTTTATGTTGCATGCTGACATTTATTTTAAGTGAAAAGAAAAAAACACTAATGTGGTTAATTAAACCACTCCTTGGTTTGTAATCAAAGTCTTTAGTGTACAACATTTTATGTTGACTGTGGGGAATGAGGTGCTTAATGCACCTGTTTGGGTTATTTTTCACTTGAATGGATATTCTATGAATACAAATGTACACTGCTGTTGAGGCAAACCTAAAAGTTTCATATTTGCATTATCAAACAATCAGAAGTTTGTACTATATAAAATGATGACAAATACACAGCAGTCAACGTACAACTGCAAACCACTAATAAAGTACAGAAAACAAAAACAACAAAATGGTCATAAGATGTACGGCAATAAAAACATACAGTTTATTTCTCAAAATAAGATGAGCGCTTTGACCACCTCCCTGGTGGCTTCCTCAGACCATAATGATAACAGCAGCACAATAGTAGAATTAAATATACATTAAAGTACTCGCATTAGATAAATTGGTCACACTTGTTGCTTACAATTTCATGTTCTTACTTCCTAATTAGTTATGTACATGCTCCCTTATGGAACACATGTCATCCAGCTGTCAGACTGCAACTTTTAAAGAAAAACAACCTAATAAAAAAAAACAGTTTACCACATAAAGATACGAATTCCCTCCTAGCTGATATACAGACAGGAGAAACAGTATTAAATGATAATGAAGTAAATGATCGAACTACGTTTTTGGCTTAGCCTAAATAGACTGGAAGATGATATGTTTAAACTAAAGAGGCAACGGGTGCAGAGGTTCTATTTTGAAGCCTGCCTCCATTATCGGGTAGTACCGAGAGGGCTTAGGGTCCTTAAGATGCCTGTATATGGGACCCAACATCCGGAGCTGCTAGCATGCTGGCAGAATATCAATATGGAGAACAGTTTTAGATATCTAAGGCTTATGAATGATTTTTTCAGACCGGAGGATGAGAAATGTGTGAAGGAAATAGAGGCGCAGCAGGAGGAGTTATATACACAGTTTTCTGCATGGATGGTGGAGCAAGCTATTGGTGAGATAGCTGAAACTGTGAGCCTATATGAAAAGAGGCTGATCATGCAGAAACGGAAGAAGTTGGACAGGAATATGTCAGACTTTAACAAGGGACAAGTTTTCTCCTGGCCAAAGGGGGAAGCCGGAAGAGGTATACGCCCTTCACATAATGCTGTTCAGAATTTGGAACAGACTGACAAGCCTGAGGATATTAGACTTGCGCCATCTGTGACAGTTGAGACTGGAAATAGAGAAGGGTTTCAGTTGAGATGGTGCATGAGGTAGTTTCTCAAGGGGCCAATACTCCGAATGATTCGCAAGAGATACCACCAGCACAAATGGTGTTTAGGAGGAAAACAATTTCTCAGCCACTGATGCAGGTTTTTGCAAAGTCTCCGCTACGTATACACCAGGAGAGGGGGGTGAGCATTCACGATCGTCGAGTTGAGGAAGAATGAAAAGGAAGAAACAGACGGAGCTGGTGAACTACCCCACCTTGAAGAGAATGTGGAACCTGATAGAACGATAGTATGGAATATCTCTCTGAAAATATTGACAGAATATGAACTATTGGTGTTGAATAGAGGTTTGTCCTTTATTCCGTTGCAAGGCGCTGATATATCTGATACATTAATTGATTTGAAATTATTCTGTAGAAATTTTATCTTAAAACTTTTGCATCATGATAATGATTTGATAGGGAATAATATGTTTAAGAAACATAATAGTGTTATAGTGATGAATCACCTAGTTCTTGAAGCATGTAATAAAGTTTGTGAGGATGAATTACATGAAAAATTGGGCCAGCAACAACATGGGAAAAGGTTTGCAAATTTGATCAAGCCTGAACAAGAAAGCACTGAAACGGCTTAGTATGGATACATCCATAATGATATGACCTGCTGATAAGGGGGGGAAATATTTGCGGTCATGGATAAAGATTTTTATGTAACATCCCTTAAATGCTGAGTGATAGAAAGGTGTACAGGGAGATTGGCATGCATAAAATTGAATGTATGATTAGAAATGTTCATTTCATGCTGAATAATTGCCTGACATGTTATGAGATTACTTTAGAGCTGCTGCAGTTTTTAAATGTTGAACATCCAGTAATACCTATATTTCAAAGCTCTTCTAAGATACACAAGGACCCAGTGAAACCACCCTTCAGACCCATAGTTGTAGGGAGGGGTGGCTCATGGAGCCCTTTTCAGTATTTATAGAGAAACACCTGAGACTGATATTAAAGAGGTCAGTAGTAGTGCTGAAGGACATGAACATGTTTTTGCAGGACCTTTATTATAAGTTTATGTTAAATTACCAAAGGACTCGGGATTTCATACTGGTTACCCTAGATGTAGCCTCTCTGTTCACTAGTATCCCCAATCATATTGGGGTAGAATATGTAAGGCAATATTTAATGAGAGTGTGTAGATATGATAAGAAGTTAGTGGATTTATTATGTTTATTCATGGACATAGTATTGAATAGCAATGTGTTTGATGGGTCATACTACCTTCAATGTGAGGGCATAGCTATGGGCACTAATTGTGCTAATAGCTACGCTAACACAGTGATGTTATTGTGGGAGGTGGATATGGTTTTCAAACTAAATTTATATTTGAAGTAAAACTGTAAAATTCTCCAAAGCAGGCAGAAGACTGCTCAATATGCGGCTAAATCCAAAAACTTTTTGAACCACCAAGTAATCGTACCAAACAACTTTATTGCAGAGAAAGAAAGTTAGCGCTTTCATGGTAATACCATACCGCTTCTTCAGACAGTCTGTCTTCTGCCTGCTTTGGGGAATTTTACAGTTTTACAATTTTGTTTGGTTGCTGCAGTTGGGTTTGTTTTGAAGTATGTGAAATACTATCGTCGCTTTGCAGATGATATTTTTATTTTATGGGATGGCACACAGATGTAGCTTGATCAGTTTTTTGAACAGTTACATGAAATGACGACATTCCTAAAGTTCACCATGAGGTCTTCCAGTATACAGATAGATTATTTGGATGTACATATTGAGAAGCTAATAGATAGGAAATTGGATACTAGGATGTTTAGGAAGGAATGTTATAGGAATACGCTCCTTCATAGGACTAGCATGCATCCTAGGAGGACCTTTGGTAATGTGGTGAAAGGTCAGGGGATGAGGCTGTCTAGGTTGAGTAGAGAAATTAAAGTTTTTGAGGATGGGATGAAGACTTTGACAGGTGAACTTTGTAGCAAGAGGGTATAAGGAGAGGGAGACGGCCTTTAGCTTGGATGAGGTCACCCGTGTAAGGGGTAATAGAGCGAGACCATATTATTCACCGAGTATGGGTGATGGTTTGAGGTCTGAAGGACCGATATCAGCGAAAGGATGAGTTACTATACTGATGACGTATACTAATGATATAAGGAAGGTAAAGTTGCTGCTAGAGAAACTTTGGGCCCATCCTGTTGATAAATGATAAGATTAGGAGAGTGCTGGGGGATACACCTAGTTTCCAGTATAGGAATCGGAAGAATTTGAAGAGCATGTTATGCTATCCCAAATATTCTATGCAGCCTGTCTGGGAAACACACCCATGTGGGCACTGTAATTGGTGTAGCTGTGGGAAGTGTAGTAATAAATTTACACACCCGACTATGGGTCAAGAGTACAATTTTAAGACTGCAGCAGATCGTACATCAAAATATATTGTATATCTAGCGCAATGTGAATGCTGTCAATACTTCTATTTAAGGATGACCACACATATGTTGAGGGATATGATTAAAGAGCATGTTAATAGCCTGAGGGCTAAGGATTCAATCAGTGCCCTGTCCAGATATGATTTGACTAATAATGAGGTACATAGGTTCCATTTTATGGTTACTGAGAAAGTATATTTAGGTGATAGAAAGGGAGATGTTAGGAATAAGGTGGAGAGTAGGGAGCTTAAGTGGATTCTCCGACTCAGGACAGATAGGGGATATGGCCTTAATACAAAGGTTTCAGTTAAGCCAATTTTGGATGTTCGGGAGATTAGAAGTTAGTAAGTATATGATATTGGCACTGAAGTGGGGAGCTAGGAGCCAGGATTAGCTATTACTGTATATATCCATATATTATGTATTGTATTATGTTATATGCGTAGGCAGATTTTAGATGTTTTATATATATATTATGTTTTTATTTTTTGTTATTGTATGACGTTTTGCACTGTTTATACATACATTCATACACACACACACACACACACATATATATATATATATATATATGTATATATGTATGTATATATATATTGTGTAGTTAGATGTAAGTTTTCCATTAGATTATAATGAATTTAAATTTTTATTAGGTTGTTTTTCTTTAAAAGTTGCAGTCTGACTGCTGGATTATGCGTGTTCCATAAGGGAGCATGCGCATAATTAATTAGGAAGTAAGGACATAAAATTGTAAGCAACAAGTGTAGCCAGTTTATTTAATGTGAGTAATTTAATTCTACTGTTGTGCTGCTATTATGGTCTGAGGACGCCACCAGGAGGTGGTGAAAGCACTTACCTTATTTTGAGAAATAAACTGTGTTTTTTATTGCCGTACGTCTTACGACCATTTTGTTATGTTATTTTCTATATAAAATGTTTACATCTGTCATTCATCAGTCAGCCCAAGTCAGTGCAGACTTAATGTGGGGTGTTTAAAGTAAATTTTGTCCTTGTGTGTTGCACTTGCAATAATGCTGAATTTTTTTTTAAACTTTATTAAATTTTCACAATACATTTAAATATTCTCAAAAAAAAATTAACAAATATTTCAATTTGAAAGAATAAAGAACTAAACAATAGTAAACAAACAAAACCAAAGTATTTACAAAGACATTCAGAAAATACTTCTCATAAATAATTTTATACATCTCAGCCTCATTAAATCGACAAATTATTTCCCCGATAACTGATACAATGTAATAATCCACAACGAATAGTCAGTGTGAAAAAAGAGATGTTAAGTTGTCTATCTCGCCTTCATTCTTGCTGGATGGGTTCGGAGCTGACCTCGGCGCGACGACTCCACTCTAAAAGCTCGAGAGTTGGTGAGGTTTCCTGTTTCCTGGTTTTTTCTATTTAAAGAAATCTAAATTTTTACTTTATAATATTTTAATATTTTTACTTAGTGTAAAAAAGAAAACTTTTATAACAAAAATAAAATACGCTTTGCTTTTAGAACCTTTTTTCTTCTCTTGGGCCTACAGGCCTTCTTCCCTTCCCTAGGAGTGTGTGTGTTGTGTGTAGTTTATTGTTTTAAATTACTAGTATTACTACTAATTTTAATTTGTTAACCTGACAGGTATGGGTATGGTGTGTGTGTGTGTGCGCATGTGGTATGTGCACACCTGTCAGAAAATGTCTGCAAGAAAAGGTTGTTCGATTCAAAGTGTGTGTGATGCTGTCAGAAATGTTCTCTGACAGACGCCACACGCAGGCTGTGCTGTGCCATGGCTTCAGCCCCCAGGGGTCCTGCAGAAAAAAAAATTAATAATTTTAGAGGTTTTGAAGCCAGAGAGATCCCTGTCTGTTTCAACAGGGAAGCCCCAGGCCTTACCCCAAAGGCCAGAAGGGTGATCTCAGAATCTGAATAAATCACAAGAAAACAAGATTTGGTCATGGTCAATCCATCCTTCCCCTTTCCTTTTGGGGCAAAACTGGATGTGCTCTATAGACTTCGGGATGCGTTATATCACATAAAATGAACAGACTCTGGGAAGTTCAGTCTTTTTCAGTTCCTTTGGTCTCACCACTGCCCCCCGGCCCCGGTGTTTACCAAATGCATGGTAGCTTCTCACCTGAGAGACAAGAAGGATTCCAGGTGTTTCCATATTTGAGACTGACTCCTCTCACTCTCCCACACCCAAGCATTTCCTTCTGATGGCCAGAGATTATCGGATGCCTCGGGGGGGGGGTCAGGGGGCAGCACAGCAGGCCAGTGGCAACCAAACTAATGCCACTTGCACATAAAAATGTTCTTGGAGATGAAGATGAGAGCTTTGCAAGCCCTTCAAGACTCAAGACTTGGGGAACAATTGCAATCCAGGCAGACAATATGTCTGTAGTGTGGTACATCAACAAACAACAAACAAGGCAATCATATCATATCCCTGTGTGAGCAAGCACTCAGACTGTGGCAATGGGCGATTTCTTTTTCAGCGTTGATAGCAGCAACGCACATCCCCGGAAGTCCAATATTATTATGATAAGTTGAGCAGCTCTTCTCATGCCTCACGACAGTGGTCTCTCTCTGAAGACTCTGTGAGTGAGAGAAATTTTCTCGGGGTAACCTTTGCTGATCTTTTTTTACTCCCCAAAAAACAGCAAGTGCAGAGATATTTTCATCATTCCCTTTACCAGGCCAACCCAGCAGAGACGCCAATCTCCAGATTTTTGATCATCAGTTTCATCGCTCCCTTCGGGTCAGTTCCCTGATCCCTCCCCTCCTGTTCCTCCTCTCCAGTTCCACTTCCCAGGCTTGGTTTTACTCTCTATTCCTCTATTTGAGATTATGATGATTCCCATAAATAAATCTTCCACTCGACGAGATTCGAGTGGTGAGAAACGCCTCTTATTGGGCATGAAAAGCTAAACACTGCCCATCTAACTCTTGATTTTCTAGCTGAACTCTTCTTCTTCCTCACTTCCACTCTAACATACAGGTCCATCTCCATCTTTTGCTAACTTCCATTTGGGTATTTCATTTCTGAATCTGCCCCGTCCCACAAACTTTGTAAGGCTTTTTTTGGTTTTTTTTTTTTTCTCAGACTCTCCAAGAAATCCTCCTCTCCTTCCTAAATTTGCCTAGTTCTTTTTTCTTTTTCTTTCCCTTTAACCCCTTCTGACCTGCAGCTTCCTGTTCCTTATCATGGAAAACTCTTTTCTGGGTACATCAGCTAGCATTACATCAGCTCAGAAGTTTCAAGCACTCAAGCTCTCTCGTCCTCCTTATCTTTTGTTTCACAGAGTATCCCACGAATCCAACCTGGCCCTATTATTTTTGCTCTGGTCTCTGGCATCACAAAAACCAACCAAAGCATTGACCCTCTTTTTTTTTCCAGAGTATTCCAATAGGTCTGAAAAAAATTACACACTGCCTGATGTTCATCGTCATTTGAGTACTACTTGATAGAACAAAACAATTCAGAAAATCTGATCAGCTGTTTGTCTCCGGAGAAAGAAGACAACTAACATGGAACATTATGGTAAGAACATAACTTCTATTTAATAAGCACAAGCTCAAAAGCACAAATAAAGCATACTCTATACTCTAGCACCTCTGTTTTCCAGCCTTCCAGGAGTTCCGCAGAAACTGATGCAATGTACTCCATGAGTTATATAAAGATGTGGCTTTGATGGATCTTGACTTAATGGTTTAATTCTAGATGACAGGCTTCAATAAGATGATTTTTAAATCCCTGAAATGAGGGAGAAGTATCTAATTTCCAATTCTGTGTTATAATTTTCCTTGCCAAAGCCAATAAAGCCCAAACCAAAGGAAACATGTTTTCTTTAACACATTCAGGTAGAGGTGTATTAAATAAAACCATAGACTTAGAGAGTGTAAAATTGTCTGAGAGTAACGTTTGTAAAAAAAAATAATCCTTGCCCAGTATTTTTTAAAGTAGTTCACATTCAGAAAACATATGTGACCAATCTGCCTTCTAAAAGTTTTTGTGGTTTCCAAATAAATCAACAGTAGCTTTAATATTGCTGAATTTTTGATAACCACCATTTCCCTTGGTATTGGTATCATAAATACATTGTCATGTCCCTTCTTTGTCAAACATATTCATACTGTTGAGGCTAGTGTTGACAACTGTTGTAATGCATGTAGCTGCTGTCCTTTTCTTTGAAAGTTTGTGTTTTGACTTGTTTGTTCAGAAATCAAATGAACAACCATAAGTAACACTTGCTAGCAGAAGTGGCAAAAAGTGATGATAAATATATATGGTTAGACCTAATATATTGCATGCAATGCAGTGATCATTGGTGTGCATGGGATTTTTAGAACTGTAGAAAGTAACCCCCACACCACACTGCATATTTTGTACAGCATATATTTTAAGTTCTTGATTTAAAAAAAAAATCAAGCTTCAATCAAAAGAAATGTAGCCATCCAGCCATTCTTTAAAAAAGTTAACACGGTCTGAACTTAATAAATTATAAATGTGTTAATAAATTATGGTACATTTTTGGAGCTTAAATACTAGCAGATTTCAGTGCACAAAATAAATTATTCCCCAATTTTAAGACTCTTGTATTGCTTGCATGACAGAAGGACATTTACCAAAAAAGGAAAGGAACAGACTTTTGCACTCATTTGCCAGTTTTCAAAATATACTGTTAAAACTTCATTAAAAGTTGAATGGATTCAAGCTTGGGGGGGGGGGGGGGGTTGGAAGTGGGAACCTGGGGATCTGCTGGGAGATAATAAGGGTAGTAGCTTCTCAGAACCCTTATCTTAAATGTGATTTCAGGTTGAAAATAAGTAAAAATAACATTGTGCACTTGCTTTATCTAAGTGCCATTTATCTTTTGTTAGTTAATAGAAAATCTGGACAAAACTGATCAGACATGGTTTCTTTTTTTTTTTTTTTTTTTAAACTGGGCGCTGTTTAATGTAAACTTTATAATTTCTGCTTCTTGGTTATTTGTTTACGGGCTGCTATCTTAATGACCTGAAATAAAGCCTCCTACTTTAAGAATGAACCACTCACGGGACAACTAGTTTGTGCTGTGAGCAGCATTTGCGCATTTAGTTATGACTGTTAAGGTCTACCCTACCTTTTTATAGCAGCCAGGTCTATTGCTGCTCAGAGGGCTTCTGGTTTGGTGGTGGGCAGCATAACTGGACAAGTTAGCTGGAGATTACACCAAGTAACCACAATTCCCTCATCTAGTTAGACACCCCCACTCTTATCCTTTCTGGTACACCTTCGGACCTGCAACCATGGATGGGCACTTTCCTGCTATTTCTTCATCAAGCTTGGTGGACATGGGCATCCTGAGGCAATGTACAAATTGCCTTATATACACTGACAACCACTTAATTATCAAACAGACAAATACAGTATGAGAAATGTGGTTACACATTGACACTAGAGGCTAGACTCTGACATACAGACACACAAAGCAAAAAACAGGTTGTTGATGACTCTCAAACTGCACCAGCAAAGGACCACATATGTGGACATGCTGACATGTAACTTAACCAAACCTCAAAGGTTTCCCAGGCACAGTCCTCAGAAGCTCCACATGCACACAAACAAGACAACTCCCTTCACAGCTCATAAAGCCACATCTCATTGTGTCTCAACTACCAAGCTCATAGAGTGAAACATTCCACAAACCAATATTCTGATCATAGGAGACTCCTTTTTGAGACATACTGATGTCCTTCTTGCTACGCTGGATGAAGGGAAGGTTACAGTTAATTGCCTGTCAGGAGGCCAAGATTCACCAGATCATGCAAGAGTGCATGTCACATCATGTCATATATACCTCCTTGGTCTATATGAAGAGAGACATGATTGAGCTCACAGAATGTGTGCCACAGCCCAGTATGAGCCTAACATTGAGCAGCATTCTACTGTATCCAAGGATGATGCCACACTACTAGCAGAAAGCGATTGACTTTAACAATTGGTTTAGCTACTGGTGTCATTCCAAAGGAGTCCAATACTTGTCATCCTGGGAGGACATGGTTGACAGGCCACATTGCTTTGCCAGAGATGGTCTTCACCTGTCACCGTTAGACTTTCGGATATTGACCAAAACATTATCCAACCCTATAATGCCTTTTTTAAACATTGTTACACAGACAAACCTTCCAACATAAAAGCTACTCAAGACGAGCTAAAGGTGTTAGTGCTCCATGCTAGTAGTCTCAGAATGAAAATACATTCCCTGGACCCTCTCCTCACCTTTGAGAATGCTGACGTCTGCAGTTACTGAAACATGGTTCAAAGCCATGGAAGCACTCAGGCAGTGCATGGCTATAATGCCTTTGACACATTCTGACTACCCACTGAACATGAAAGAGGAAAAGGTGGAGGTGTATCTATTTATTTAAAGGTTAAGCTCACCTGAAGGCTGGTCAAACAGTGCGACATACTTGATCTACGCCATGTCCAAGTAACCATGGTAAAAATCTATTACCATATTCCTGCTAGCTACAGGTCCCCCACCATGAACCATAAAACCAATACATCATCTCTGAAGCTAATATCACTCACCATCCAGTCCAGTACCATACTCATGGGTGATTTTAACTCCATTAATTGGGAGGCATACACATCCACTAACTTGCATGTCCAAAGATTTATTCACTTTGTAAATTCAAATGCCCTGGAGCAGCTATTCTTTACTCCCATTAGGGGAACAAAATCCTAGATCTGGTACTCACCAATATGGGAGTGTGCTGCACCCCCCCCCCCCCAAACCATGCATGTGATGTCCTCACTGGTAAGATCAGATCACAAACAGTCTCCCTTGAAATAAAGGTAAAACTAGTCGTCGTCCCCACCTAACAGCAAATCCTTTAAGAACTTCTCTAAAGTAAATTACCCCCTATTAATTTATGACATAGTTGGTTTCCAAGTTCCCCAAATCCCGAAAACACAGAAACCTGTGCAGAGATGTGCACAAAAGCCCTGTGCAGCCATATTAACTGCATAAAAATGGCACTACCAGACCAAAATAAACCCAGGTCAAATAGCAAAAATAAGCCACCTTGGTGCACCCCTGGTATTAATAGGTTGTCCAGGAAAAGAAAGAAAATCCCATCAAGAAGCAAGAAGGAATGTGCACAACAGAGCAAATAGTGCCTCATTAGTCTAAACAGACTAAATCAGGGAACTAGTCAAGTCTCTGAAAACAAACTTTGAGGTAAAAATAGCCTCCAAAGCTAAGGAAAACCGTAAGATATTTTTCAGTTATGTCCACAATCTTAAGGGCAACACCCAGCAATGTGCGGAATTACTTGTATATGGCATCAACTATACTCATCTGGAAGATGCAGCAAATCTGCTGGCTGACGAATTCAGCTCAGATTTCATGTCCTTATCACCCCCAGTTCTCCCCCAAGAAATACACTCCACTCCACTACCAGTTATTAAAAATGAACAGGTTGCTGCTGCACTCTAAAGTTAAAAATGCAGCTTCAGTGGGGCCTGACAATATACCAAGATGCCTCTTAAACAACTTAAACCAGGTCTTGTCAGGTCAATTAGGATCTCTAACCACAGCCTCTGGATTGGCTTTGTCTCAACAGAGTGAAGGATAGCAACAGTCATTCGTCTGCATAAAAGGGGGACCATCTACTGACCCAGGAAATTACAGGCCCATATGTTTGACTAGTCTTGTATGTAAGGTCATGGAAAGAATAATTGTCCTGATAAATAATGACATAGGAAACCTTCAAACACTGGACCCAACCCTGTTTGGATTAGTGAAGGGCAGATCATGTTTTCTGAATCTGGTGGATTTCTTTGAGAAAGTTACTAAGGCCATGGATAAAGGTAAAGCAAGTACGTACCACCTACCTCAACTTGGCCAAGGCATTTGACACAGTTCCCCACTCAGGTACAGAACTGAATATAAATCCTTGTCACCGGATGGATAGCCAATTGGCTCACAGACAGGAAAAAGTGGGTGAATCCATATCCAACAAGAGGCCATTTACTAGTGCTGTGCCACAGGGCTCATTGCTGGGACCACTCCTGTTTAGCCCTGACTTCAGAGAAGTATATTCCAATGTGTAAGGCTTCTGGATGATAAAGTTTGCTGATGACTGCAAGCTGAGGGGCAGCCATCAACTCCCCCAATAATGTAGACATCCTTCAGGAGGGACTAGTTCAGACAAATGATTGGTGCTAGAAACTTGGCTTAAACCTATTTGCAAAAACAAAATACATTACTGTACCCTTTGGAAAGTCAAATACCCATGCAATTTACATCAGTAGCACACCCCTAAGAGTAGAGTCAGATGTGAGAGATCTAGTTTCATAAATGGGCTGTACTTTGACCACCATGTGTCAACAGTGGTAAGGAGGCCTGGCCCTCATTGCACCAATAATCAAGTACAATGCACCATTTGGCATGTACTTGTCTAGGCATTTACAGCAGCTGGAGTGACCTTTGAGGTTCCTCACAAAGAAAATGCATGGTATAGACAACATGTCATGTACATATATACTAAATGGCCCTATCCCTTTATCTGTCTCCTACTGAGTATTAAGGAGTGACTTTTGCCTAACCTACAAAGCTGAGATGGGGGGGTTGTTCAGTATTGAGATGTGACATTTTACCTGGCGCATACTATATTTTCAGATAACTCTGGAAAGCTACATGTGGCAATGTAGTGCATTTTTATTAGAGTTGACTTTCTACTCTTGCATTTTGTAAGACAAAACAGGAATTTTTAACCTAGGGTTTTCTGTGTTTGTGTCATTCTGAAGTACTCAAAGTAATAACTGATTTATTTATTTGAATTTAACTAGGTTACAGTAATTCGGAACCATCTGAGCAGTGTAGTTTATTTTTCTGAAATCTGGATAATGTGCAAAGTCATTTCCTTCCCTACATATTTAAATTCTTTTTTTTTTTGTTTGTTTTTTCACTGTGCTGCTGCTTCAGGTATGCCGTTTAAAATATCCACCACATTTTGTGTGAAATCAACATCATCATCTTCATGATGATTTTGTGTGAAATAATAATTGATCTTACATGAATTTCATCTTCTGGCTGTGCCTTCTTCATGTCTTCTTTCATTTTTTGAAAGATAGTAATTAGACTCCCCATATATGTAAAACAAAGCCTTTCCATGACCCTGTTTAATGGATAATTTGGACCACTGGATAAAAAATCGGAAATTTAAACCCAGGACTTGACCCCCTAGTCTCCTAATGCTTGAATACCCTAGTTTACAGTAATGACCCCAAAACACTGAAGATGAGACCCAAAAAGAATAACCTGCTACAAATGGGATTTATTTTAATATAGGGCAATGATACTTAAACACCTATGGGATAACATAGATGTGTGACAAACAAGAGGCAAGGCTAGGCTTAGAATGTTCCATCAGGGACAATAGCCTAGTACTCGGCTATGAACCATTTTGTCTGTAGTGATAGCCTTGAGATGTGTAAATATGTTCATTATATTGGTCACTTCTGCAGTAGCCTTAGCTTTATGGGTTATATACTGCATAGGATACAACAGCTGGTCAGCTTCCAAAGCTTCAAGGCACCCTCTGCATGCACAGTCTGTCAGCTCCGTTTCCTTACCTTTCCTATTCCTAAAGAGGTGACCTTCTGAGGTGTTGGAGGACCACCAGCCACCTTGTGCTATTCCTTTTCTGGGCTTTTAAGTTCCCTTTGGGGGAAAACCTTTCCATTTTAAAAGAATGTAACACTTCTGTTCGGGAAAGTTATTTTAAAGCTAGGAGTTTGTGTTTTATTGGTCTGTCATGAGACTATTGTCCTTTTAAATAAGAACACTTTTTTTTTTTTTTTCCTTCATTTTGAAAGCTGTTCATACAGTAATTGAAAACCATTTTTTTCTGTGGAGAAATTGTGTAGCCGATGTCTGTTTTCATCCAGTTCAATCTTTGGTTTATTGGATCCGATCGGATCTGACCTCTGCATCTTTTAGAAGCTGATGATACAGGGATGTGACTTAATTCCCTCTGCTCTCCAAAATAGCTCTGAACTTATTTGGTCCCTGATCAGAAGGCCCTGTGAATGTGAGGTCTAACAAAAAAATAAGCTAAGGTCTTAGATATTACCTCTACTGGGCTATAATTTTCACATATTTCCTTCCTGATGCTCTTTCCTCCCTAGTGTATATACCAAAAAAAGTTGCATGTTATAGATTCTAGTAGTAAATCCTTTTCCTAGTTCATCTTAGTGGCTGGAGTTGTGACACTTTCCTTATTAATGCTGTTATAATCTTAACCTTAGCAGTGTTTCGATATAGTATTTCTCGGATTTGGTTGTATAGGACTTTACACCAGATGATGGCTGACATGGTTCCAGGCTTTAAAACCATGTTCGGCCTGCTTCCACAGCAGGACCCTCACTCTTTGTCTACTGTCTCGGGGAAGCACATTTGCATGTGGATTGCAAGGCATGTGCCTCCTTTTGGTACAAGGGTGCAGGGACAAGTTGTTAAAGAGGTTTGATTCCTGCCCAAACTGGTGCCACTGCTCAATCAGCCCACAACAAACCACTATTTTTATCGTGGCTTTTGGTTTATCCAGACTTTTTGCAGGAAAAGCAGTATAAAAGCCTAAAGAAGTGAAAGAGATGAATTCTGATGATAAAATGAAGAAAGAAAGTGGTCTCCAGATCCATCTGAGCTCCCAAGACTGTCTGATCTGACTACTATTCGGATCTGTTAACCAACACCTTCTCCTTACTTCTCACTGGAGCCAATGAGTCCTAGGGTCTATTCCCCATTTTTACAGGAAAGGCATTCTTCAAGACCACCTTCGGTTACATCTTTATTGAGGTCCTTTCATTTTTTGAGGAGTGTTACAGAAGTGGATAATGATAGCATGATGTGGAGATTACTTCAGGTGCAGATCCATCCAGGAGCTGTCTTTGCATCATCCATTCAGGAGCACTGGTTACAGGTCCAGCTATCCCTCCATTGTTTCAGATTATAGTTGGATGCCTACGGGTCTGAGCCTCCTTGGAGCACCCATTTCAGATCGGGCAGTGCTCTTGACTTAGACTCACAGTATCCCTTACTCTCTCAACTCTGTTTTTTTTCTATATTAGGATTAATTTTAGAGCTGAAGCCTTGGTGCTAAGACTCTAGGATGAAGACAACTCCAGCATTGTCTGATCAGTCTTTTTCCCCTTGGAGCCATGGCTGTTAATAGGGGCGGATCAGCATGAAGGATGTTACTACTATTTGTCTTACAGATCAGAGGGGGTGTCTCTTAGGATCTGATTGCAGCCTGATCATTTCAGGCATTTGAAAGGGTTGTTGTCAGGCCAGGAGGAGAGGTGTCTACCCTGTACTCCTCTCATTCTCATCCCTTCTTGGATAATGCCTCTGACTCCGCACATCCAAATCGGCTGGTACAGTCGGCCTCATTCAGCCTTCACGGTGCTCACCACAAAAGTTCCCAGTCTGATTCTAGCCCTTCTCTGGAAGCAATAATGACGCAAGGTTCTAGGAAACAAACTTGTAAGAGGAGACATTTTGACTCCACCTGGAGATGAGCACAGAAGTCAAAGATTTGGACAGTGGTGAAGGGGCCCCCATGATCTCCTCTGGAAGTTGTCACCTTTGGTGACATTCTAAAATTGATAAAGCAGTGAGGGGGTTGGCCCACTTATAATCATCCTCCTCCTGAGGAATCTGGGGCTGGGCTTGAGGCTGCTGGGACTGACTCTTCTACCTCTAGGGTGGTGCTGTCTGCCAATGACCTCACAGATCTAATGGCACAGAGGGCATGGAAGGATCATGATGTAGTGGAGCAGATCCCCAAAAAACAAGACAGTCTTGCTTGCCCCCAAAACAGGACACATTGGAGCAAGGGTCCTCCAGTATATAACATGGTTGTGGTGGCAGCCACAAAGAAGGAGCTCTTGAGAGAGTACACCTGTCCATTTTCTTAACGGGGAGTAAAGGCCATTGGACAGGTTTGTGAAAGAGACATGCATTAGTGACTTGAACACTGAACTATCTTGCCCATATGACAAATTTTTCATAGGGACCTGACCAAGGAGCTTACCAAGTCCCTTTCCAGTAAGTTACAGGCAGACAACTAGAAAACTGTAGAGTCCCAGTTGTCTACCCTGCAGTCAGTGTCCAGCCTGTCCTTGCATCTGCATTCTCATATAGCTAATGGTACAGCTAGAGAAGCTGGCACTGGCATAACTATTTGCTAGCATGGCTAGATGCGATTGTGTGACTTTGCAGAAGGCTTTAAGGTGTCTATTAATGCCTCTCTTGACAGTTCTATGCTTTCTGGACCGATGGTTAAGGAGATGCTTACCAGGAGCTAGCAAGATGGTAAGATCATTAAACTGTTGGGATCTGCTTTTCCACCTCTCAAAGGACCTTCTTGAGGAGCCATGTGGGGGAAGAAGTGGAAGTTCAGAAAGTCCAAGGGTTTTAACCAAGATACTCCTGTGGACAGACCTTCCCGGGACAGAGTGGAGAACTATTTCAATAGATATCACCCTAGAGGCAGAGGTGGACTTGCAGAATCCGGGATATTGTGGTCATTTCACTGAGAGACCCTGTCAGGACTTCTGAAGAGTTGCCAAACTTCCACATGGTGAAGGCAGTCGAGGAGTACTTATCCCTGCACACTCAAACCTGGTAGGCCATCACACAAGATTCTTGGGTGCTGAGGATATTCTCCAGAGGTTATAAGATTTCCTTTGCTTTCCCTCCTAAGAAAAAGGAAATGGATACATTTTGGAGAAATATCAATAAAGATCCTGTGGAATATAACAAAGATGCTAAATGGATAGACGAAGTAAAAGAAAAAATAAGAAGCTGAAATGTACAGGATATGAAATGGTATGAAGTAACAGCCAGAGAGATTGAAACAAAGTTAAGAAAAACTCCTAATTGGAAAACCCCAGGCCCAGATGCCTTCTGGTTAAAAGTATTAGCATCTTTACATGAAATTTTAGCCATGATTAAAAATTGTTTATATGCACACCGTGACCAGACACCGGCTTGGTTAACAATAAGAAAAATAACAGTCCTACTTAAGAGTGAACCTGCAAGCTATCCAAAAACCTATAGACCAGTAGCTTGCCTTCCGATGACCTGTAAACTACACACTGGAATTAATGCCAACAGAGTTTATAGTTATTTAGAAGAAAACTAAATCATGGCAATAGAACAAAAGTGTAATAAAAGTGATATGGATTAAACTATCATTTGTTGTTAAAGTTGTAATGGAGAACTGTAAAAAGGGGAAGAAAGAAGCTAATTATAGCATGGATAGACTACAAAAAAGCATTTGACAGTATCCCACATTCATGGATAAAAGTGCTTAAAAATGTATAAGATGCAACTTACTCTGATCAATTACGTTACAGCGACCATGAAGCAGTGGCAAACCACTTTGCAGATAAGCTGTCATAAAAGACAAATTAATATTCCAGGGATAAAAATCCAAAGAGTCTCTCTTGTCTTTTCCTTAATCCATTAAGCTGTTTAACAGATTAGGTTATGGCTACAACTGGGCTCCCAGAAAGCAAAGTGTAAAGACATCTCGTCATCTTTTTGTGGATGATTTAAAGCTGTATACTTCATCAGATGAGGAGCTGAAAGCACAACTGCAAGTAAAAACCTTTTCAGATACAAGAATGTCATTTGGTCTTGATAAATGTGCAAAAGCAACCTTTAAAGCAGGAAAGCTGCAGCACCAAAAAAAATCAATTTGGGACAGGAATGTGATATAAAAGAACATGAGCAAGGAGGAGTGTATAAATATTTGGGAATTGGTCAAGAATCAACAATAAAACATGAACAAATGTGAATAAAACTTAGTAAGGAATATTTTAGAAGACTTTAATACTGAATACAGCATTGACATCTAGGATAAAGTCAGAGCTATTAACCAATTTGATCTTTCTGTCCTAACACAGTTTTGGAGTGATTGACTGGCCCCAAAAGTGTTTGATAGGAAAACAAGAAGGTTGCTTCATGCTCATCAAATGATTTATAAAAATCAGTGCTTACCAAGACTATATATTTACCTGTTCTGAAGGAGGTAAGGGCTTTCTCGAAATTGATTACATGTATAGCTCTGCAATTGTAGAACTGCAAACATATCTGCTGACCTCTCAAGACCCAAATGTAGTGAAAAGTTTTAAATATGAGGAGAGTAAGTCTAAGATGACTTCCCTGCTTAGTTTAGTAGAAGCATATCACCATCAAGTGGGAATGGAAATCAAACCAGAAGTAGATAAAACTCAGGCAGCAACTGAATGTGCCAAAAAAACAAAAGAAAGAATATAAGGTGAAGGAGTGGATGAGAAGGCAAGAAATATGGAAAGTGCATAAATATAGCTGCAAGTGTAGAAAACTCTTGGAACAACCTCATGTTGATCAAGATCAAATGCAGAAATGGCTAAGGAGAGGTGAATTTAAACCAGAAAGACAAAAGGTTAATATTGGCGTCCCAAGACAGTGGGCTTGCGTACACATTGATTCACAAAGTCCATTGAACATGTGTGAGAAGCATACTAATGTAGATTTTGCAAAACAGAATTGGAAACAGTCGCACATTTTGTTGCTGGTTGTGATACACTAATGGCAGAAGGACTGTATACTGAAAGGTATAATAATACGGCAAGAATGTTGCCAAGGGGATTGTGCAAACATTATAATATTGAAGTAGCTGAAAAGCACTGGAAATGAGCCACAAAGCATCGTAGAAAATGATGGTTTGTAATACATGAGGTCACCCATTACCAACAGTTAAAAAAAAATGGATGCAAGAAAACCAGATATAGTAGTCCATGAGAAATTGTTGATCATTGAAATTGCTACCCCTAGTTGACTATAGTGTCTTATGTACAGAAAGAGACAAAGTTATAAAAATACCAGGATTTACTGGCAGAAACAAGGGCAATGTGGAAGAAAGATACCCTAACAGTTACAATAGTAGTTAGACAAATGGGTCTTATAGAAAAGGAATTTACAGTCTTACTTAGATATGTTACAGATATATGTAATGCCTTACGAATAGCAGGAGAGGTCATTACTGGGCACATTGCGGGTGCTGCAAAGAGCACTTCTAACATCAAAGACTGAAACAATGCTAATTTCTTGAACTTTATTCGTACTTTGACTTAGAAATGGGGTCCATTCCTGTCATGTTATTAGAAACTCAAAAGACTTGGAGAAATTAATGTGGACTGCAGAATCAGTGAGAGAGACCCTGTCAGAATTCTTGAAAGGTTGCCCAACTCCCACACACTCTGAAGGCAGTTGAGGAGTACTTATCCCTGCATTCTCAAACCTGGTGGGCCATCACACAAGATTCTTGGGTGCTGAGGATAATCACTGGAGGTTATACTATTCCCTTTACTTTCCCTACTCAGAAAAGGAAAAGAAATTCCAATGTGCCACCTAATCAGATGGAATGTGCAGCATCAGAAATGTCAAAGCTGTTGGAAAAAAAGAATCATCCAGCAAGACCCGTCAAACCATTTAGGATCTGGAGTTTATTCCAGGTTCTTTTTACTACTTGAAAAAAAAAAAACAGGGGACCTCAGGCTAATTTTTGACCTAAGCCAGTTAATCACTTTGTAAAACAGAGGTTATGGTTCAATCCATCCTAAATGTTCTGGGACAGGAAAACTGAATGTGTTCTATAGATCACCATGATGCCTACTATCATATCAAGATAGTGAGGCAGTCCAGGAAATTTCTCCATTTCTGACTAGGAAACAATCACTTCAAGTTCAGAGCATGCCTTTGATCTCACCACAGCCTCACAGGTGTTCAACAAAAGCATAACAGTAGTGGCAGCATATCTCCTACATGACTGCTAGGTTTCTGGGTGTTCCCATATTTAGATGTTTGGCTCCTCACCACTTCAACCGGGAGTCTTCTGGTCCAACAATGGGGACTTCTTGCTACAAGTTTCACAGAAACTGGGAATTAGTCAATCAGACAAAGAGTGACTTCACACCTACATAACAGGTTAAGTTCATCAGATGCTACCTGGATACGATCAGTCAAATAGCCAAACTGCAAGACTCCTGGACTTCATCCTTCCACCAGGTAGCTGTTCAAGTTCTTAAGTGTCCCTTTCCTCCTTCATGACTCATTCTCCAATTGTTTGGGTTAAGAGCTTCGGCAATTATATTAGTTCATCTAGCAAGAATGCCGCATGAGAGTCCCCCAAATATCACACAGTCTGCATGCTCAAAATTGTCTAACTCCCATTTGAAGGACTCAATAGGTGGTTGACATCTATGGTGCTGAAACACTGACCATTCACCCCCATCTTCCCCAGTGGCTACATTAACCATGGATGTTTCCCTGCTGAAGTAGGGGGGTGCTTTTCAGAGGGAATATGGTCCAAAGTTCTTGGTCACACATGGAGACCAGTCTTCACATCAATGTCTTGGAGATGAGTTGTCCTCCTTGTATGGCAGGCTTTTCAAGACTGTCCCCTCAAAGATGTGATTTCCATCCAGAGACTCAACATGGCAGTAGTCTGGTAGTCAAGTTAGGGGGAACCCACACATATGCACTTTGCCACGAAGCCATGGGAGAACGGCAGTGGGTTATGTCTTCCTGTCACATCCCCAAAGCAATGCATGGGGACTTCAAATGTTTTAGTGGGCAAACTGAGCAAGTCCATTCTTTTACATCATGAGTTGTCTCTAAGTCAGCCAGTGGCAACTCAAATCTTCCATCACCAGGGCCAAACTTCCTATGATCTTTTTGATTTGTACCTAAACATGTGCAGCAGTTACTTTCCCTAATTCCTGTACAAGGTCAGTCACTGAGGGATACTGTAATCCACAATTGGCCCCTAGGTCTTCTGTACGTCTTCCCCATACCTTTGATAACAAAATTTATTCAGAAAGCTAGAAGGTGCAAGGACAGAGTAATTTTAATTGCACACTTTTTGCCTGAGCAAATTTGGTTCCCCTTCCTCTGGCCTCATCTAGTACTCTCCTGGATCTTAAGATCTTTTTTTTTTTTTTTTTTTAAAACAAGAAACATCTTTATTAAATTATCACGTATGGCATAGGCAATCATACACTTATATAAATGAAAACAAACCATATTGACATAACTTTAGTTGCAAACATTATACATCATAAACCATATTGACAAAATTTTAGTTGCAAACATTATGCATCATTTGTCTATCCAGTCATTGTCAAACATAGCACAGCTCATTCAGATCTTACCTTCTTTTAAACTTTGTTCCTTCTCTGCATGTACTGTTCCCACAATTCCCATTTTTTCTATGTAATTTGCTCCTACCCTTTTCTAAAGATCTCAGTTCCAGTTGTTTTATCTCCATTAGTATATTCACTACTTCTAGTGAAGTAGGTTTAGGCTTTGATTTCCATTTTCTAGTAATTTTAAAGTTTGCCAACTCATTACACTCCCAGAAAAGATGTTCCCAATTACCGTTTTTTCCCCATAACACCTCCAACATTTGCTGTCTACCTGAGTAAAAATTCTTTCGAGTCTACTTGGGGTATAAAAATACCTATGTAAACACTTTCAAGCAAAGATTCTAAATCTTCTAGATTTTGTTGCATGTTGGGAATCATACATGTTTCCCTTCCATTATTTGTGAATTGCTTAGCCAATCTCTCTTCCCCATCCTTTCTAACTTCCTCTGATTGATTCGTATAGTTATCATGCAATATTTTTGAATGATGTACTAAATTCCTTTAACAGCAGCTTCTATTCTAGATTCTACTAAAACTTTACTGGTTCATAGGTAGGTACTAGGCTATCTGTCCAAGGGCCTATGTAAGCCTAGCCAACAAGGTTCCCTGGCTTACGCCACCCACAAAAGTTATTTTCCTGTGCCACTGTTGAGCAGACACACAGAAGTGATCCTCGGGGTGTATTTCCTATTTCCCATCCACTCATCAAGATTTGTCTTGAAGAGTGCTAATGAAGAACTTTGCTTGACATAGATGGGGAGCCTGTTCCAGAGTATGGGAAGTCTCTGGGATAGGAATCTATCCCTCCAGCATGTCCTGTTTATTGTGGTGACAAGGTTTAGGTCCCTAGAGCATGTAGCTTGGAGGATTGGGAATTCTTTCGGTGTAGCATGTCCAACAGCTCTGGGTTTAACACAGCTTTATATGTTAGGCAGAGATCACCTCGGAGTAGGCGATATGCTACGGAGTAAAGCTGGAATTTTTTGAGACGGTCAGTGTAGGGCATTTGTTTGAGTCCAGTAATCCTCTTTGTGAGGTACTTCTGTGGCCTTTCCAGCTGCTGCAGATGTCTTGTGAGGTACATTCCAAAAGGGGCGTTGTACTCTATAATGGGAGTGTCGAGTAGAGGGGAACAATGACCTCTTTTTTCCTGTATGAGAACCCTTTTATGATGAGGTGTGCCACGTAGAAGGACTTCCTGACTACTGTGGCGATGTGACTATCAAAGGAGAGACTATTGTCCACCTGGGTCCCAAGGTCTCTTATCACGCATTCGGTGTTAAGTAGATTGTTGCCTATGTGGTAGTTCATGGGTACAGAGTTTTTACCAAAGGGGATGACACTGCACGTTTTGGCATTGAGCTTGAGGCCATGGCTCTGACACCACACATCTGTCTCAGAGAGGCCCTTCTGTAGGATGTTCACATCATTTGGGGACTTGACTATGGCTCCTAGTTTGCAGTCATCTGCGAACTTCGTTAGCCAGAGGCCTTCTGTGTTAGCATGTACTTCAGAGAAGTAGATACCAAACAGGAGCGGTCCCAGGATGGAACCCTGTGGTACTCCACTTGTCACTGGTTTGAGGTCAGATTTGGAGTCTGCAACTTTTACAGTGTGGGTTTTGTCAGTGAGCCAGTTGGTAACCCATCTTGTGATGTAAGGATTTATGCCTAGTTTATTGAGTTTAGCTATAATTCCAGAATGGGGGATGGTGTCGAAAGCCTTGGCGAGGTCAAGATAGGTTGTGTGAACCACCTTACCCTCATCTACAGCTTTGGTAACTGCCTCAAAGAAGTCGATCAGGTTCAGGAGGCATGATCTGCCTTTCACAAACCCGAACTGGGTGGGATCCAGAGTTTGGAGGTTACCAATGTCTTTGAGTTCCATGATGATACGTTCCATGGCCTTGCAGACTAGGCTCGTCAGGCTAATAGGTCTATAGTTCCCGGGGTCAGTGGTGGCTCCCCCTTTGTGGAGTGGGATAACTGTTGCTGTGTGCCATTCAGTGGGCACAAAGCCTGATGCGAGGCTATTATTGAACATGGTGCTTAAGTGAGGAGCCAGTTCATTCTGAAGTTCGTATAAAACGCAGCCTGGGATGTTGTCCGGTCCCATGGATGCTGTGTTTTTGGCTTTAGAGTGTGCAGCTTTCACCTGCGTAGTTGTGATTACAGGGACTCTGCATTTTTCCTGTATAGATATGGGCCCTTTAGGGGGTGAGGGGGGGTAAAGTTAGCACTGAACCTATATGCCAGGATGTTGGCAATATCAGTTGGTTCTGTAATTTTCGTGCCTTTGTGCTGTAACTCAGAGCAGATCTGGGTGTTGCCATTGAGATTCTTGACATAGCTATAGAATGCTTTGTGGTTGTCCTTGGAATTAGTGGCGATTTTATTTTCGTAGCTAGCTTTGGAGGATCTTATAAGGGATCTCAGCTTCTTACTGAGGCTGACCAGGGAGTTCCTCCATTCATGGGATTTTACTCTCTTTTGCAACAATTTCTTCCTGGCAGGGGACCACCAGGATTGGCTTCCTTTTTTGGAGGATAGCGTCTTGGTTCTGTTTGGGATAGCACGATCCATGCACTCATGTAAGTGCTTATAGAGTGCATTTGTGTAGGATTCAGCAGTTGTAACTGTATTGTCCATCTGCATGGGTGTCATGAACTTCACTACTTCTGCCTTAAGAAGCATGAAGTTGGCTTTAGAGAAATTTTTTACTGTGGTTTCCTTAATGGCGGGTGGGGGTGGGATGTGGATATCAAGGGTGCTTAGCTTATGGTTGGATTGGACCAACGAGGAGTTGACTTCAGGTGTGGAACACCGGTCACTCATGTTGGTAATGACTAGGTCTAGGATATTGTTGCCCCTGGTGGGGGTGTGGATAAGTTGATCTAGGGCATTGGAGTTTATGAATTCCAAAAATTGTTGCGCTAAGGAGTTGGTACATGAGTAGTTTTCCCAGTTAATGGTGGGGTAGTTGAAGTCGCCCATTATTAGATTGTTTGGTCGAACCCTACTATTTTCCAGTACATCAGAAGAGGAGTGGGAATCCTCCTGGGGCATGGTGGGGGATCTGTAGCAAGCTACAATTTGGATTGCAGTTTTGCCAAGAGTTAGTTGCACTTGGATAACCTCAGATGCATTATGCTGAGCAGCTAGCCTGGAGGTGTGGATATCCTTAATGAATATGGACACACCCCCACCTTTGGTGTTTTGGTCCAGGTTACATGTCCGAAAAGTGTGGTATGAGTTATAGCCTGGTAGTGCAGGGGTGCTCTCAGTGATAATATTTCACTTAAGATCCCTAAGATCCCTCTATTTCTTTCTCTTTGCCTATAATCTGATATCAATCCTTGATATGGAAGGCAGTCTCTAGCCTGCAGTCCAAATACATTCTTTGCCTCTTCCCATTCTATTACTTTTCCCTCTCTGATTATTTGCTACCTGTACCGTGGTTCTTTTGCAAATTTTCTGCAATAAATTCCATCCCCCTCTTGGCTATTGTCTGTATCCCTAATTGCAGTCATCCCTTTAGGCAGAATCTCCTTTCTCCATTCCACTGTTGGCTTAGTTCTTGGAATAATTTGAGTATATTGTTCTGTATGGTTATTGTTCTCCTTAAGGATCTGCATCCAGAATCCCAGTCTCTCCTTGTTTCTCGATTCTCTTCCCTGTTTCATCAACCTTTCCACTTTGAACTATAGGATCTGATGTTGTCAGTTTTCATCCTGTCTTCAACTGAGGGGTTCAGATCCTATCCCCTGATCTGTCTCGGCTTTTACTAAAGCTTGTGGCAACCAAGAACTTTCGAGCTTCTCCCTTGCCATAATGCACCAACCCCATTACCTCAGATCTCGTTTGCCACTTTCACAGAAAGACTTGGTTGACCTTGTGTTGATCTTTTTTGAGATAAGTGACTATTATCTTCTATATTCCAGTATTGTCTAATATTTTCTAATATTTATATATTACTTGTTCCCTTACCTTCATACAGAATTGTACTTCATGTTACCATAGTTGGTAAAATTTGTTTCCTTATCTTTGCCTTTCTTGCTAAGTGTACTTTTAAATTACTATAGTTAGTAATTTCCTTTATACACTTAATGTAGCTCTTTTCTTTACTATCACTGGTAATTATATCCTTCTCTATTTTTTTTTCCAAAAAAAAAAAAATCCTGTTATTAATTTTCCTTCCTATCTAATATGGTATTATGGAAGAAAAAGGCCCTGCTGAGTTTTTAAGTGTGTTATGTGCAGGCATAAATTAGTAGTGTCTGATGCCCACACTGTGTGTTTACTGCCAAGGGCCTTTACATCTCCAAGAACATTGTTCAATCTGCCATGACTTCAATCCCAGGACTTTCGTAGAAAGAAGGAATAACCTTATACTGAAAGGCTCATTACCATCTGCTTTTGGAGAGAGAATATCTGGGGCTCAATCCCCCAAAAGCAAAGTGTCAAAATCTTCATCTAAACCATTCACCTCATCCTCCCCAATTTTGGAGAAGTCAAAGAAAAGGCACAAGTTAAATCCAGTCAGATCCAAGAGTTCCTCACTCCTAGATCCAAAAAAGAAAAAAAGTTATGGCTTTGACCACCTCATATCTGACAAAAAAGATATTGGATCCAACTGCCTCAAGCCTTTTTATGTCTATCCAGGGCAAGGTACTCTGTCTATGGAGTCGGCGCCTTCAAGGGTGCCCCTCACCCTTTTTAGAGCATCACCGACCCAGGTCCCCCTCTGTTGTTCCCACTCGTTCTTCCAGAAGTTTGACGGAGGAAGATGTGGAAAAGACTGATGCAGAAGATCCTTTCAGTGTAGAATTAGATGGCTGTCTTATCTGCTCCTACCCCTTCAGTTCAGGAAGTCCATTCTTCAACTACAACCCTGTTACAAGTTCCTTCTCTGATTCCTTCATCTGTTTGAGTCCCTGGATTCCAAGCCTTCTGGCTCAGATCCAAAGACCGCAGTATCTTCGAATCAGAAGTTTACTCTGAGTGCTCTGGTTCAGTCAGATCCCCAGAGGGCTCTCAGAGCTGAAGCTTCCCTGTCTGATCCGAGGTGTTGGAGTGGACTCCAAAGTTGCTGGAGCTGTCTCTGCACTTTGGAGCCTCAGCATTGGATAGTTTGGCTTTGGCTTCCACGTCAGGGAGATTGCTTTTGTAACTGGGCAGGACAATGGTCCAAAAGCATGTCTTTTTGAAGCAGAGGTCTTCTCTTTCTCCGGAGATGTCTTCCTTCAAGGATGTGAAGAGGGTTTTTTCTGCTCTGGCAGAACGGACACATCCTACCCCCTCAGATCTTCAACTTTCTACCTTGAAGTTACTGCGCTTTGAGACTTCTCACACTTTACTACAAGGACAGTCAGTCCAAGAACCCAAAGCTTTCTAACAGGGCATTATAGTTTCTTTTGATACCTCCCCGGAGCATCCCACTGAGGAGGTGCATTAGAAGAAGTGCAAGAGGAAGCACTTGGACTCTCTTCAAGAGTCAGTCATGGAGGATGCAGACTTCAGTGAAGGTGAAAGCTCCCCACTCTCACCTCCTGAAGATGTCTCATTTAGAGACATCCTTGATATCTTAAAACAGAGAGGTGGTTGGAAGCACAACAGTCCTTCATTCAAAGAGTCTGTATTCCTGGTGGCTTTCTGGACTGGCCCGTCTACCTCCTCGGTTACTCCACCCACCTACAAGCTTATTGAATTGGTCTTTTGGCGGGTGTGGAAGGAACCTGACACAGTTGAACCCATACCCAGGAGACTGGACAAGGTTCATCTTCCAGTAAGCAGTTTTGGGGTAAAGGGGTGCCTGTTGATGCCATAGTCATGGTGGCGGCGGCAAATAAAAAGAAACTTTCCAAAGAGAGTTCCACTGTTCATCCCCCTAACATGGAGTCTAGAGTGATGGACAGGTTTGGGAAGCATGTCTATACTTCAATGACCTTTGCTTTAAGGTCTCTGAATTATTTGGCACATTTTACAAGGATACAGAGGAATTTGATTAAGAAATTGTCAAATACCCTTTCAGGATCCATTTCTGCCAAGGTCCAATCATCCGTGGTTTCTCAGTAGGCTACAATGCAATCTATTTTGAATTCATCCATGAGGTTCATTTCGCATGTAGCTGAAGAAACATCAGGAGACATGCTTATGTGATTTTACAGAGTCCTTCAGGTGTTCATTTTGACGGCACATCTTTGTTTGGCCCCATCATAGTCGGCCAACCCACCACCCGCAACACACTACCTACCCAAACACAATAAAAAAAAACACATACATACACTAACCAAATCCCTACTTCTAACCCTAAATTAAAGCACCAAAATCCTACTGCTAACCCTACACTGACCCCACATACACAACTGCCTATGCACTATCCTTAACCCCTCCCTAACTCTAAGGTCCGTAACTATCGCACACTTAACTTATGGAGCTATAATGCAGATGGGCCAACTATGCGATTTCAATATTTCCCCTTTCGCGGTTTCATTCGTTCGTATTCACGGTTCTCTCTTTCCGTGTCGCGTGATTTGGATTCAGGATTTGCTGCTTTCAAGGGCTTAAAGTAGACCCGTCAACTCTGATATTAGTCATCCAAATATGCAAGAGAGATCTTAGATGGTAGATTCAGTCAGATCAGGTTCTACACGGCTGTCCATTACTTCCCCCTCAGCCCAAGGCCATGGTGACTACAGATGCTTCCGAGTGGGAGGGGCATTTTCTGGGGAAAATAAGGCACTTGGTTCCCGAACAGGCCAACTTGAATGTCAATACCATAGAGATGAGAGAAGTGCTTTTAGAATTGCAGGCCTTCCAAGATGCTCTCCCTTTGGGTATGATTGCAGTTCAGGCAGAGACAGTATGTCAGTAGTTTGGTTCAGCAACAAACAAGGAGGGACCAGATCATAACCCTTGTGTTGAGAAGCACTCCGACTGAGGCAGTAGGTGATCTCATAACAATGCACATTTTGGGAAGTCTAATGTAATAGCAGACAAAACTGAGCATGTGCATTTGTCTACTTCATGAGTGGTCTCTCATCAAGAATGTGAAAAAAAAAGATTTTTTCATCAATGGGGCCAGCCTTGCTGAGATCTTTTTGCTTCTCCCCCAAACAAGTGCAGCAGCTACTTTGTCCTAATCCCCCACAGAAGGTATCACCGAGGGATACTCTACTTCATTATTGGCCCCTAAGTCTATTTTATGCTTAACTACCAATCTCATTAATTCCAAAATTTCTACAGAAAGCTGTCGGGTTGAAGAGCAAAGTCATCCTTGTTTGCACCATAGTGGCTTCAACAGCTTTGGTTTCCTTTCCTTTGGCCTCACTTACTTCATCAACCTTGGATCCTGGATCCGACTCCAGACTTCCTGTCTCACCCGATGGGCATGATCCATCCTGACATTTCAAATCTCAGGCTGATGGCCTTTCTGCAAGTCCATTAATAGCCAGATGACCAATGCTCTCTCCCCCTATTCAGCATATTCTTTTATCTTCCCATAAACTTTCAACAAGAAAACTTTATACCAGTAAATGGAAAAGATTTGTTTACTGGGCACAACAAAATCATGTTGTCATTTTCAGCTCCTAAATTTCAGTTCGCACCAATATCAGATTTTCATACTGGATTCAAAGGTTCTTCAGTAGCCTCTCAAATTGTGCAGAGCTTTCTTGTGAGTTACTCTACTGTTGAGACCTCTGTTTATGGACCCTACTCTCCATGGGGAATCCGAGTCTGGTACTGCAAGCTCTAATGAACCAACAGCTAAATGTGACCTTAAGTATCTTACTTGGAAAACCATTTTTCTAGTAGCCATTTCCTCTGCTAGAAGAATTTCAGAGATTTAAGTCTTCAAAACCTCCATACTTGATCTTTCACAAGGATAGAGTGACGATACAAATTAAAGCCTCCTTCCTTCCTAAAGTAATGTCAGAATCTAATATCAATCAATTTGTCAGTATTCTTCCCTAAATTAGCAAACAAAGGTGAATACATGTTGCATTTATTGAATGTTCACAGACAATTGTTTTTACCTGCATAGAACAACAGACATCAGGAAAATAGACTAGTTGTTTCCTTTGCAGAATTGAAATTGGGCAAATCAGTCGTAAAGGGGACTTTAGCCAGATGGGCAAACTGATTGTATTGCATTTATATGTAGCAAATTGAGTATTACCTTACTACAAGAGGTACAAGATCATTCAACTAGGTCCATGGCAACTTCAGTTTTTTTTCTTTCCAGTGTGTCCATGGATGACATATGTGCAGCAGCAACTTGGGCTAGTCCCCATACTTTTATTACTCATTACAAGTTGGATCTTGTCTCCAGGGGTAGAGCATCATTTGGTTCACCTGTGCTCAGGAACATTGTCCCTTAGAGTCTACCTGGGATTATAGGTAGCTGGGGACTCTGTCCAGTCAGTTGAGGATGAAATGAAAATTGACATCAGATAAAGAAGTTGTGTACTTACCATAACATTTTATCTATATTGTCCATTTTCATTCTTCCTCAACTCCATGCCCTCCAACCCCCATTCTTTCTGTACGCAAGCTTCTGGAAGAGTGAGCTGTTAGAGGGACATTGTTGTCCTTGATATTGTGCTCCAGATATAGTTTTTCTGTATTGAGCATATGCAGTTTTACATCTCCTATATTTATGCATATTAAACATTTCCTTTCTGGTAAAAGTCAGCAAACAAGATCTTAGATAACTTGAGGTTGGTGCATTATGTGTAATGGAGAAGCTAAAGAGTTCTTGGTTGCCTCAACCCTTAGTAACTGCCAGGTGGGATCGGTACAGATGAAATGTTATGGTAAGTACATAACTTCTTTTTTTTCTGCTTGCGCTGTATTTTGGAGCCTTTAATCTTCAAATTGGGTAATCCCGAACCACCTTATTCAATTGGAAGAATCAGCTTATCCCACTTGACTCTTGCTGTCTTCCCCTCCCAGGTAAAATCCTTCACCTAGTTATTAATTGTTATCCACAACTTCGCCTCTGGTTGATAAAAATATGCCTGACCTGTGTATAAAACTTAAAGGGATTAAAAGCATTTTAACTGCTTGTATTTTACTATCCATATCCATGTAACAGAGCTTCTAATTTCTCAGGTTTTTATATTATCCTTTGTTTAGTCTCTTCTTACATATCCTTAGCTGCCACACCAGAATCTTTTTAATTCATACACCTAAATATTTAATTTTATCATGTCCTCATAAATATGGATATTGCTGAACCAATTCATGTGTGGGTACTTAATTTGCAACTATTGCCTTTGTTTTAGCTTCATTAAGTTTGTATCCCAAAAAGATTTGTAACTGCCACAAAATGTTCCAAAACACTGAAATGTCCTTTTCTGGTTTTATCACATAAATAATATCTGCAAATAGAACCAGCTTTTCTTGACTACCATACCAATTCTATCCAACTTCTAAGTCTCTAATTTTCTTTGCTAATGGTTCTAAATTCAGTGCAAATAACAAAGGGGAAAGAGTACACCTCTGCCTGGTTCCTCTGCTCAAACAGTAATTATCAGAGAGGAACCCACACACTTTAATGTTCGCCTCTGATGCCTCGTATATCTTCCTAATCTGTCAGATGCTCTCTGCATCAAAACCCACCAACAACAGTTGTATTTTCTTACATGCGGCTTCCCTCCGGATCATCAGTGTTCTGTTAATATTGTCAAATGTTTGCCTTTTCTCCTCAAAAACCACAAAAACAGCTCAGTATTGTGTGAAATAAAACAAATAACCACACCAAAAAACACAGTTACAAGACACAATGGATCTAGGAAGCAGCAGCCAAAGGAGACCACAAAAAGCAAAGGTTAATTTAGCAGACAATTCTATCCCCTGCTTTATTATTTTTTTCTTCTCTTATTTTAAGTGCTTTTGTCCCAAAAAACTTGGAATTACATCAGAGCATGGGGGAAATTGCAACAAACAAGCATTTAAAATCAGAAGCAACCAGTCAAATTAAGATGACAACAAAGGTGCATTAAATAAATTAATCTTAGAATGTAAAGCTTAAAGCTACAACATGAACACCACTTCTGAAAGCAGCAAATTATGTAAAATATATACAAAACCAAGTAGTATGGACATTAAAAGAACCTGAAAAATCTAAAAATAAAACGTATTTATAATACAGAATGTAAGAATGAACTTTAACAAATTGTAATACAACAGCATAGTAAACACTGAGTCCTGCAATAAGTCAAATATTCTAAAAACATGTCAACCCAGTAAAATATTCTAAAAACATGGCAACCCTAGTTCTCAAAACACTACTATTCGAAATCTTCTCATTTAATCCCAGTTTATGGGTTGCATTCAATCTCAACTGCCAGATTAATTCTTTATATGTAGAAGTGTCTCCCAATCACATCCTCTAGGAGAAATATTCACTTTGTCTATGACCCCAAATCTAAAGTTAATCTTAGTAGTTATGGGACAAGTAATAGTGTCTAAATGAAGCATTTTTACTATCTTTTTTCTGATGTCATAAAGATGTTCATAGACACGCATTTTTAAAGCTTGTTCTGTTTTTCATACATAGGAACTAGAACATTGGATGCAGACAGCCAGATGTACAACTCCTCTAGTTTCAGAATTTGCCCAAAGTAGAGCTAGATCAAGGTCAAATGAAGCCTTCGGTAGGTTAATAAATCATGCCCCCATCCGAGTAGCCCTTCCTGCAGCAACCCCCTGTGCCCCGTCCCCCCTCCCCAGCCATTCCAATGTTTCACTACTTGGCTATTTTTCTCCACTTACCATAAACACTGTTCAAACCTGTCAGTGTGCGTACTGCTTCCTTATCTACTTATACAGTGATTACAGATATTGAAATAAAATAGCACAAACAATATTTGACATTTGCTAAACGAACAGTACAGTCTCGCAATGAAAACAGGCTTCACATGAGCAGTAAACATCTCTGCCCTTGGAGCTCACATTCATTGAAACTGCATTAAAACCCACATTCAAAGAAAATGCATCTGGCCAGTGGAGGATTAAGTTTACCTTTGGGTTGTTTTCAAACCATAGACTCCTTGCACATATTTTTAGGACCATGCATACACGTATGTGTTCTTTGATTCACCTTCCTGATTGTATTAAATTATATTCCAGCACCACTTGTTAGAATGTGTTTTAAATTTGTAGTTTTGAACATTCTTCCAGTAAGCAATATAACAAAATGTATGAACCAATAATGACAAAACTACCCATTTTAGAAAATTTCAACCATAAAAGGCCACTCAAACATCTGTCATTAGAATTCACCAATATCAGCTAATAAGCAAATCTCTGCAGAAGTAAAAGTCATCCGAATAATTCCACATTAAAGAGATCTGTAACTAATGAAGAGGTTGCTACTGGCAAACAACTTTCAATGTTTCATCTACAAATTCAGTGTCTGCTGCCCTTGATGAATTAATTGCTTATGTAGCATTAAAAGACATAAGCTGGTAATATTGCAATAGGGACTGACTAATAGGCAATTTCATAGTTACTCAGTATCTCATGCAAAGGGGAGGGACACACTCAGGAGTTCAGAACCCCTATCCCCCTTAAAGTGTACCAAATCAGCAATGGAAAGGGCACTGCAATACCAGCACTCCATCTATATGGTGTGGAAGTAGAATCCACAGCCTTCTGCACTAAAGGCAATTATGCTGCTAACACTGCTTTTAGATTCTGCAGCACAAATTACCATTTGCTAAACAAAACAGTTGCACATTGAAAACGGACTTGGCATGAGCAACAATAATCCTCTCTTCCCTTGAAACTCACAACTCCATGAAAACGCACTGAAACACATAATTCCTGAAAAATGTGCTGACACTCAAACTCACAATTCTGTCCACATTCTGTCTTGTTGGTGCAGAGGATTCAGGCTTTTTTCTAGACTGAAGCTCACAATTCCTTCAGCAGTGTGGTAGCTGGTGAAGAGGATTCAGGCTCGTGTCTCCTGTAACCAAATTACAGGGTGTGAAGCCTGATCAAGTTAATTGACTAACCTGCCCCCCTCCCCAAAAGTGAAGGCATTACATGCCATACCTCCATGCCTGTCAACCCCTTAGCAACATAAATCTGGACAAAGCCTAAAATAATGGGGGGGTCAAAGGCCCAAAAACAGGGATAGATTTTACATATTGCTCTTATAGACTTGGAACGTTACTAGAATAACAGCTGTTGTCTTAGCATGCATTTTCTGAAGGAAACAAAGTTTGAAACTCAAATGTTTGACATTTAATTATTTCAATCTTTAGTGATTTGCCAGAAAATCGCATATTTTATGAGAAATAGACCTAAAATATGAGGCAAAAATCTGGACATTTGAGAGGCATGCATACCTCTCAACCTCTTAGTGCAAGAAATCTGGACAAAGCCTAAAATAATGGAGATACAATTGCCCAAGAATAGGGATAGATTTTAAATTTCTCTTTTTAACTTAAAAAGTTGATAGAATAACAAGATTTGTGTTGGCATGCATTTTCTGAATGCTATGAGGTCTGAAACTTGTATATGTCATTACTTAGTGACTTCAGTCCTCTGTGAATTGCCAGAAAACCAGAAATTTTATGAGAAATAGACCAAAACTATGAGGCTAAATCTGGACACTTGAGAGGTATGTTAAAACACACCCACCTTCTCTCTTCTCTCAACACAGCAACACACACCTTCTCTGTCATACAGCAAAGAATGTCTAGTTTCAATTTTATACACACACTGTCATACAGCAACACAACTTTATCCCTGATACGAGCAGGATGTCCAGTTTAAATTGCATACACACACTTTCTCTCTCATACAGAAACAGAATGGCTAGTTCGTTAAACACACACACACTTTCTCTCTCATATAGAAATGGAACAACTAGTTTAAATTACACATGCATGCGGGCACACACCCTTACCTTTTCTCTTAATGGAATGGCTTCGTTTAAATTCCACATGCAAGTGCAGAATGTGTTTACTTCTGTGAAGGTCTGGTTCTCCTTAAAGAAGACACCACCACTGCAGTGTAAGAAGGTGTTTTTTTTTTTTATATACAACTTCTGTGTTTGTTAAAAATATGCCTGACTTCTGTATAAAACTAAATGGGATGAAAGCTGTTTTCACTGCTACTGTCTCATTATCCATAAAACAGAGCTTCCAGTTCATCAGTTTTTGTATTATCTTTTTAGTGCCTTCCCAGATATCCCTAACTGCCATAACAGAATCATTTTTAATCCATACTCTCAAGTATTTCATCTTATGTCCCCATAAATATGGGTATTGTTGAACTAATTTGTATGTGGGTACATAGTTTACAGCTACTGCCTTTGTTTTATCTTCATTAATTTTGTATTCCAAAAAGACGTAAAATTGTCTCAGAATGTCCCACAATACTGAAATGTCCATTTTTGGTTTATCAGGTATAACACTTCATCTGCAAGTAGAGCCAAGTTTTCTTGATTTACATACCAATTATATCCTTGAATTTCTGATTCCCTTATTTTGTTTGCCAATGATTCCAAATATAAAACAAATAAAGGGGAAACAGGACACCCTGCTGGTTCTACTGCTCAAATAGAGCTTATCAGAGAAGCCCCCCCATTTTAATTTTCACTTCCAATCCCTCATACGTCATTGTAATCAACCTAATCAACCTAATTCTATCAGGGAATGCAAATTCTTCTGTTGTCCTACTCATAAAATCCCAGCTTACTCTGTCGAATACTTTCTCTGCATCAAAACCTACAAACAACAGTGGTATTTTCTTACATTCTGTTTCCCTCTGGATCATCATTGTTCAATTAATGTTGGCAAATGTTTGCTTCCCCACCGCAAAATCACATTAATCCATATTTTTCAACTTTGACATCATCTTTCCCATTCTTTTAGACATTATAGACGTAAACACGTAATAACAGATTCATAGGTGTTTACTAGGCTAATGACCACAAGGGCCTTTTTAAGCCTAGCCATGCATCCCATATCACTGACAAGTTCTGAGGGCCTATATTAGAACATCGAAGTTTCAAAACTTCGAATGTTCTAATATCGACCCCTATTCAGCGAAAGCTGAAAACATTGAACATACAGAACAGCAATTTTTTTCCTAGGGAAAAAATTTGCTGTTCCAAAACACATACACACACCACAAGCACACCAAACGAACAGCAATCCAAACACACACCTAAAATCTTACACCTAGCCGTACACTAAACTATACACACTCCACTAACTATCCACTTACCTTAACCCAAATCCTAACCGTAAGGTCCTTCACTATCGCACACTCACCTCACCTGTGCCCTAACCCGCCATAACCCTCACGTCCACACAATCACACGCATACCTAACCCGCACCCTAATTAACCTAACCTGCACTCAGTCGCACACTTCCCTGAACCCGACCCATAACTTTCCACCACAGCACTGAAAATACTGAAGCAACAGAAACGGACAACCGAATACTTTCCCTAGGAAAAAATTTGGTTTTCTGTTGCTTCTATATTTTCAGCTTTAGCTGAATAGGGGTCAATAATAGAACATTCGAAGTTTTGAAGCTTCGATGTTCTAATATAGACCCAGTTCTGATACCCTTGATAAGTGTAAGCAGTGGCTTGGGAGATGAAACATTTACAAGCAGGGGCCTGGGATATGAACCATTTTTACAGGTTGCCTGTGTCCATAAGAGAGAGATTGGTGCCAAACAAGGGATGAATTTCCTGTTACCCATCCAATTGTCCAAGTTGCACTTAAATTGGTTAAGGGAGGAAATCTGCTCCATATGGATGGGGAGCTTGTTCCAGAGACTGGGTAGTCTCTGGGATGCATACCTGTTTCTCCAGCAGGTCCTATTTATATCATAGGCAAGGTTTAAGTCTTTAGAATGGGTAATTCTGGTGCTGTTTGTTTTGTGAATATGCAGGAGGTCCATCAGAGTGGGATCTGACAATGTCTTGTATGCCAGGCATAGATCTCCCGTCAAAAGTTTGTAGGGGACAGAATACAGGGATGGGGCCTTGAGATGATCTGCACAAGACATTTTAGTTATGCTCTTTATTCCTATAATGAGAAACATCTGTGGATGTTCCAGTTGTTGGATATGCCTGGTTAGGTACATATACTGTAGGGGGCATTGTACTTAATGATAGGTGTGATAAATGCCAAATACAGTGGAACAATGACTTTCTTAGACTTAGATTCCATACCTTTGTTTATAAGTTGCGCAACACAGAATGATATCCTCACTACTGTGGACCCATGATAGTGAAAGCTTGCTAGATTGCTGTCTGAGAGTCCCCAAGTCCCTGACTACTTGGTCATCTCTAAGGGGTGTTGTCAATATGATAGTTAACAGGGGTGGATGACTTCTGAAAGGGTACTGATATGTATTTCTTGGCATTTAGTTTTAGTCCATGGCTCTGACAGTTATTTGTCTGTCAGCCCTTGCTGGAGAACATTTGTGTCAGAGTGGGATTCAACGACGGCTCCTAATTTGCCATCATCTGCAGATTTAGTCAGCCAGAGACCATTGACATTGGCCTTGACTTCAGAGAAGTAAATTCCAAAAAGGAGCAGCCCAAGAACCAATCCCTGAGGGACTCAACTTGTGACTGGCCTCTTTGTAGAGGTGGAACCCCCCCCCCCCCGATTCTAAATATCTGTGTCTTGTCTGTGAGCCAATTGGCTATCTACTGGGTGACATGCAGGTTTGTACCTAAACGTTTGAGTTTGTCAATGATGTTCAGGTGAGGTATTGTGTTGAATGCCTTGGCCAGGTCAAAGTAGGCAGTGTCAACCATTTTGCCCTTATCCATTGCTTTGGTGACCTTTGCAAAGAAGTCCACCCAGTTGAGTAGCCATGACCTGCCTATGACGATGCCAAACTGGGTTGGGTCCAGTGTCTGGAGGGTTAAGTTTTCATGATAATTCTTTCCATGGCATTACATACAAAACTAGTGCGATTTCTGAGTTTGTAGTTTCCAGGGACTGTAGAAGGCCCACCTCTGCGCAGAGGGATGATTGTTACTGTTCTCCATTCGTGAGACATGTAGCCTGATTGGAGGCTACAGTTAAATAGCAATTCCAGAAGGCCTGATAGGTCATGTTTCATGCTATTTAAAAGGCATCCTGGGGTGTTGTATGGGCCCATTGATGCCGTGTTCTTGGCTTTAGAGAGAGCATTAAGGACCTGTTCCCTAGTTATAGCGGGGGAGTTATATTTCATGGTATTTCCTGAGGGAAGGTTGAGAAGGAGAGGGGGTAAAGTTAGAGCTGAATTTATTGGCCAGTAGTTTTGTTTTTTCTTCTGGCTCAGTATAGGTGGCTCCATTTACAATGAGCTCTGCACACAACTGTGTATTGCCTTTGAGGTTGTGGACATAGCTAAAGAATGCCTTGTGGTTGTCCGTGGTCTGGGATGCCAACTTTAACTCAAATTTGCCTTTGGTAGACATTATTTGTCCTCTGAGTTGTTTGTTTAGTTTGAGAGTGCTTTTATCCAGCTGTGTGCTGCATCTCCTAATTTTTGCCATGATGATTTCTTCCTTTTGTTATACATCCTATTGATTTTGTGATTCTACCAGGGTGGCTTGTTTTTTTGAGTTCTGTACTACTTCCTGGTGGGTACACCTGCCTCTATGCAGCTATTAACATGCTTTACAGGGTTTATGTTTACAATTCTGCATAGGCAGCAGTGTTTTCAGGGCTTATGGGGGCTTGAAATTTTGCCAGATTATTACTTAATAGCAGGAAGTTAGCCTTGGAGTAGTTTCTGAATATTCTAGGATTAGCTGGGGGTCCACGTTTTATTTTTACTTCAAAAGAGACCTTTTTGTGGTCTGCCCTTACCAGGGAAGATATTACAGTAGGGGGTGAGCAGCACTCCCCAATATTAGGGAGGACCAGATCCAGTATGATTGAACCACTTGTTGGTGTATTGACAATCTGGTCCACAGATTTTGTGTTCACAAAATTCAGGAATCCATGTGCCTGTATGTTTGGTGTTGTATAGGATTCCCAGTTAATAGTGGATTAATTAAAGTTGCCCTTGAATATGGTACTGTTTGGATGGTGAGTGTTTCCAATAAGTTTAAATACATGGTTTGGGTTTCCTGGGTCATAGAGGAGGACCTATAGCTTACAAGGAAGTGGTATTGTATTTTGCCTATGGTTATTTGAACATGGATGGCTCACGTGCATTGTCCTGTTTGACCACCCTTGAGGTATATTTATTTTTTATGTAAATCAAGACACCTCTACCTTTAGTCCCTGTCTGTGTAGCATCAGGTCTAAATATGTGGAAGGCATTATGACCTTGCACTGTTGGCGTGCTCTCCATGGCTTTAAACCATGTCTCAGTGACAGCACAGACATCAGCATTCTCTAGGATGAAGAGGGCTTCTAGGGAGTGGAGTTTTTTGTTTAGACTCCTAGCACTGAGTGGTAATACCTTTTGATTTTCTTGGTTTTGATTTGCCATGTCGGAAGTACTTTCAGTTTGGCATTGCCTAAAAAAGGCATTATGGGTGAAGTCAATCTTTTAGCTAAAATTCAAAAGCCTAGAAGGGCTTGACCATCTCCTTCCATGCTGATGGTATTGCACTCCCTTAGAATGACATCAGAAACTAAGCCAATTATTAAATCAGTCATCTTTTGTTTGTATTGTAGCATCCTCCTTGGAGAAGGTAAAATGCTGCTCAGTGCTGGGCTTGTACCAGCCTGAGACACATTCTGAGAGCTCCATGATGTCTCTCTTCAAATAGTGTTGGAAGGTACGCCTTAGGTCATTTACTCCCACATGGACTTTGACTGAGTCATACTGGTACTTGTCGTCCAATGATCTGAGTGCGTGCATAATATGGTGGATCCTAGACCCTGATAAGCAGCTGACCGTGACTTTCTCTTTACTCAGCTTGGTGAGAGGGACATTAGTTTCTCTCATGATGGAGTGTCCAATGACCAGAATGTTGGATTGTGTAGTGGCATGAATTATGGACTTAGAAGTAGAAGCTCCATGAGATGTGGCTCTGTGTGTTGATATGGGTGTTGTTTTGAAAGAGTACATTTGGGGCTACTGAGGATATTTGTTGTGTGCACTTTGTCTAGGAAGTCTTTAGGGTTTAGGAAGGTTGCAGTTAAGTGCCTCAGGATATGTGGGTTTACATGTCTGCTTTGACTTGTGTTTGAGTGCAGCTTCTGTACTACTGACACAAGCTTATTGACATTAGGAGTTATGTGAGAGCTTTGATTCCAGTGACATCTCTTGCATACCAGATCAGTTTGAGAATTAACTTGTCATTAAACATGAGGCAATTTCTACATTGCCTCAGGATGCCCATATCCACCAAACTGGTGACTGAGATGGTGGGAAAGTTCATATCCATGCCACCAGACCCTTTTTCTATTGATTAGACAGTTGGAGTGAAAATATAAAGCAAGTTAGAGCATCTGGTTTGAAACTCTAGGGACAGTGCTTGTCACTGCAAACTAGTTCTCCTGTGTGCAACTAGGTATCGGTGAAGTTTCAGTTGTGCTTTCAGAGAAACAATGTTAATCAAGGTGTCTGTGTCTGTACAGGGCACTACCAAACACCTGAGGGGAAACTAATATGTAGAACCTGAAAATTTAAGGATAAAGTATTTAGGCAGATATTCCAAAGTTAGAAACAAATCAAGCAGCACTTACTGAGAATGAAGAATTAGCTTGTCAAGAATAAGTGGGGAATCACCTGGCTACTACTAGTGCTGGTCTTGCCACAGTTTCACTCTGCTGGGATACAGTGCTCTTTTGTTGCTTCTGTCACCAGAAGCAAAACATTAGCACCAATCCCAAGATGAGAAGCAGGCCACAGTCTGTTTGGTGATCCACAATCTTGTCCCAGATGATGCAAGCATTTCTAGGCTTGTTGTAGCCTTTTCCTAGTAGATGCTTTGAACAGCAACCATACCAATCAGGAACATCAAGCACAGACACTGACTGCCCAACCAAAAGCTGTTGGGAATCAATGCACTCTGCTCCTTCTCTCACTAGGAGTAGAGCATAAGCACGAATTCCAAGCTGTCACCTATGAAGCAGTTATTAGGCATTCTACTGATCAGCAGTCTCCAGGAAATAATGTCCCTATGCTCCTCTCACCAGGAGAAAAACTGAAGCACTTTTCCCAAGATGACTACTTATTGGCAGAATGTGGGCTCTCCAATAACTGGTGGTCTTGCAATAGGTGTTTAAAGGTAAGATGAAAAGACTGGGTTAATATCCTATGCACTGCAATGTGCACTTACAGTTAGATATGAAAAAGGGGGTAACTTAAGCTTTAGCAATCCAAGTGGAGAGCCACTAAAGAGAGATTAAAATGGGGTGGGCACTTATGTGTTCTGGTTCTATGGAATTCAGTAGGATGGACAATAAATGTAATTATAAAATGGGCAAACTGTACATCAGCACCCTGACTGGAGAATGAACATTCTCCAGCAGGATATTAATGTACAAATAATGCCTGCTGAAAACAAGGTCCGCTGCTTCACAGCAGTATGTCAAGCTGTCATGGAGTTCAGACTGAAAAAAAAACCTAACTGTTGCCATTATTTTATGCTCACTAAGCAGCACTTTTGTCCCGGTCCCCTTCAAGAACACACATCACACCAAATGACATTTGACGACCTTTATTAAATTTCCATAACATAGCTTTGATCACCAACTTTATTAATCACAGCTATTCATGATATGATTCTAAATACAGCATAACATCCTTGTAATGTTAATCAGGGCAGCGTACCTACTCACCCTGCCCCAGTAAGCAGCGTTCATACCTCTACTCACTTACTTTACTTATGTAGCAGCGTCCCAACTCACTTCATACACCATCCATTGAATTTACCTTCCAGATAGGCACCATCCTTACCTCAGCTTGCTTATCTATTCAGCAAGCTTCCTCCAACTGTTCATTTCCTTTTCCCAGATCCTTGAAATGAACACCCAGACATCAGAGGGGGAACAGAAGAGGGCAAGCCTATCCCTCTTCTCCACCAATCAGCCTGACCAGGCTGTTCCCCCTCCCTTCTACCCAAAACTGTTCAATCCACTTCCCATAAAGGGGGAAGGGTCAAGCCAAACATCATTTGATGTACCATCATCTGTAAAGCACCTTAGAATCCCATCATAAACCCCTTTGCCATGCCATCACTGAAACACACCCTAATGAAACTAAATAAAGTAGGATTACCATGACCCCGTTGTAACACCGGAACCTCAACACCAAAAGAACACCAACCCTTTTGGCCCGCTGCCTTCAAAGCTGAAATCATGGCTCAACCTGAATGTATTGACAGCCTATAACCACAACAAAACCACAAACTATAACCCCTTGAACCCAAGATGGCACCCAGTCAAACAACTAGTAGCAAATCTCACACGCAAGACCCTGTTTAACCGTAACATATCACCGTAGCTCACCCACTACCCAGTTCTATATGTGCAACAACTACCTTACTATAGGGAACAGTCTAACTCAAACTTTAATGCCCTACCCTAGCTGGCAGAAAAACAGCCCCCCTTGTCCTACAGCTGCCTTATCCTGCAACCAAGCTTCTTTTAAACCAAGCTTCCTTTAAACCTTCCAACTCCCCTGTAACACACCCAGTTTCTAAAACCACCCCAATGCAGCCAACTACCTACCATGCTTCCTAAACCCTATCTACAAATTCACCCAAACCCCAAGTGAAATGATCCTTGTGCTATTCTGTAAAACCTTAACCTGGTATGCAACATTAACACTACCTACTCAAGGGACAAATTGTGTCACTCCCAAAGATACTGCACATTAGGAAAAACTTCAGCATCCTGTCCAACACCTCAATGGCCCTTCCTCCACATACGGTTCAACAACTGGATGAGTGAATACAAGCGAACCAAGGTTCCAAGAAAGCAAGGATTGAACTTCACTGGCTTGCAAGAGCCATAGGGCTGTAGTCTAATAAGTTCCTGTGCTACTATGAATGTCGTGACTCTACTCATACCATAGGATCCACACACTCCCCGTAAACCATCCCCGACAGCCCCTTGGCCCCCCCCCCCCGTACTTACCTCTTCCTTACCCCCTATACCAACGCAATAATCATCTCCCACTAATTAAACAGAGATCTAACATGCATTACTAAGGTGATTTCTCAGACCCTCCTTAGGCCCCATTCCAGTAACAAGAACATCCATCCTATTAAAACATCACCTTTCAATCCATTACATGATGCCTTCTGCACTTGAGCAATTTCTATCAGTAACTATTGCCCACGTGTGCTCCCCATGTGTAACCTCCTTGCTCACCACAACTTCCATCATCTGTGAATTCACTGTGTATCGCCACAACTGGTACTCAGCATGCTGGTACCTGCACCTTTGAAGCCACTTCTTTCCAATCACTGACTGATGTCCACTCTGTTGTTCCCCACATGCAAAAGAAAAGAAAATTGTAAGTTCTGAGCACACACCTCCACAAGCTCCTGAATCCAACCTTGAGTGCCACTGGGGCACCCTGTTCAACTGTGCAAAGGACCAATGAGCTGCAATGTAAGGGAAATTTCCGTAACCTCGCTCACTTCCAATGGTTTCCTACCTGATGAACCAGTTTTATTATACCCATCTCACTTAAGGCCCCACCCAAATCACACTGACCTGAATACCTACCCGCTAAACAGGGAAACATTGCAAATAGGCACAACATGACTACATACTTCTCAACCTCCCAGACCAGAAAATCCGACCACGACATAACCATGAGGTCAGTATGAGGTCAAACTTAAAAAGTTAACTGTGTAACCAGTTAAGCATTAGCATACCCATTAAAACCCCAAATGTATCTGCAATTTGTCATATCCTGACTTTACAGACCCACTAAACAAACGGTGCAGTGTGTAATACAATCGAATGTGCACAAGCACCCTACTTAAATATGCATAAAAGTCAACAAATACTTAACTTAATATACTATAAAGAAGCTGCTGAAATGGTAGTGCTACCTAAAACCTATGTGCAACAGCATTAAACTAGAATCTATGAACCCAGTAATGACATTAAAATTAGCAAGAAGACTAGTGCCTTATATAAACATTCCATTAACTGAAATAATTTCTTAAAGTTCAGGTTTGGTATTTGGTATTGTACAGTCCTCTATCCTGACCTTAATCCTTACCATATGCCAGCAAAACTCATTTCTATGAGGAACAGACCTGAATTATGAAACCAGTCTGCCGTTCATGTGAAACTCGATATCTGTGCTAGGTATGAGAGCCATGAGAATATACGAAGCCTGACTGTGCATGTGCAGCCATTAACCGCCGACTCTTAAGTACGCGAACAAACAGCCAACACACAAGGCTGCACAAATGGCACCAAGAGCCAGAACATCCACCCACAACTCAGCCCGATGGACTGAATCTGTCCCACAGTCAAGAAACCATGACTGTAGCCATGCCCCCACAACAAACGACATATCCCTCCACCTCTGCAAAAGTGACACTGAATCCCAGCCCACATGCCGTCTATGCAGAAATCCCCACACCTCGGCAACAAACCCAGAACTCCACAGCATAAGAAATCCAGACAAAGCCCCAATAACAACTGGACAACACAGTGGCATGCATCCCACCCAATAATCCATGAAATAGGAGACCCATCCTCAGACTGTGTCACACTGACAGCACCAGTCTCTTTCCATTAAGGAGCAAAACACCTCAAGGATGACTACTCCACCATTCAACACCTTGCTTGTGTCTACCTCCAAAATGCAAGTGCCATGGGAGTCTGGATCTTGTTTGAAAAGACCAGAAGTATGTCAAATGTTCCACTCATTACACAAAACTCTCCTGAATAAGAGGTACCACTCATCAGCTGGAAAACTATGCACAAACTGACTCATCTTTCACAAACCAGTTAATGAACCCTCTGCATATTGTACCAGCATTGAATTCAACAACCAAAAGAAATGCTGACTCCCCTATCCATTAATCCATTTTTGAAACCAACAGTCAACAAATGTTTTCCCCCTTCAACTTTTTATTTGCAAATAACACAACACAGCATAAAATCTGCAACAAACTATTCAGCATTGTTTATGATACAAACATTCAAATCACACCTTTAATGAGCCAAAATAGTACACTATTTCCTTAGGTCAATATTCAATCAACTTCCACTCCTGTTTCATGTTGTCAGCCATGATTTCAGTTTGAACCAATATATTTTCCACAGAGTTAGACCTCATTGCCACGATGCTCCTTTCATCATGACGTTCAACAGTAGTTAATCTTCCTTGCTACTGTCCAAACATCTCACAAAAGAGGACACCGCAATGTCCTGATGACCCCCTCCCCCAATTGAAGCAACAGAACCAACCCTACCAAACTCACGGCAGTCACACCTAAACTCCATGACTAGCAGTCCTTCACAGAATGATACCAAGGTGCAGAACTCCAAATTGCGACCGGACCGAAACATCCCCCAAATCTGACACTTGTGTGGAATCCTGCACTATTGAGAGGTAACTAGAATCACCATGACAGCAGACACGCATGCGCCAAGAGCAATACTACTCTGGTAACCCACGAAAACACTACAAACCATCGCTTGCACATCCGGCGAGCACAGCCTCACCACCATAAGACGAGACACCGTCCGGGCACTGGCAATACCCCTCCAAGCTGAAGCCCCACACAGACCTCTGAAGCATCTTTGCCGCTTGCTGTCTCATCACCTAGCTGCACATTACTTTCGGCCCCTCCATCCCTCAATCCAAGGGATACATGTCTCAGTAGCCACCAACACACTACCGGCAAGACCAAGCAAAACGCTCACCCAAACCAGGCTTGTGCCTCACTAGGCCAGGGCCAGCCTGCCTGCCTAATGGAGATGAATAGCAGCCAATGAATGAGCAACTGCCACCTTTCCCTCGCTTGCAACTCGCAACTAATGGTGAACCCACCTCCCCGAGTGCCATTGACACATGCCTCTCTTAAACCACCCCCCACTCAAATCAGCACTAGTAGCCCTCCACCAGAGCCTCACAATGATCCACAGACTATTTATACTTTTATTTATTATTTATTTATTTATTTTTTAATTACTCTGTGACCATGCTCCTACTCACGGAGCCCTCCCCCAACATGTAAAAGCTCGCTAACTCTCCTCTCCACAATCTAATGCCATCACCGAAGACAAAATGAATACAATTTATGAACCGGACTACCAGAATCAAGCTACGCACCAGAAACATTGACCTCCAGAGTAAAACCTATCCAAAAAAAAAAAGGGAAAACTAAGTAATAACTAATAAACTCCAACATAGTAATAACTAATGAACTCCAACTCTCCTGCCACCAGTTAGCACCCAGAGGCCTAACTTGTCTCCTATGTTTACTTATAGGTTGGCACGGGTGTCCCTGCTGTAGCAAGTTCACGCCAAATGTGATTGCTTGACCCAACTACACTAGCCTAAACCTCTTAAGCCCCTCCCTATCATTATCTCATTTCCTCCCACACATCCCTGCCTCCACTTAACCCTTTCACCTCCCCAACCCGTTTACCTCCCCTTAATATTAACCTAACACCACCCCCCATGAAGATGTCCCGGGACAGCTTAGTTTGTTGCCAGACTTCATTTGCTGTTTAGTGAGTGTAAAATAAAGAAAATAATTAAAATGGTGTGTGCTTCATTGTGAGAGTGTATGCATTTGAGAGATTGAGCTGTTATCTTACACTTGCTAAGCAGCGCTTTTGCTGTTTAGGGGAGTGTAAAATAAATCAAAAAAAGTGTGCGTTTCTGTCTGCATGTGTCAGTGAATGCGTGCATGAAAACAGTGCAGTGTGTGTGTATGTGCGAGATCCCTGGCAGCAACAGCATCAATTAAGAAGTTTGCATACCTCTTCCATACCTCTCAACCTTTCTGCACAAGAAATCTGGACAGAGCTACAAATAACGGTAAATGACCAAAAATAAGGATAGATTTTAAATATTGTTCTTATAAACTAAGAATGTTGCTAGAATAACGGGTTTCTATTAGCATTTATTATCTGAAGGATATGAAGTCTGAAACTCAGATTCTTTCTTTCGGCTTTTCCCGGTTAGGGGTCACTACAGCAGAACTCTGGTCCGCTAATGATTGGCAATGTATTTTTACAGTGACTAGTCGCCAGCCCGACACCCAGCCTTCAAAGAAGGCACTCCCATTCATGCACACACCTACCTGCAAGTCTTTAGACATCATTCAACCACTGGGAGCACATGCAGACTACACACACAAGGTGCTCTAGCCGAGAATCGAACAAGAGACCCTCTTGCTGTGAGATGACAATGCTAACCACTGCACCACCGTGGCACTAAAGTCTAAAACTCAGATGTCTGCCTTTATTTAATGACTTCAATCTCCAGTGATTTGCCAGAAAACTACAAATTTTATGAGGATGGGACCAAACATACAAGCCAAAAATCTGGACATTCTGCAAAAATCTGGACAGCTAAAAGATATGCTCTGTTGACCCTTGGCTGAAAATAACTGGATAAACCTAAAATAAATGGGGGACAAAGTCTCAAAATGTATTTTATTTATTTTACATTTGTTGACAAGAAGTGTCTAGCTGAGCTATTGCCCTTTTTCAGCGGAAGCCCGAGGAGAAGAGCTTCAAAGATATACAATGCAATAAAGATACATTTCAATAAAAATAACAGAGAATTTAAGCTCCATACATGTATATTGTTGACAGATAAAACAGTACTATAAACAAAAAGGAGAATGTTAAAAGTAGAATAAGTTGTATGTTTTGGTTTAAAAAGAGTTGAGTAAATATAAGGTTTTGTATGCAGCGTAGCAGAAATTTAAAAGGTTACAGAAGAATTTCAGGGAGTTAGAGTATGGAAGAACCTTTGGAGGTTGCATAGGGAAACATAGGATGAAGTAGTTAATGGTCATTTTTAGTAAGTTAGGTGTACTGTACTATAAAAGGTAGGTAATTGTCAGGGAGTGCGAGTGCAATGGCAGGAACAATGTGTTTTTTAAAGTGGTCGCTGGTTGCTAGCTTACATTTTTTGGGGTGAGTCAGGGACCTTATTTCTAGTGGGAGTTTGTTTCAAGCAATAGAGGGATGGTAGCTATATATGCTGCACCCTGTACTGGATTTGGGTTTATGGATTTTTAGTAGGTCTTGAATATTAGTGTTTGTTTTAGGGTACATTTTCTGAAACAGAGGTGTGCGTGAGAAACTGAGTGAGTGTGACAGTAAAGCCATTTGCATACCTATGGACCTTTCAGCTGAAGAAATCTGGATAAAGCCTAAAATAAGGAAACAAAGGCTCAAAAATAAGAACAGATTTTGATTACTGCTATTATAAAATTACAAACTTGCATAATCAATTCATTATATCTGAGTGACGTTTCCAGGTGCATTTGCAGTTAATGCCTACTGACGCCTCTAGGCGTCAAATATAATTCCAACACCATGCTATGTACAAGATTTGAAAAGATTTCATCTTAAAGATTACACAATGGAAAACTCAATTGCATTAATATTTAACCTCTGTCTAGTGTAGGTAAATGGATATTAGCTGTTTTTATGATATTAATTTATATAGATATAATGTTCATATTTTTCTCAGTATCTCAACAACCAAATAATACAGACAAAACTCCTTAGCCTCATATGAAAGCTCTCAGCTACATGAATAAAATGCTGCTGACATTGTGTGTAACGTGACTGGTTGCTGAGATATTGTAAGTTGTTTACAAAATATTACAAATGTCACAGTTACTGTGTTTACTGTGACTTATAAAATTTGGTTTATGGCCTAGAACCTAAAGAATACTATCACTATAAAATAGTTTGTGCTGAAGAATTTGCCATTTATACTTCTTTCATATAATGCCTATGGTTCAAAAGATACGAAGAGGTGTTTGAAATGTGAGGACATAATTTGATTATGTGAAAAGCCTTAGGCTCCGCCCACTCGTGCAAACTTCCTGAGTTCCTTTGGACTGAAGAAATTACTCTGAAACTCAAATGTATGCCATGCCATTATTTGGTAACTTTAATCTCCAATGACCGGCAACAAACCAAATATTTTAGGAATTAAAGGACCAAAAAATTAAGTAAATGCCTGAATATATTTTAAGTGTTATATTTTGGATGTAAAATGCTTCCTCCAACACCACTTACAGATACTATAGCAAGTCTGAAACATTTTGCAGAAGAATATTTTATATCAAAATATATAAAACAAAATGGTATAGTACTTAAAAAAAAAAAAAAAAAAAAAAAAAACGCAGCAATGTTAGAGACCCCATTCTCTAAGTGCAGTAATGTCCTCTGGGGTGTGAATGTGTAATTAATGCCCTTCCAGGGGTGTAGAGGCCCTCTGTTTGCATCGTCTGGCCTCATAACATGCCTGGGAGGGTGTTAAGTACACATTAACACACACCCTTTCCGGCATTATTGCTTGCATAGTTGAAGGGGAGTGATTTCACAAAATGATAATTTTGTGTTTATTCACAATGGCCAGTGGAAGGGGAGAGGGAAGGAGATATGTGGTCAAATTAACACAGAATCAAAATGGACCTATATGAAGTAAGATCTGATGGGTCTTTACCATCTTTAGGTTTTACGGCCGCCACCACTTTTTTCCAGGATGTTGTTACTTATCCTCCTTTTAAAATACTGTCAAGAAACAACCTTCCGTATCTTTATCACTTTCTTCCCTCCTAACTTCCAAACGTCTACAGGAATACTATCCCTCCCTGAGGACTTTCTTGTAGATTGGTTATACATCACCATCTTTATCTCCTCTCTTCCTATCCTACCTGTTAGTAATTGAGCCTCATCTATCTCTAAACTTGGCATATTTAATTCTTCCATAAACATTTCCTTTTGTAGTTTTTCCTGATTTCCAAATTTCTCTGGTGTATACAGATTTTCATAAAATTTCCAAAATATTTCAAATGCTTTTACAGGATCTCTGGTTATTTTCCTTGTTATAGGCTTCCTAAGCCTCTTCTCTGGTTAAAACAATAAATAAAAAAATAAAACAAATGCAACCCCAGAGCACCCCCAAAACCTATTAATTTAATAGTACCTATGTACATCGTCAAAGCTAAGGAATGTAACCGTGATGGTAAGTTGGAATCTAGGGAAGTGTGGTTTGAAGGAGGAGTGAATTAGTTGGGGATGACTTGAGTGGAGGAGATGAAAGGTTTTATATTCATCTGCAGAAAGGTTGTTTTGTTGCTTGGGAAGTAATTGAGGTGCTAGAAATTTGGCCTGTAAAGATTTTCTTTCAAAAAGGTGCTTTTCTCTTAAGAACAGTGATTTAGTAGAGCTGGTAGTAATTCTGGATTGTTTTCTAAGGGAAGTGTAAGCTTAATGAAGTTTACAGATTGATCTGTTTCCAGATTGCCCAGGTTTTTTTCTCTTTGTTTAACTGGAATAAATTAATTTGATTGAAAATTGGAATTTGTCCTTTCCCCACTGTTGTGTGTGATTCAGGAGTTGGGTGTATATGATTAGTAGGGGGTGCAACAAACCACATAAGTGCCCCTGCATTAAATAGGTTTTCAGTAATTTGAGGTTTCAATCAAATGAATGTATCCCACTTAATTATATTCCTAATTTCATTTGATAAAAAGAAGCGCCAACCTGTTAGTCTTCTTACCCACTACAGCCTAATTCAGTATGGTGATATACATCCAATCCCTGGACCCTCCCCTTTCTCTCATAACCCAACTAACTTCTTAAAGTCCCTAGACCTCACCACCATCAATAAAAAGCATAAGAAACAAAATTCCACATCTGCGTGCCTGGTTAAGCCAAAATACTTCACTGCCATTACAGAAACCTGGCTAAAACCATGTATCAAAGATGCTGATTTCCTACTCCCTAGGTATACTTGCCTTAGAACAGACAGACAGATTTCAAAAAAAGGTGGTGATGTTGCCTTGATATGTACAAATACCTACACTGTGTTTTCATACACAAAACCTATCCCACAGTTCTCCACTGCAGAGGTACTTGTCACCTTCCTAAAACTGAATAACTGTAAACATTGTATTATGGTCATATACATCCCCCAGGCAATAATATTCCTGTAATAGAAGATATCCTTGCTTGGCCAACCAACATTATTAAAAATGAAACTGTCACCTTAGGTGACATTAATTGGCTTGAGATCTCTAATCAGGACCCTCCCACCAATATTAACCTACACATTTATACCCAGCTAATTACTGATATAACCAGACCTAATAATAACAATGATAAAGGCTCTATCCTGGATTTGGTCCTGGTTTCTCTCCCTAAGAAAATCTCCTCCTCTGGAACACTACCAAATACTATTAGTGACCGCTTACCAGCCTTTGTAATACGCAAGACCATGTCAATACCAAGTAAACACCAATTTAAGCAAACCAGAGCTTTATCTCACTTCTCCCCTAATACCTTTAATGAAATCTTACAAAGCCTCAACTAGACTCCATCAAAATCTCTCCCGTTTAATGAAGCTGTTGAATTCTTTAATTGTACATTTCTTAGGATCTTAAATAGTCTAGCCCCACTCCATCTAAAAAGTGTCAAGCCTTGAACATGCCACCTGGCTTAACAAATCCACAAAGCAGATCATGACTGCAAGGGACAAAGCCTGGAAATCTTGGCAAAAAAAACAAAAATCCTTCCGATCTCACTCAATATAAACAACTATGCAATCAAGCAAAACAACTAGTGGTAAAAAAAAAAAAAAAAAAACTCTTCCAAAGTCTTGAAGACCAACACAAACAAAACCCAAAGAAATTTTGGGGTGTAATCAACTCCTTACTTCACCCAGGTTCAAATAATAATCCATGCCCAAACCCAGACACCACACCCATTGAGTTAGCCTCACACCTTAACTCATATTTTGTCAACATTATTGCAAAGGTTACCACCACCTTCCCACCAATAAACCCCAGTCCACCAGAACCACCATCATCACAGTCCTCGACTTCTCCTGTACCTACCTTGTCACTCTATACCAACCTCCACTGTAAAAAAAAAAAAAATTCCTTCATAAATTGAAATCCTGCACTACTACACCAGATAACTTATCTGCATCCTCCATTGCTTACGCCCATCAGCATTCTCATCAGTATGTCAATTCAGGAGTCAATTATACCAGACATCAGGAAAAAAGCATTTGTTCTCCCACTTCATAAAGGCGGTAACTACTCTGAAATCTCTAATTTCCGACCCATCGCTATTCTTTCTCCTATCTCCAGAGTATTAGAAAAGTGTGTTCACATTCAGCTCCTTGATTTTCTGGTTAACAACCAAATTCTTTTCCCCACTCAGCACGGCTTCATGCCTGGACATAGTGCTAGCACAGCTATCATTTCCTTTATGGACACAGTAAATAGAACTTGTGATGCTGGCTACTTGGTCTCTACACTTTCTTGACATATCAAAGGCCTTCATTATGGTTTCCCATCCCCTTCTGCTCACCAGACTGTCTAACTTCAGTATCTCACCCCCAGCCTTACACTGGTTTTCTAACTATCTCACCAACAGGCAACAATTGACAAACAAGTTTTCCAAACAAACAAAAAATAAATGTTTAAAACAAAAGCACAACCTAGTGTTCAAAACCAAAGGATTTGATTTTTCTTTCTTTCTAATGCCTTTAGTTACAGTAGTGGGGTTATTGAGCTACGCTGTTTGTTGTTTGTATCCTGTCAGGTTTTAAAAGATGAAATAGAACATTTTAGTGTATTTTAAAATAGAATGTATAAATGTAGTATTGATGTCTTTAAGGCTGTTACAAGAAGGAGCATTTTTGACCAATTACACATTTAGCTGCTTGTGTTTAAATGTGTGTTGGATTTACAAAAAATGTCTGAAGTTTGGCTATTTCTTCAAATGAAAGCGCTTGCATGGTATTTATTTTAACAGTATTTTATAATAAAATCTTCAAGTTTTCTTGCTGGAATTCATTTTTCTGCAGCTGATGTTTCATTTATCTAGTTTGCTGTTTTCATGGTTTGGTAAATATAAGTATGTAATATGGACTTGTGTAATTTGCAATGAGTAAAAAAGAAGTTACATATCTGAATATTGTTACTAACATCTGGAATTATACTGTAGTTAGTAACATTTAAACAATTTGGTTATACAATAGTTCATTCCTGTAGTTTTCATAATTATTTTATATGGGAGTATTACATTTTACTTTTTGCCACAGCTATTTTATTGCATTTTTGAAGTTGCCACAGTGCCTATGTTAGACAGCAGAATTTTCTGAATCCCATCCAAATATTGAAAAACTTTTAGATGTGCAAACCACTGAGTGGTGTCTAATAAATGACACCGCTGACCTTAACGAATTTACTTTGTGCTCTAAGGTTGAGTGATGCTAATCATTTAAATCACTGTTGCAGCAATCTTTTGAGACTTCAGCCACAATGTCTCCAGACATCCAGACTGACTGCTAGCATTCAGAAGCCTTCCCCTCTGCATAACAGATGCCAACTGCCAACTGAATGTCAGGATACTCTAGTTTTCCTTCCCAAAAAGACATGGGCACTGGAGATGCGAATCTAGTGTTTTGCATTCCCAGCTGGTCAAATGATGCCTGCGCCTGTCCAGTCCTTTTGCACCCCCCCCCCCCCAGACCACATTCTTGTTTCTTTGGAGGTTTCTGATGATAATCCTTTGGTGCCCATTATGCTGATCAATACCAGTACATCCTATTGTTCTGACAGTTGTACTGTTTTGCATTCTGGAAAACAATAAGCAAAACAGACGAGTCCTTCATACTATTTCAGAAGGATACAGTCTCCAACCTGAAAAAAATTTCCAGTTGTGATCGACATTCCTTCAGTGTCAAAAAAAAAATCAGACACTTAATCCACCCTATCCTAGAAGATCTCTTAGCAGTGGAGCTGGTGGAACATAACATCCTTAAAACAACTAAACAGAAGGTGTTATTCTAGAGTCATCCTTGGCTCCAGAAAGAAGAGAACTTTTCTATCAAAACTTGATACTTTTGAGAGGACTTCCAAGGTGACTACACATTGAGTAACGGCTTAACTCTAGCTCTCCCAGTGTGAAAACAGAAATTCAACATAGAAGGCCAGTAGACCTTTTGTGTTTATGGGTAAATTTCAGTAACTGGCTAGTAAGTGTACTGCCTGGATGCCAAGAAAAGAAATACAGAGCACCTGGAAAAATCAGCTACAAAAAGTGAGGAAGAAAAGCTAACTGGGCGAAATTCTGCAGCTGTTCAGCACAAAGCAATGCAACCTCCAGACATGACTTCCAGTAACCTAAAAGAAGGTATAAGACAACTGCATACAGGCATTGTTGAAGTAAATGAAACACTGATGGGAGTATAAATGGAAGACATTTTAAACAGGCATTCAGATGTGGTGATAAAGCTGCAAAAAGTCAGAGGTTGAAATTAAAAGGCTGGCTGAATATGAGACTGCCCAGGAAGAGATGTTTCAAAAAATAGAATTAGAAGACAGCACACTTAGGGAAAACCTAAGATTTTCAGCTATACCAGAGAAGCAAGCAGGAACAGACTGCATTAATTTTATGAAAGCACAAATAAACAACTGGACTGGTATTTCACACTGTTAGAAAAATCTATACATGCTGCTTAGAAAATATATTTACATACATGCTGCCTAGAAAAATATATTTACAATGTGTGCTGCTTAGGAAGATGTGTATTTAATCATTCAAACATATATAAGTTGTGTGATCAAATATATAGAGAAATGTGTGCTTTAGTTAGGAATAAATGTACTTAATGCATTTAATTCTGTCTTACTAGAATAACAGTAGAAATAAACCTGCATATTATTGGCACAAGCTGCAGTGTAATCAGAGATTTGACCTTGGCAGCTTGCAGATGCAGTCTGGCTCATGTCTTTCAAGTAAAGATTATTTTGCAAAGTTAGAAAATAATAAATCTGTTCGCATGTATGTCCTCTTTCCTGCCTCCACCAGAGAAGTAGCCTTGTCTTTCTATCTGATAGTGCGCAGCTGGGGACAAGAGAAACAAAGGGAGGCTTTAAGGAAGACATACATCTATTGTATTTGAACTAATCAGAGAACCTTGAATTGGCTACATCCTCAGGAGGTCATCGTGACTGACCAGCTGCTTGCAAGGCTGCAACATTCTCATGGGAAAAGGACTTTTTGAAAAACACAAACTCAGCACTTTTTATGAATTACTATGATGTAAAGACCCTGTCACTGACCACACCAGTAAGGTGGGCAAAACTGATAATGAAATGTATATAACCAATGTGTTTTGGTCAATAAAGCAGTCAAAATTCTATACAAACTTTGTGTATGGTTTTTTGCCTCCTAATGTACATTAGAGCTTTAAGTTATCCAAGCTTTCCTGCATTACTGTTTGTTATTAATTGACATTGTGTTTGAATAACTCAATGATTTTTACAGTCTGACTCTAACAAATTTATTTAACATCTTGGTCCCAATGCACTAAAGGGTCACGTGACCCGCCCCTAACAGAAGATGCAAAATATATGCAATTACAGAGAGCAGATAATGTGAGATATTTTGCAAAATGTGTTAACAACTATAAATTTGATAGTAAACTAGATAAACTTTCACTAGTTAAACTCCTTAAACAAGTTTTAATCTGATGCCAGGCAAAGAAAAACAGAAGCTTAAAAAATTCTGAAACATTTTTAGACAACAGAGTAAAAGGTCTAACAGACAGAATCTCTGAAAAATGAAAACTTAGAGCAGACTGGACTTGCATTAATTAATGCATACAGGAAATGAGACAGTAGATGGATATTATGCTAGATTATTAAAATGCTTAAAATAACAATTAAAAAAAAATATATATATATTTTAAAAGGTTGCATTGCCTCTGTTAGTAGTTTTATTACAAGGCATATGATAAATCACTGAACAAGCAGGCTGCAAGCCTTACTTGAGTATGCTAGACACTGAAAGACACTTTAATAGTAAAAAAAAAAAGGGCACAAGTCTTCACTGTTGAAGACGGAGCTGAAGTATTTGTATTACAGTCAGGTAAAAGGGCATCTAGCTAGGGACTATAAACAAAATAAGAAAGCAATAACAGAAGATAAAGGAGATGTGGACTGACTATATAATAGTGATAATAACCAAAAATCATCAGGAAAGGTTAATAAACAAAAAGAAAATGTGAATGTAGTAGAGGAATAGAGGAAGTACAAACAGATGTAAAGAATAAAATGAAAATAAAATTTTAGATTTAGCATTGTTGAGCCTAAACCAGAAGTAACACTTCTGGTGGAGGAAGAAAGGTCAAATTCCTGTGTGACTCAGACTTTGATACACCCTCCAAGTTACCAAAACATTCTAAATCACCTAATTATATATTAGTAAAAGCAGCAAATAGACAGCTATACAGGGAACCACTTTCCCATAATATAGCAATAACTGACCCTGTTTCAGGTATGACTCAGAAAGGTAAAATTGTAGTTTCTGCAAAAATATCCAGTAAACTTACTGGGAAAAGACCTTGTGCAGATATTTGGCATAGCAGTAGTTCCTACCATGCAGGGTATGGAAGCACAAAGACAAATGAATGCTCTTGTGGTGTGATCAGAGGGTGAAGCCTATTATTGGTACAGCCAGGACCTAGTTATGATTGGTCCAGGGCAGTAACCAAAGAACTGATAAACGTAGCCATCAGTAAGGTACCCTCCCTTGACACTGATCAGCAGCACTTGTTACATTGTACTCCATACTACTGTAGCACACCAGGACCTAATAAAAAAATCCTGCTGACAAATTAATATTACAAACTTTATGCTGGGATACTGAGGGAAACAGTGTAGTAAGCTGTTCATTACCTCAGGAGTTCATGAGATTGTATAAGTCCAATAGACTGCCACATGTCAGCTTGACAAAAACAAAAGTTTTAAATGGGCAGACTTAGAAAAAAAAGGTAACAAAATGGGAAAACAGACTGATTTAAAAATGTCAGGACAAGGGATATGAAAACAAAACTGAATTGGTTGACACAGACACATACAGCTGTACACTTGCAATCTAGTAAGTACAGCTGATTAGCATTTTATTAAAAGAAAAGAAAAGGCTAAAATTCCAACAACTCTGTGGTCAACAGGCAAGTCAAATGTAGGGCTTATTCAAGCAGCAGGACCAGTTACAATTACCCCAAAGTCAGCTTTTAGACCACAGAAAAACAATACATTTTGGGAAAGAATGCAAAAGTAGAAATTAAGCCTATAATAAGCAGCATTACTCAAAAGGAGTACTGGTAGAATCTCCTGATTCACCATGTGATACACCCTATTTCCTGTTAAAAAAAGGGGAATGGCAGATGGTACAAGATTTATAAGCTGTGAATAATGCATGCCAGACCCACATAGCTTGTTAAATTATTTAAAGCCACAACAAAAGTATTTTACTGTGGTAGATATAAGCAATGCTTTCTTTTCAATACCTATACATCCTGATAGTCAATATTGGTTTGCATTTACATTTCAGGGTAAAAGGTATACATATACACGACTACCACAGGGATATTGTGAGAGCCCAATAATATTTGCACAAAAATGGCTAGCAATCTGGCAGGGTCTACCCCACCAGAAGGTAGTCAAATTTTACTTTATGTAAATGACATCTTAGCAGCACCCAGCAGCAGTGTGAATACAGTAGCATTGTTAAAATTTTTAGTAATACAAGGACACAAAGTAAACAAGAGTAAGTTACAAACTTTGGGAAAAAACAGGTTAGATACCTGGAATATGTGATATTCAGTAAAGGTAAAATACTAAATAGTGGGAAAAGAAAAAGGAAAAAACAGCAATTTTGCAAGCACCCAAACCAACAACTAAAAAGAAATAATGTCTTTCTAGGTACAACTAATTTTGTTGGAACTGGGTACCAAATTATTTTACAATGAAAACAAAAGCAGAAATGGCTTTCTGCAGGTTGAAGCAGTTAATAGCTTCTTCATTAGTTTTAAGACTTCCAAGTTATCACAAACGTTTTTTTAGACCATAGATTGTAAGCAATGGTACATGACATCAGTATTAAAGCAACAACATGGGGATAAGCAATGCCCCATAGCTTACTATTCATTACAGTTAGACCCAGTGGTGCAATCTTTGCCTCACTGTGTACAAGCAGTAGTTGCAGCAGCAATGGCAGTACAGGCTTCAGCCTCAATGGTGTTATTCCACCCTCTCACATTGAGAATGCCTCATGCAGTTGCAATAATTCTGCCACAAGAAAAGTTGCATACCTTTCTCCTGCTAGACATCTTTCATGTATGACCATACTGCTGAGTCAACCTCATATAAACAGTTAGCTTTACCTAGATAAGATCTTACAAATATGCCCTTGGATAATGCTGAGGTGACATATTACGTGAATGACTCATGCAGAAGGGGTCCTACAGGGAAAAATCTGGTGGGGTATGCAGTAGTTACAGACACTAAAAATTTAGAAGCACAAACTACACAACTTGTATGCTCAAGCAGCAGAACTGGTAATTTTGACAGAAGCATGTATTTTAGTAAAAGGCAAAAAAAAAAAGTAAACATATATACTGATAATCAGTATGCTTTTTCTACAGTGCATGTGTTTGCACAATAATAAAGAAAATAGAGGGATGATTACATCCAGTGAAAGACCTATTAATCATGCGCAATTTATTTTGGAGCTATTAGAATCTATTCAGTTGCCTACCAAAGTAGCTATTTGTAAATGTGTAGCTCATACAAAACAACAGGATAAGATTTCAAAAGGTAATGCACGAGCTGATGCAGCTGCAAAGCAAGCAGCCTCAGACTCAGGAACTTTATTTTTTTTTATGAAAATTACAGCCCTTTGAGATTTTAGATTTAGACATGTTAAAAACAATGCAAATGCTTACTACAACAGCAGAAAAACAAAACTGGGTAAAACAAGGTGCAATTTTAAAATGGACTGTACATTTCCAAAGGAAAAAACAATATTACCGTCTAATTTATTTAGAAATGCAGCTTTGTTGAGCCATGGGCAGAGCCATGTCTCAACAGGGGATGGTACAGTTAGTAAATAAAATATTCCAAACATATGGATACATAAATTATACAATAAAATTTTGTGCAGCTTGTCATACTTGTAACAAGCACCATGCACAAGGAGCATTTAAAACAAGCAAGGAGTTTCCCTACACCACCATATCCATTCCATACTATTCGTATGGACTTCATAGAGTTAAATAAATGTGAAGGAAAAATACTGTTTAGTGATCATAGATATGTTTTCAAAATGGGTAGAAGCTTTTCCTTAAGGAATCACCCACCCACAGTCAGCAGGACTGGTGGAGAGGTACAATGGGATTTAAAAAAAAAAAAACAAGTTAAGAAAGTTGATGAGTAAGACTCAAAAGAATTGGATTTGCTGTTTACCTCTAGCATTGCTGAGCATGAAAACAGTAACAAATGTAAAGGGTTTGATCCTTTAAAGTAGTATTTGGAAGGCATATTATGTGCCTCAGTAAAGCTCTCATGCCTGCAGGGCTGGAGGCTGACAGTTCACTAGCTAATTAAATAAAGAAACTGTTATAAATAAGACTGTTTTGCAGTTGAACTCTTTTTCAGATAAACAAGAAACAAAACCAGAAGCCGCTGACCCGGGGTCCTGGATTTGGCTGAAAGTCATAAAGAGAAAGAACTGGGCGAGTCCAAGGTGGGAAGGTCCGTACCAGGCACTGTTGGCAACACCACTGCAGTAAAATTGCTGAGAGATCATCTTGGGTTCATTTAACCCACTGCAAACCTGTTAAGAAATTCAGTTTGACATACCACAGGAACAGGATGGCCAGAGGCAGAATAAATAAAATGTGAAACAACCCCAGAGACATTGGTTCACTGGCCTACTGATCATACACTTAATAACTATGTTTGTAGTAACCTTTTTGTTGTTATGGTTTTTCTTGCATATAACTACAGAAGTGAAATTAATAAAACGTAATGAAGGACTGGCTACAGACTGGCACCCAAACTTTAACACATACCTGGCTATGAAACGAGTTTATGTAGAGACTATGAACGTTTCAAATTGCTGGTCTGTTACCCACAGCATATGGAGGACTTTTAATGTCTGCTGTCCCTTGGGAATAAATGAAACTTGGGAAAACCTGTTATTTGACACAGGCACTGTGAGATCACAGGACAAAATTGCTTTATTTTTACCTGTTCACACAAAAATTGTATGAGTAATACCCTCCAGGTGGGCTGGAGTAATGGTAATATAACAATGTCTTATAAATGTTACATTAAAGTCAAAGTGGGGTACTGTTTGTAATACAAACCATGATTCATATCTGAGTTCAATGAAAACTACATTAAATGCAGTATGTGACAATCTAGTCTTAACTAAGCAATTGTCTATTAGGAATAGGAAAATGTTTCATGCAGGGATAACACGTATCAGTACCAAAGTAATGATTTTATTTGTGGGAAAAAGGCATATAAATGGTTACCTGAGAATTGGTCCGGCAGTTGTTTTTTATCTGGTTTCAGCAATAAGACATACTGCAGAATTACCTTTGGGTAAAATCTGAAACGTAAGGAAAACAGCTCGAGAATCTGAAAGTCCAGTGAGAAAAAACCTGTGAATCCAGTTGGTAAAATCGAAGCTGGTTGAAAAGGCCATAATTCAGTGAAAGACAAAAGTAAATTGACTCATATGAACTTGGGCAACAGTGTCATGAGCAATGCAACTTTCACCCTAGAATTGGTGACTAATGAACTGAATGCAATAAAACTGTTGTGCTACAAAGAAGAATGCTGACATTCCAGACAACCAACATGAAATCAATGACCACCTAGAGGTAATTCAGCAAGTATCAGCAATGACTAAACCAGGCCCAAACCCACTGACGGACTTTTTCCAGAATCTGTTTGGGGGTTCCATCCTATTAAACATTTAATTGCTATTTGTGTGGGTATACTCCTAATAGGAACATGTGTTTACTGTGAAATTCCCTGCATGAAAAGATTAATCAAAAATTTGTTGATATATCTGCTACTGAAACTCTTTACCAAAGTGTTGAAATTAAAAGATTAATTTCAAATGATGCTTTTTCTGAAATATAAAACCAATGACTTACTTAGCTGAAAGCCCTTGAAAGGAAAGGCTGAGGAATGATATAATATTGTTTATGCTTGAAAGAGAAAAAAATGCATGATGACGAGGGAGAATGTTAGAAAAATCTATACATGCTGCTTAGAAAATATATGTACATACATGCTGCCTAGAAAATATATTTACAATGTGTGCTGCTTAGGAAGATGTGTATTTAATCATTCAAACATATATAAGTTGTATGATCAAATATATAGAGAAATGTGTTTAGTTAGGAATAAATGTACTTAATGCATTTAATTCTGTCTTACTAGAATAACAGTAGAAATAAACCTGCATATTATTGCTTGAAGCACAAGCTGCAGTGTAATCAGAGATTTGACCTTGGCAGCTTGCAGATGCAGTCTGGCTCATGTCTTTCAAGTAAAGATTATTTTGCAAAGTTAGAAAATAATAAATCTGTTCGCATGTATGTCCTCTTTCCTGCCTCCACCAGGAAATGACTATCTCTGATAGTGCTGGGGACAAGAGAAACAAAGGGAGGCTTTAAGGAAGACATACATCTATTGTATTTGAACTAATCAGAGAACCTTGAATTGGCTACATCCTCAGGAGGTCATCGTGACTGACCAGCTGCTTGCAAGGCTGCAACATTCTCATGGGAAAAGGACTTTTGAAAACACAAACTCAGCACTTTTTATGAATTACTATGATGTAAAGACCCTGTCACTGACCACACCAGTAAGGTGGGCAAAACTGATAATGAAATGTATATAACCAATGTGTTTTGGTCAATAAAGCAGTCAAAATTCTATACAAACTTTGTGTATGGTTTTTTGCCTCCTAATGTACATTAGAGCTTTAAGTTATCCAAGCTTTCCTGCATTACTGTTTGTTATTAATTGACATTGTGTTTGAATAACTCAATGATTTTTACAGTCTGACTCTAACAAATTTATTTAACACACACCAGTTTAGTTTAGTTGAAAGGGCACATTGTGTGTATGCTCTGAACCTGGCTATGAAAAAGCAACCTAGACCTTTATAGTAAACATGCAATCCTACCAGCAGAAGCAGTTGATGCTGTCAAAACTATGGCAGAAGGACAAAATAGTAAAAGTGGGAGACAGCACAGTGTTAGTGAAGAATGATTACTCATTGCACATCAGGCAGAAGAGTATATTCATCCCACTATTCAGGGACTGTCAAAATGCGGTGTGAGATTTAAACTGCTGTACCCAGCTGTCTTCAAAGTATTTCCTGGAGGGACAAAATCAGTTTTTTGTTAAAGTACATGCTGAGGAGGAAATAAAAAACTTTGTCCAATAAAAAGAGAGCTGTGAAACAGAAGGAGAATGTGTTTCTTGTTCTGGTAATAAAGACCACAGAGAGACTGTAGCTGTGAAACCTTTTCCACTGTTTCAAGTGGAAAATGGAGAGAAGGGAGGAAGTTTGAGAGTTGACTCTAAGAATCAAGATTATGTTGGAAATTAAACAGAGATAGGATTTGGGAGATGGAGATGAAGTAATAAACCAGTAACTTAATGAGGGATTACAATGCAGTAATTATATTTGTGAAATATGACAGAACAAGAAAATCTGGAAATACTGGACTTTTTCAGAATTTGTTGTACTTGTGGGAGACTCAAGTATATGCCCTACTTCTTGTCATTAATGTTCATAAAAATGCTTTGGGGAGCAGAAGAGAGGGGAGAAAGCTAACTGTAAGTAAAGAAAACATTGTTTTCTTAATATTGCTTTTTTGTGGTGTACGGTTTTCTTTCCATGCTATAAAGTAAAATTTTCTCACTTATTTTAAGTGTAATGGTGATTGTGTAAATAGGTGCTGCTGTTTTTTTTTCCCTTTTCTTTCTTCTTTTTCAGTTTTAAGAAATGTAGGCACTACAATGTAAAAAAAAAAAAAAAAAAAGCCTGGTTTTAAGCAGCATGACAAAAGAAAAATTATTGTGCTTTTTCTCATTCTTGCATGAGGGAATGACTGGATTAAGGACCTTACATTGATTTAGTAATGAGCTTTAAGAGAAAGCAAGTAAATGAAAAAGAATATTGAATATTATGAGTATATTTAGTAGCATTTCTGTATCTGGCCCTCGTGTCTCCATGGAAACAATTTGATAAATAGAAATCAAATGTCTGGTCCTCTTGTCTCCATGGAGGCAATCTGATAAAAAGAAATTGGTTACAGTCTGGTGGAGAGTGATTGGCTTTGGCAAAAAAAAAAAGAGAAACTGGCTGGATGATGTTCTTTGAAAGCATTCAGGGGGTTTTCCAACTGGGAGAGCTATAAAGATAAGTTAAAACCAGTTAGCACTTAGCAGCACAGGCGGCACCATGTGTCTTAGCATGGATAACCTTTATTTTAGGTTAACTCAAGTCAGTGAGTGTAGCTGTCAATTTAGGACATTTGTTCCTATTAGGAGGGTTAAACTTCAGTATTTGAAGATGTACATAGTTTTGACTTGGTATTAAATTCATAGGTTTTAGGGGGATATTGGGGGTTGGTTGTGTTTTGTTTTTTTTTTGTTTGAGGGCTTTCAATAAAACAAAAATGTTTTGTAAGATGTGAGACTGACTCAAATGGATATAAAAGAAACCACTAGTATATGCATGTAACACAAAAGTTAGAATTAGACATTTAACAAAAAAGGTTTTATGCAGAAAAGGTGGGAATAATAGCTTTTTAATACAATGATTTCTGTAATATCTTCAAATGTCAGTGGTTTTACAGATAAATACAAAAAGAAAGAAGTGAAATGTATAAAAATGTAGAGTGCAAATAGCTATGTTACAGGGGAGACACATGGAAAACAACTGAGCATGTGAAGTTGATAAGCGTTTTCATGATGCTTATTCAGTGAACTATTTGGGACAATGGAAAAGATGAGTACTTTTAATTACAAGAGGAGCTCCAATAGTGTTAGACTAGGATAAAAAAGATAATGACAGATTTGTAGTGCTAAAGGGCTACTGGCAAGGGAGGAGGATTACTCTGACATGTATTTATATTCCACTTAAAACTGCTGTAATGGATCTTAAGAAAATTCTGGGAAAAATTAGTTTTCAGCAAAGAGTATTAGTTATAGTTTGGGACTGGAATTTAATTTGCATCAGCAAAGATGCATCTTGGGTGGCACAAGAGGAAAAGTATAAAAAGGATGGTAGAATTTTGAAATTTATGAAACTATTTGGCATGGAAGATATGAATTCAGTAACAGGAGCTCAGAGTGGGCTAAGCTAGACAGAATTTACATTTCACAGGAACATGTGCCTTTAATTGAAGGTCTTGATGTGCACCTAATAAGTATTGCAGATCATATGCCAATAATTGAAATAAAAACACAGGGTAATGAAATAAAATTGAGACACTGGCATTTTCCCACCTATCTGTTAAAAAAAGAGGAAATAAAGGAATGTATAGTAGAGATTATTTAGGCGGTATTCAAGAGGATCGAAATTACTTGAATATAGCTGAGAGTGGGATAAAATTAAGGTGGATTTTAAAAATAGAGTGGAATAAGAGAGAGCTATGGTTAAGAAGTAACAAGAATTTAGAGGGAATGACAAATGTTAACGTATTGAAGAATAGGGGGAATCTCACAGAACAAGAAGAGGATCAACTGCAGAACACTAAGCAGAAAGTAAGGGATTACCTCAATAATATATAATATACACCAGTGTTTTTCATCTGCCGCAGAAATTTCCTACTGGTCTGTGAAAGACTAGGGCCTGCTGACTGGGAGGGAGGCTGCTAGCTGGGAGACTTATTTCTTAATTTAAAAAAAAAAAGTTTTTTTAAGAGCGTTTTTCTTTAAGAAGAAAGCCCTTTGTGTCCATTCACACAGATGTGACAGGTGTATGCGACCTGTTTTCATCTTCTGTACCTATGCAACCTGCTGTTTGTCTTCATCTTACATGCGTGCAGAATTTTAATGCCACAAGACGTTTGAAATGTGGACCATGAAAGGACAAGTGAGAGGTACGTTTGTGTGTGTGCGCGTGTGTCTGTTTGTTTATGTGGTAGGCAGATAGGTGTGTGTGTGTATGTAAGAAGTATAGGGTAGGTTTGTGTGTGTGAAAAGAGGGAGGGAGGTTGCTCTCAACTGTCCAGATTTTCGCCTCATATTTTTGTCTGCTCCTCATAAAATTTGTGTTTTTTGGGTTTATTATGGCAAATCTGCAAGGACAAAATTCGCTAAACAATGACAGGCATTTGAGTTTCGCACTTCACATCCTTCAGAAAATTCATGATAACACAATACCTTTTGTTCTAGTAACTTTATAAGTTTGAGAGAGCAATATTTAAAGTTTGTCCCACCATTTTCTTGGCTTTGCCCATATTTTTTCTGCTAAGATGTTGAGTTATGGTGTGTGTGTGTGTGTGTGTGTGTTTAAGGAGGAGGTAGGTAGGTCTGTGTGTGTGTAAGAGGGAGGTATATTGGTTGGTGCATACCTCTCAACTGTCCCTAATTTTGACTGAAATTTTAGCTCTGTCTCTCTTAATTCTACCTAAAAGTGGTAACTTTTGAAGAAAAGGTGATGAATTACACTTAATAAATAATGACAATAATTAGAGTTACAGACTTCTCTTCCTTTAGAAAAATGCATATTCACTCACATTCTGTTATTTTGTCAATGTCTCAAGTTAATAATACTAATCTATAAAAAGGGGTCTATATCACATAGTCGAAGTCTTATAACTTCAAACACGTAATGTTCGAACCATTATCTTCGACTAGGGATAAAAAAAAAAGGAAAACAAAATAAACAGTTTTAAGCAGGGGGCAAGCCTCCCTGCACCCCCACTACTTAAATATACCAACTCCGAGGTCGCATCCCCCATTGAACAAAATGGAAACCTCATCTTATGGAGATTTCCATTGAAATGCTCGAACTTTTACAAATTCGAACTTATGGTCTTGACCATATGAGGTTCGAACTTGTAAAAGTTTAACTACATGATAGGAACCCTATAAAAAGTGTCCCTGATTTTTTTTTTTTTTTTTTTTTTTTTTTTCTGGATTTGTCCCTGATTCTGTTGGGATTTGTCCCTTTTTGGTTGAGAGCTATTGGTAAGGGTGTGTGTGTGTATACGCCCACACGTGTAAGAGGTAGGTAGCATAACTCTCAACTGTCCACATTTTTGCCCCATATTTTTGGTCTGTTCCTCATAAAAAAGACTGAAGTTTCAGACTTCATATCATTTGGCATACAGTGCTCAAACAGCCACTGTTTTAATTGGTTCCTTATAAATGTTTTTTATATTTCTGCCTTGTGGTCCCTGAAATAATTCTCTTATTTTCACTGGTCCTCATGTGTAAAAAGGTTGAAAACCACTGATATACACAAGTTCAGAAAGATTGCTGTTAAGCACAGTTTTTTTTTTTTTTTTTTTTCTGATAACACTAGAGCACAAAAACTTTTAGCACAACAACTCTGGTAAGAGAAGGTAGAAAGCGCTGTCACCAAACTTAGGGAGCCTCTAACAAGGAAGGTAACGAGATCCTGTAGAAGTATTATAAATATTTCAGAAATTCTGTGAAAGTCTGTATAAAGCAAAGAAATATGGAAATCAAGAAAATATACAAATGGAAATGTTTATGGAAGGATTAAACATGCCAAATTTAGAGGTAGATGAGGCTCAATTACTAACAGGATAGGAGGAAATGAGATAAAAATTGTCATGTATAACCAATCTACAGAAAGTCCCCAGGAACATACGGTTTTCGTGTGGAAGTTTGGAATCTAGGAGGGAAAAAATTACAAAGATCTGGGAAGTTTTTGTTTAACAGTATTTGAAGAGGAGAAGTACCAACGTCCTGGAAGAAAGTGGCAGTAGCTGTACTATCTAAAGAGGGTAAAGACCCATCAGATCCAGCTTCATACAGGCCCATTTCAATACTAAACCAAGGTTATAAAGTTTTCATATCTATAATGGCTAAAGAATGGCAAAAAGTAGTGCCAAAATTGATAGATCTTGATTAGTGTGGTTTTGTGGAGGGGAAGCAAACATTTGACAACATTAACAGAACACTGATGATCCAGAGGGAAGCATAATGTAAGAAAATACTATTGCTGTTGGTGGGTCTTGATGCAGAGCAAGCATTTGACAGAGTAAGCTGGGACTTTATGAGCAGGACAATGGAAGCATTTGCATTCCCTGAAAAAATAAGGTTGATTATGAGGATATATGAGGTACTGGAGGCGAATGATTTCTGCTTGAGCAGAGGAATCCGGCAGGAGTGTCCACTTTCCCCTTTGTTATTTGCATCATATTTAGAACTATTGGCAAAGAAAATAAGGGACTCAGGAATTCAAGGGGATAATTGGTATGGTAGTCAGAAAAAGCTGGGTCTGTTTGTAGATATAATTTTATACCTGACAAAACCAGAAAGCGACATTACAGTGCTGTGGAAGATGCTGAGACAGTTTCAAATCTTTTTGGGATACAAAATTAATGAAGCTAAAACAAAGGCAATAGTAGTAAATTATGTACCCACAGCTAAGTAGTATCCATGGTAAGGCCTTGCTGTGTCTAATTGTGGTGGCTGCTAAAAAAGCAATTACTAGGAAATGGAAATCAAAATTTAAACCAGCTATACTAGAAGTAGTGAGTATAGTAACGGAGAAAACAGCTGGAAATAAGATCTTTGGAAAAGAGTGGAAACGAACAACATAGGAAAAAAATGGGAATTGTGGGAACAATACATATGAGGAGGAATGAGGTTTAAAAGAAGGCAGGACTTAAATGAGCTATGTAATATTTGACTGAAAATTATGGGGTAGGTTATAACTAATGTGTAATGTTTGCAAGTGAGTGCGTCAGTATGGTTTGTGATGTAAAATTCTTGCAACTAGGATTGTGTTGGTGTCTTTTTTCATTTATATGGATGTATGATTGCCTATGTCGTAAGCGATGATTTAGTAAAGGTGTTTGTTGCTTAAAAAATAGACAAAAATTGAATAATTTATGTAATGTTGCTTAGGTTATATGATATATACCAGTATATGTGAAGTATAATTTTTGTAAATGTGAACTTATTACAGTTTGGTTGCTTTTATATAAACGTAAATTTGTCCCTGTCCAAGTGATAATTCAGTAAAGGTGTTTAAAAAAAAAAAAAAAAAAAACTTGATACTTGTCTCAAATTTCAAAAATTCAAAATTGAAACCTTTAAGGCTTTATAACCACACTTGTTTCTCCAAGCCCTGATTGGTTAGCTTAGACCTCAAGGATGCCTTCCTCTCTATTACAGTCAGTGGGAATCCCTTGAGATTCCTCAGGTTCGAAGCAGGGGGGGTCTCACGTTTTAATTTCACCTAGTCTTCGGTTTGTCTGTTGCTTCCAGGGTGTTTACAAAGTGCCTATCTCCAATGATTGCTTTTTTCAGAACCAAGCATATTCATAGGTTCATACTAGGCTATCTGCCCTGGGGCAATTATAAGTCTAGCCCGATTCTGTATGGCTTATGCCACCCCTTGATTTGAGTATACTGTGCCCTTTTTAAGGTTTAGTTTACTGTGCCTCTGTCTAATAGTGACACAGGAGTAATCCCTGGGACAAACCTACGATCCCCCATCCACCTATCGAGATTCTTCTTGAAGAGATTCAGTGAGGTGCTCTGCCTCACATGAACTGGAATTCTATTCCAGAGCGAAGGGAGCCTCTGGGTTATGAACCTGTCCCTCCAGCAAGTTCTATTTATTTCTGTGCTGAGGTTCAAGTCCCTCGAGCATGCGGCTCTTAAGGATTTAGATTTACTGAGGTGGAGCATGTCCATTAATTCTGGATTTGACATAGCTTTGTATGTCAGGCATAGATCGCCTCGAAGTAGGCGGTATGCAACTGAGTAGAGCTGGAGTTTTTTTTAACCGAGCAGCATATGGCATCTGTTTGAGACCCTTGATCCTCTTGGTGAGATACTTTTGGGGTCTTTCTAATTGCTGCAGGTGTTGGGTAAGGTACATCCCAAAAGGGGCATTGTATTCTATGATGGGCCTGATGAGGGATGAATAAAGGGGCACGATTACCTCTCTTGATCTAAATGTGAAACCCTTCGTGATGCGGTGGGCTATGTAGAAGGTCTTTCTAACCACTTTGGCAATGTGGTTTTCAAAGGAGAGATTGCTATCAACTTGGGTCCCCAGGTCCCTAATAACTTTCTCTGTACTTAATGGGTTTCCGCCTATGTGGTAATTTGTGGGCACATTGTTTTTGCCAAAGGGTATGACTATACATTTTTGGCATTTAGCTTTAAACCATGGTGCTGGTACCAGTTATCTGTCTCTGTGAGACCTTTTTGAAGGATGTTTGTGTCAGCTGGAGAGTCGATTATGGCACCCAGTTTGCAGTCGTCTGCGAACTTGGTGAGCCATAGTCCTCCCATGTTTGCCTGTACCTCGGAAAAGTATATACCGAACAAGAGTGGTCCCAGGACAGAACCCTGTGGGATGCCACTTGTGACTGGTTTCGAGTCTGACATGGCTCCAGCAACTCTCACTCTGTGGGTTCTGTCTTTGAGCCAGTTTGCGACCCATCTTGTGACATAGGGGTTTATATTTAAGCTGGATAGCTTATCTATGATGCCCGAGTGGGGTATTGTGTCAAATGCCTTTGCAAGGTCCAGATAGGCTGTGTGGACTACCTTCCCTTCATCTATGGCTTTGGTGACTGTTTCAAGAAGTCAACCAGGTTCAAAAGGCAGGATCTGCCCTTGACAAAGCCAAACTGGGTAGGATCTAGTGTCTGTAGGTCCCCAATGTCTTTGTTTATGAGCTCCATGATGATCCTCTCCATAGCCTTGCAGACTAAGCTAGTCAGGCTTATGGGGCGATAGTTTCCAGGGTCCGTAGAGGCTCCACCTTTGTGGAGTGGGACCACTGTTGCTGTACGCCATTCTGTGGGCACATATCCTGTAGTGAGGCTGAGATTGTATAGCTGTTTTATTTGAGGGATTAGTTCCTCTTGGAGTTCATGTAGGACGCAACCTGGGATGCCATCTGGTCCCATGGAAGCAGTGTTTTTTTGCTTTGGAGAGGGCAGCCTTCACCTGAGCATCAGAGATGTTTGGGAGGCAGCCCTCTGCCGGGATAGATACTTGCTGTTTTGGGGGGGGGGGGTGAAGTTTGCACTGAACCTGTCTGCCAGGATATTGGCAATGTCTGTGGGTTCAGTGTATTTTTTGTCGTTTAGAATCAACTCAGAACAAGTCTGGGAGTTGCATCTCAGGTTCCTAACATAACTGAAAAAAGCCTTATGATTGTCTTTGATGTCCTGTGCAATTTTTCTCTCGAAGCTGGCCTTGGAGGATTTTATGAGGGATCGTAATTTTTTGCTAGTACTGATCAGAGATGCCTTCCCTATTAGGGATTTTGCTCTATCATGTAGTAGCTTCCTCCTTCTGTTGTACAGTTTATTTATGGCAGGGGTCCACCAGACTGGACGCCTGCCTATGGATGATTGGGTCTTGGTTTTGTTTGGGATAGCATGATCCATGCATTCCTGGAGATGTCCGTAGAATGCATTTATATAGGATTCTGCAGTTTGGGCCGTAGTTTCCACTGGCCCTGGGGCCTTGAATGATTCCACTTCGGTTTTGAGAAGTGAGAAGTTCGCTTTTGAGAAGTTTTTCACTGTGGTTTTCTGGGCTGGGGGTGGGGTCGGGATGTGGACATCCAGTGGAATTAATTTATGGTCTGATCTTACCAATGAGGGATATACTTCTGGTGTGGAGCATAGAGTCCCCATGTTGGTAATGATCAGGTCTAGTATGTTGTCCCCTCTTGTGGGAGTGGTGACTAGTTGTTCCATAGCATTTGAGTTTATAATTTCCAGGAACCTTTGGGCTAAGGTGCTGGGGCTTGAGTAGTGCTCCCAGTCAATGTTTGGGTAGTTGAAGTCGCCCAATATAATGGTGTTCGGAGAGATCTTCATATTCTCCAATGTTTTCAGGAAAGCAGAGTGGGATTCCTGACTTTGAGAGGGTGGTCTGTAGGATGCTATAAACTGAAAAGCAGTCTTGCCCACTGTTAGTTGCACATGGATGGTCTCCGATACTTCGTGCAATGCCACTAACCTGGAGGTGTGGATATCCTTGATAAATATGGAAACTCCCCCTCCTTTTGTGGTTCAGTCCGGGTTTTGGGGCCGAAAAGCATGATATGAGGTATAGCCTGGTAGTGCTGGGGTGCTCTCTGGAGCCTTGAACCAGGTTTGTCATTGCACAGATATCGATGTTCTCCATACTGAGGAGAGCTTCGAGTGCGTGCATCTTGAGGTTAAGACTTCTGGCGTTAAGCAGCATTACCCTTAGTTTCTTGTTCCTTGTGCTGTCTATGGGGGTGGGTTTGACTTTTGAGCCTTGCCTAAAAAAGGCACTATGGGGGTGGCAAGAGCCTTTGCCAATATCCAAAAGCCCAGTGGTGACAGGTGCAAAGCCGTCCCTAGCGAAGCAACATGGCTTGTCGAGCATGTCATCCCAGGCTGACAGACACTGGATCCCCTTTGATTGACACCAAAATTTTAGCCAATTGTTAAAATCAATCATTTTGTCTTTGTACTGTGGCATCATTCTAGGTGAGGGTAAGATGCTGCTCAAGGTCAGGGTCATACCGGCCTGGGCTACATGATCAGAGAGCTCCTCTATGTCTCTTTTCATGTAGTCCAGGGAGGTACGTTTCGGGTCATTCACACCAGCATGTACAATGACTGAGTCATATTTGTATTTGCTATGGAGTGACCTGAGTGCTTGCGTTATGTGGCGGATCCTAGCACCCGACAGGCAGCTCACCGTGACCTTCTCTTTATTCAGCCTGGTGAGCGGGACGTCAGTGTGTCTGACAATAGAGTCACCTATTACAAGAGTATCAGGTGTGTTGTTCAGCCTTAAGGGCTGTGGCTGCTTGGCACACTGACTTTGTGGGCTGTGTGTTGTGCATGTTTTTTTTGAGGTAGCGTTTGCTTGGATGTCTGCTTTGGAGGTCTCTGTTGCTTAGGTAGATTTTTATTTAGCACCTCCGAGTATGTTTTTGTGTATTTATGTGTTTGGTTCGCTGATGTGGTGGGACTATGTGATACTGGAATTGTGTTGTGTGAGGTTACCTTCTCCTCCTGACTGGTTACACCAGTTTTGAGATGAGAGAGCTCAGCCTCCAGTTTGGCTAAATAGTTGCATCTCTCACATATATTTGAACCTGTTTGGAGGAGGAGAGGGTTGTCCGTGTACATGAGACAGTTGTAACATTGCCTCAAAATTCCCAGATTCACCAGCTGGACTGGAGAGGAAACCATTGACTGACCTTTGGACATGCTAGAGTAATATAGGGAAACTGAATTTAAGATGGCCCAATAGAGGACAGGGTAATCGTAGAGAGTATAAGAGTAAGTAGTGCTTATGGTTTAATAGTGCTAACTTGTAGGATTACTTAATTGGACCAGTGAAGGGCCTTAGAATGAGAATATGGTGTTTAAATTGAGAGATAGAGCAGTTCTAAGGGAAAAAGTGAAGAGCAGACTTTGTGGAGCCAGAAATAGTTTAAACCCAATTAGGCGGCACTGCCCGCTGTTGCGCTATGCACAAAAACGCGCAAAACCGCGCAAAAGAGGGTTTTAAGAGAGGAAGATGAAGGAGTTTGGAATTGACCCAAAATGGCCAATAAAACTACAGTTTCAAGTCAGTAACCACTCCCACAGGGGCAGGCAGGCTGCTCAATGTTTTTCACTGCCACTGATCAACAGAGAGACTTCCCTTTAGCCCAAGCAAAAAATGGCTTCCAAGAAACTTACAAACAGTTCAAGAATAGCAAGCCTGTAACTGAACTTTTTTAAATCTCAGAAAAGTGGGGAAAAAAGCAAGATTTTTTTTTTTTTTGTTTTTTTCAGAGATAGCAGAGGTTCACAAGTATAATTCACTTATACTTCTACCTAGAAGACTGCCTTATTCAGGCATTTTTTCAGGAGGTGATACATTTTGGAAACCAGTCTCATTCCAGCCTATAAAACACTTTTGGTGGGCTGTTTGCTAGAAATCAAATCTCAGAAGACCTTCTTACCTCTAGCAAAAGTTGACCATTTACATAAGTTTTCTTTAGCTAGCCAGGTTGAGGAAGGTGACTGCCATGGAGTACACTGTGCTACGTGGCTTTATACCCTCATGACTGTGCCACTGACTGTGCTTCATATGAGGAGATGATACTGATATGTAAGCACTACCTCAAGCCAGCACTTTCAATCCCTGAAAGTGGTGATTCCCATTTTACCTTGCCTTTTCAAGGAGCTGAGATGGTGGCTCAGACAGGTTATTAAAAATGTGAGGGTCCCATTCATTTAGGGGCGACCCATCCAGAGCATTTTCACAGCCTCTGAGTGGAAAAGAATATGGAATTTGGTGCAAAAGAAGCATATAAATGAGACAGAGTTACTACTAATATACTATTAGTCGACGGAGGCAGCCCCTAAATACTGTATCCCATGCATGGGTCCCCTCATCTAGAGTATGCTCTCCTGTTAGCCTCATTAGGGGTAATATATAATTATTGACCATGGGAAGGCTAAGGCCAGTCTCTACCCAAGTGGGATACATTAATTTGAGCAGAAAAATGGAAATTGGTTAGGCTTAAAAGGCCCACAAGGGCAGGTAGCCTAGTGACTTACCATATGAAAGCATTGATTCAGGCTGTTAAAGTATTCAAACAAATTGGACAGAGAGTGTCCTTCTAGTAATGATGAATGACACCATAGTTATGTGGTACATCAATGGTCAGGGAGGGACAAGGTCTTACTTCTTTTTCTAGTTAGAAGTCGCTGCTTGAGAGCTAGCCTTTGCAGTACCATATGACTCAAAAGGCAGTCTAAATACCCTTTTTGTAAAACAATGCTGGACCAGTCCAGCAGGATGAAGACAGACTCCTAGAAAATGGACAAACAGTTTGATGTGAAGTTGTTCTATCTTGCCGTTCATTCTTACTGATGGGTTTGGAGCTGATCCTTGGCTCCGACTTGGCCAACTGCAAAAGCTCGAGGTCTTCAACCAGCTTGAAGCGAACTCCCTAGCCCATGATACACCTTGATCTTCCCTCACATCTCTTTTGCCGCAGCAACTTGATCAGACGTTCACCAGCTCTGGCCAGTGAAAATTATTGTTTTTTCTATCTTAAAACTTGTCTTAAAAGCTTAGCTTTGATATTTAGATAGATAGATAGTTAAATATTTAGATATTCAATGTTAGATACTTAGTTTAAATAAGTAGTTTTAAGTGGCCGTGTTGTTTTAGGCCTTTAGTCTCTCCCTAGCTCTTGTTCTTCATAGTTTGTGTTCTGATTTAGAGCCCTTTTATTTACAGGCAAGTATTTTGATATTTAGATAGTAAGAGTTCATGTGCTGTTGATATACATATATATTCTATATTTGGATAATTAGATAATTTTCCCTTTATCTTAGAAATCTCATTATTAAGAGTTAGGGTTGATATATTCTCATAGCTTAGAGACGTCTATATTTCTGAGTATTTTTTTCTTATACATATATAGAAGTTTTTTTTTTCTCTGTTTACTGTTAGCATGTCTCATCAGGAGAAAGAAAAATCCAAGTCTGGGTTTAAAAAATGTCCAGGATGTGGGCAAAAGATGTCCATCACTGATGGACAATACTGACTGTGTTTGTTGTTTAGGTGAGGTACACCTACAAGAAAGCTGTTCTATATGCCACTCTTTTAGTGCTAGAGTGTTGCATGAGAGGAAGAGGAAACTCATGGATTGAGGTCTTTTGAAATCCTCCTTCCAAGAGTCACTGGAGAAGTCTGACAAACACTCGTCTTTGAAGCTGAGAAAAAGTCCATCAACTCCAAAAACTGGGTCGAGTAAACCTTCAACATAGTCTCCACAGCCAACGGTTGTTTTGGTTAGGAGCCGGTATCGCCTACTTTGAAATCTCCCATCTTCCACTCACTGGCTTCATCCACACTTTCTTCTTGGGCCTCAAGTAGACTTTCTGATTTTTATGTGGACCATGTGATGAAGAGGCTTTTGCAGATACCGGCGCTTGCAAAACTTTTATCGGCACCGACTCCTGGGATATCGGAGCTGACGCATGTTCCCCCACCATCTTCTGTTCCTCCTCCAATCTGCCTTGAAGTCTCAGAGCCAGAGAGCTTGGAACTGATGATCGTGGAGCCCTCAGGGCCAACACCTACCTTAGGTTTGTCAGCCCCGACTGCCCTGATATCTTCTGTGCTGACTGAGGGATCTCGGAGCTGACACTCACCGGTAGGGTCCGGGGAGGATAGTTTAACTGACTTGTCCATTCTGACTTTGCCTATAGGGGCCTTGGCTTGAGTGAGCTTGGGTCCAACCTTGGGCTTGGAGCCCTCCATCCTAGTGCTAGGAGAGTCCCCTTGAATCCTGGATCCAGGGGATTGCTCGCGTCTGGGCCGAGGGGCCTTTGAGGCCATGATGAGTGCATTGTCCACACCGACAACCACTCCATCAGTACCAGCAGCTCCCTCCCTTAAAGCACTGGTGTCTTCCTCTAGAACACACGCTCCATTAAAGCAGAGAGATCCTGAGCCTCAGGAAGCCCCATTGGGCGAGCCATGCTCTTTAGAGACCTCTCCAGAAGCTTCCACTGAAGAGGTTCCCAGGAAGAGACTTTGCAAGAGGAAGCATCTGGACTTCCCACAGGAATCTGTCACTTTGGTTACTGACTTAAATGAGTCAGAAGGGTCCCCACGGTCCCCCTAAGAGGATATCTCATTCACAGATATCCTAGAAATTCTTAAACAGAGAGGTGGCTGGAAATTTCTTAACCCTACTGATGATGAGTCCATTCTTCTGAAGGCTTATGGGTCTCAACCCTCCACCTCTTGGGTGTCTCCACCCTTCAGTGAGTTAAATGAGTTACTCTCTCGGAGGGCAAGAGAGGCCCCGGATACCATGGAGCCTGTTCCCAGGAGGCCTAATAAATGTATAAATTGCCCTCAAGACAAAACCTTTCTCTCTAAAGGAGTGCCCGTTAATGCTATGGTGGTGACAGTGGCCACCAAGAAGGAACATTTAGAAACTTCTACGTCTGTTCATCCTCCTAATAAAGACTCCAGGATCATGGACAGGTATGGTAATCGTATGTTTAGTTCAGCGGCTTTTGTCCTTTAACCACTGAATTATCTCACAAATTTTACTAGGTTACAAAGGCATCTCCTGAAGGAACTAGGAGATATACCCTGCATGGTTCAGTAGCTGTGGGGGTTTCAGACAAGGTAACTTCCCAGCTCTCTACTCTTAATTCTATTGTGAACTCTTCCATGCGCATGGTGTCATACGCAACGGATGGAATGAGCAGAACAGCGGGTACAGGAGTTGCCCTTAGGAGACCTTCCTGGATGTGCCTATGTTCCTTTGAGGAACCCTTTAAGTCTTCCTTTATTAACACCCCTTTTGACAGCTCATCCCTTTTTGGATTGAAAGTGAAGGAAATGCTTATCAGGTGGGAGAAAGACAGAAGGACTTTGTCTGCGATCAGAGTACATTTTTCTACCCTGAGTAGACCCCACCACAAAGGGAAGGGGTGGAAAGATGTGGTTCCATAAATCTCAAGGATCTTTCCAGGACACTTTTGGTGAACCCCCCTCTAGAGGCAGAGGAGGGGGAAATAATGGAAGACTCCATCCACATGGCAGAGGGGGTCCGTAGAATCAGGGCAACAGAGATCAGTTCTTTGGGTAGCCCTGTCAGCACTCCTGAGAGGAGGCCCATCTGTCCATCTCTGGAGGCAGTCGGGGGATGCCTTTCCTTCTACCCAGATGCCTGGCTAAAAATAAAAGACAGCTGGGTACAAAGTATCATATCTAGAGGATACTCAATCCCTTTGTCACACCACCCCTCTTGTGAAAAAAATCCCAGATGTTCCACCCAGTCACAGGGAACAAGTAGCCATAGAGGTCCAAAGGTTGCTGGAAAAAGAGTCATTCAACCAGTCCTAGCAGACCAGAGAGGATCCTTAACTTACTGAAGGTGCTTTTTAGTTCCAAAGAAAACAGGGGTACTGGAGACCTATTCTAGACCTCAGCAGACTAAACAAGTCAGGAAAAAAGATAAAGTTCTGGATGGTCACGCTACAGTCAATACTCCCCTTTCTGGGGAAAGACAATTGGATGTGCTCAATAGATCTCCAGAATGCGTACTACCACATAAAAATGGACAGGCCACCCAGGGATCATCTGCACTTCTGACTGGGAGCCAGTCATTATCAATTTTGCACTGTGCCCTTTGGTCTCACTACAGCCCTCAGACTGTTCACCAAATGCATGGCAGTAGTCACAGCTCACTTGAGACATTTGGGGTTCCAGGTGTTTCCATACCTAGATGATTGGCTCCTCACTGTCCCACCAAGCATCAACTCGTACATGCAAGGGACACAACTTGAAATCTCTGCAATCAATTGGGGGATTACCATAAACTCAGAAAAATCTGCCTTATCACCATCGCAACAGACCGTTTTTATAGGAGCAGAAATAAATACAGTCACAATGACCTAAGCCTACCTCCAGAAAGAGTTCTTCTTTTACAAAAACAAATCCTAGACCTGCTTCCAAAGACAAAAGTCCCAGTCTCAGTGGTACTCAAATTGCTAAGAACAATGGCGGCAATGATCATAGCCATTCCTCTGGGTCGGATGCACATGCAAGTATTACAATGGCTCCTGTTCTCTCAATGGTCATTTCAAGAACTCCCAATGTCACACCAAATCATAACGAATACATGCAAGAAGGACCTACAGTGGTGTCTGACATCCCAACAAGTAACTCTAGGCCATCCATTTGTTCTACCCACTCCTATAGCCACGGTGACCACGGACACTTCTTTGATAGGGTGGGGGCCATTATCAGGGAAGAACAGCCCAAGGCACGTGGAAGAAGCATGAGGCTCATCTGCATATAAATGTCCTGGAGATGAGAGCGGTACTCCTAGCATTGCAGTCCTTTCAAGACTCTCTCTCCCTCTGGGAACAATTGCAGTTCAGACGGACAATATTTCAGCGGTCTGGTACATTAACAAAGAGGAACCAAATCTTATCCCCTGTGTCAAGAGGCCCTGAGAGTATGGCAGTGGGCAACTTCCACCCAGCTCTTTGATAGCAAAGCACATCCCAGGGTAATCCAGTGTGATAGCAGACAAGCTAAGCAGGGCAATTCTCTTGCCTCATGAGTAGTCCTTAAAGAAACAAGTAGCGGAAAGCATCTTCCGCTGGTGGGGGACAGCCTTGCTGCAATCTCTTTGCAACCCCAATGAACACGAAATGCAGCAGCTACTTCACCCTAATCCCCCCACCAGGGGATGCCCCAAGGGATGCACTGGTGCAAAATTGGCCCCTGGGTCTCCTTTATGCCTTTCCCTCTAATACCCAAAATATTACAGAAAGCAAAGACTCTGGGAAGGACCATAATCTTAATAGCCCATTACTGGCATCATCAGATTTGGTTTCCCTTCCTTCAGCCTCATCTATTGGAAGAGCCTTGGATCCTGGACCTGGTTCCAGATCTTCTGACCCATTCTTTGGGGGCTCTTCATCCTTCTCTTCTCTCCTTCAAACTGACAGCTTGGCTGCTCCAATTCCAAACATAGCCAGGATTCACAACCTCTCATCCAAGGCTCAACATATTTTAACATCCTCTCATAAATCATCTACAGAAAATTATATTTTAGCAAATGGAAGAGATCTTCTATATGGGCATCTTAGAATATTGATCCGTACCTAGCTTCAATTTCATCTATTCTGGAGTTTCTGACTAAACTTTTCAATGAAGGAGTTGCTGCAGCTACCATTAGAGTTCAGTTAGCAGCAATCTCGAACTTTCATCTTGGTGTCCAGGGTTCTAATATCTTGTCACATAGACTCTCCAAAGCCTTTCTCAGGGGTACTGTTCATTTGAGACCACCCATCAAAGCTCCAGCCATAACATGGAATCTAAATTGTGTTTTTTCCCAAATTATATTACCTCCTTTTGAACCAGCCTCATCCTGTGATTTGAAATATCTCTCATGGAAGACCATATTTTTAATAGCTATCACTTCTGTTCTGAGGATTTCTGAGTTACAGGCCTTGACCATCAAACCTCCTTATCTTCAAGGTACTTGCATGTAACTGTTTCCATGTTATGTAAGACTGACATCCGTGTATTTCTGTACCTTATCTGTATTATGTAGCTTTTCTCCCTGAGCCTCCAATGAAAACGGGTCAGTCTGACCCAGTGGACTACCCCAGTAATCAAACTGGAAATAAATAAATAAATAAAAATCAGATTTTCCATAATGACAGAGTCTCGCTCAGAACTAATCCATCGTTTTTACCCAAAGTTTGTTCAGAGACAAATCTCAACCAATCTATTGAATTACCCGTTTTCTTCCCTAAATACACAAATAAGATGGAACACATGCTACACAAACTTGATGGTCATAGGCAACTCCAATTTTATTTGGACAGGACCAAACAATTCAGGAAAACAGAACAGTTCTTTGTCTCTTTTTCGGAATAAAAAATGGTGCTCCAGTGACAAAAGTCACCTTGTCAAGATGGAACGTTATGGTGAGTACATAACTTCTTTTTTTTGAACAGTCAACCTAAATAGCTAGTTTTGTGACAATAGAGGGAGAGAGATCCCTGACTTTGACTCGTGTATCGGCCTGGCTGCTGGGGGGAATCTGCTGGGAAAAAAGAGAAGAGGTGATGCTAAGCCCATTTGCCTCTTCTTGTTGAGATTGAGACATCCATCTTAGAATATGAATTTGTGCACTGCCTTTCCTAAAGAGACCAGAGGCCTGTCACAATGTCAGGTTTACAGGGGCGACATACTGTTCAGGAATAATGGGGGATCATAGATCTTCCATGTGAATGCCACATCTTTTTCATGCTGCCTACTTAGGCATCTTTTGGAGATGTGCATGTGGGGCATAGGGCTTGCTAAAAATTCCCCAGATGCCTGCTTGAATGATGGCTGCCCCATGGTCAGCTCTTGCCTACATGGATTAAGTAAGAACAGTTGTGACAGACCAGTTGGATGGCAGACAAAATGGGGCCAAAAGTGAGGAGGAAAAGTCATCTCTGCATTACTGTCGGTTGTCACAGTATGACATAAAAACAGTTTTGAGCCTTCCCTATAAAACTGAAGATGGTTAAGTTATCATAGTACATACAGAATCCTCAAGAAATGATTGGCTCTTTATTGCCCTCTGAGACTATTTAGAAATATGTTAATATTTATCATATGTTATGCACATTAGAATGACCAAAGGCGACATGACTGTAACTAGTCACATTGTCACTGTTCTCACTGGAGTACTGCTATAATCAGTAAGATCATTTCTACAAGAATTGTCATGTTACATAATTGTTTCACATTGTTCATTGTTGTCGCACAGAGTATGGCTCTGTGTTGACAAAGATGTGGAGTTGTGGCTTTTTGAAACATGTTCTGTGACCTATGTTAATTATCTGTGTGTTGCATCATTTTGCTTTTCTACTCAAAAAAAAACAAAAAAAAAAAAAAAAGCTTCCTTTCAACTGTTATCACTCACTGGAGTGATTTTATTATTGCACTCAGGTTTAACCATTAAACCAACTAGAACTGCCTCTGCTGTGGGCTGTATGGAGTTTTATCCTTTTAAATAGGTACCATACCTTGTATTCATCTAATGCCAATATGAGGTTCAAAGAGGGTTGAGTGGGAGACTGGTCAAATTCCTCTTATCAAATTAAGGTTAGGCGGTTGTAGGTTGGAATGTTAAAACCTTCATTATAAACAAAAGTTTTGGCATTTGGGCTGTGTATGTGTAAGCACACACAAACATTTTTTTTAGGGTTTAAGGCTAAGCAAGGAATGGCTTAAGTGATGCAGGGCTCACCTACCTTACTCGTGTGCTAACTCTAATCCTGCCCTTGCTCCTAATCCTAACTACACATTAGGTCTGTAAAAACTTTCCCTAACATTGCCACTGTACAGTGGAAGTTTTTTTTTTCCCAATTGCAAATGGAAACATTTTTTTTTCCTTTAGGGATTGCAGTTTTCGATAGCTTAGGTAGTCAGTGGGACTGCAGCGATACTTAGTCATACACACTTGCAATGAATTAGTTTGTAATGAATGCCTTTTAAGTTTACCACTAATTTATTGGTTGCAGTGAGTAACTTTAATTCTGTCTTTTGTTTGCTATAAACCCTTCTACCATCACATTAGCCAACTTGGATCGACTCTTGTACATGTAAGACTTTGTGCTTCAGAATGTTACTTGAACCCATTTCTGCTGAAAAGGGTGCCTTTGTAATTGTTTTATGGTTTCTGGCATTCTAAACATGACAAAAATAATCAAGAACTAATAGTGTATGTGCCGATATGATGTGACAAGCTACATGATATTTAATTTTGAACACTCCGTAGCTAATTCAAATAAATTGCTGTACCCAAGCCCATAAAGTCTTTGCCAATGTTAGTTTTTGATTTTGTGGGTTACTGTGGTGTGCAGTTGTGCTAATTTCTTTAGTCTTGCTTTGACATACAGTTTTTTTAATCAGTTCATTCAAGCAAGAAAATGATTTTTTTTCTATTTTGTGTCACTACACCTTGATATGTATGATTTATGTGATATTCCCATTTGTTAGAGTATTAAGGTTGAAAGTAATGTTGCTACAAATATGCTAAATAAATGAGGTATAAAATAAAGCTTGCTTAAATGTAGAAATAGAGATTAGCAGTATGTAATTAGCATCCATACTAAGTGACTGTGCCTTGAAAAATAAGTAATCTGCTTAATGGACATGTTTCCTTACAGACGAAGCAAAAATGTAAAAAAAAAAAAAAATTCTGTATGCATTTCACACTTTCAGCAAGGAAGTTGACCTGCTTTCTTAAATAATGGACTTGCTTATAACAGAAAAACAATCTGTTTTTGTCATATGTTTCCCTAAAATCTTGTTTTCTTACTCCGTCAAGCAAGGAAGTTTGAATGGACATGCTTTTATCAAGTCAGCATTTGTATGCGCTTCCCACAAGATGTTTCCTTAAAGACAATATCAGCATTGTTTCTCTACAGTATAGAAAACAATTCTATTACATGTGTTCCTGCAAACATCAGCAAACAGATGTTTCCATACAAAGTCCAAAATAGAATATCAGGAAGAAAAACAGGATCTAAAAACACTAAAAAAATACTGTAGCAGATGAAATGGTTAGCGGTATTTTGGTAGGAATACACTTGTTCTCGCCAAGGCTTTCAACACCATCCCCCACTCTGGAATTATAGACAAACTCACTAAACTAGATATAAATCCCTGTGTCACAAGATGGGTTGCCAACTGGCTCACTGACCGAACCCACACTGTGAAAGTAGCAGACTCTAAATCCAACTTCAGACCAGTGACAAGTGGAGTACCACAGGGTTCAGTCTTAGGTCCTCTCCTGTTTGGTATCTACTTCTCTGAAGTACAGGCTAACACAGAAGGTCTTTGGCTAACAAAGTTCACAGATGACTGCAAACTAGGAGCCATAATCAAATCTCCTAATGATGTGGACATCCTACAAAAGGGCCTCACTGAGACAGATGCCTGGTGTCAAAGCCATGGCCTCAAACTCAATGCCAAAAAGTCCATTGTCATCCCTTTTGGTAAAAACTCTTTATCCATGAACTACCACATACGCGGTAGTCTACTTAACACCAAAAGTGTGATAAGAGACCTTGGGACACAGGTGGACAGTAGTCTCTCCTTTGATAATCACATTGCTACAGTAGTCGGAAATCCTATGTGGCACACCTCATCACAAAAGGTTTCTCATCCTGGAAAAAAGGTCATTGTTCCCCTCTACTCATCACTCATTAGACCCATTATATAGAGTACATTGCCCCTTTTGGTATGTACCTCACAAGACATCTACAGCAACTGGAAAGGCCACAGAAATACCTCACAAAGAGGATTACCAGCCTCAAACAGATGCCCTCATGAACTGTCTCAAAAAACTCCAGCTTTACTCTGTCACATATCGCCTACTCAGAGGCGATCTCTGCCTAACATACAAAGCTATGTCAAACTCAGAGCTGTTGGACATGCTCCACGTAAAGAAACCCCAGTCCCTCCATGCTACATGCTCTAGGGACCTAAACCTTGTCACCACAATAAAAAGAACATGCAGGAGGGGATTGATTCCTATCTCAGAGGCTTCCCATACTCTGGAACAAACTACCTGTCTATATCAAACAAAGCTCCTCATTAGCACTCTTCAAGAAAAATCTTGATGATTGGATGGGAGATAGGAAATTCACCCCGGGGATCACTTCTGTGGCTCTGCTTGACAGGGGCACAGGAAAATAATTTTCTTGGGTGGCAAAAGCCAGGGTACCATTTGGCTAGGCTTATGTAGGCCCTAGGGCCAATAGCCTAGTACCTACCTATGAACTTATAATGTACAGGAGAATTATCTTCTATGCTGATCGAGAAGTAAAGTGGTACAGTGTAACTAAAGCTGCAACAGTAGTCCGTGTAATTTGTTAAAAGAATAAGATATTTATTAGTGTTGTGCTGCAAAGTATATTCTTTCATCAGTGTACATTTTGCAAGTTTCTATGTGCAACAGACTGTGAATGCAACTATAATTAGACTTTGATTTCAGCAGAACCCAGCCAACAAGACTTAGTGTCTTAAGAAGAATTCGGTTCCAGCACAGTAAGCAGCACCTTGATAATTAATTTTTCAATGGCGAGCCTAGCCTGCATTTGAAAACAGGGGGGAGCGATGCCTGCAGAGGGTCACTTCAGTGAAGTTGCAGTAACTAACATTTGTACATATTTGTAAATCCTAGATCCAAAATAACAGTGTGTAAGTGCCCAAAAGCACACTCATAAAACAAGGACACTTGTCTTAATAAAGGCAAAACACAAACCCAGGAACATATAGAACATTGTTTTAATTGATAGTCACCACAAAATGCAGTTAAGCATTTTCATCATGTCAAGAATGACTTCCTCAAATTATTTGTAAATCATAAACAGAAATACTCAAGTTTATACAACTTGCAGCAGTAAAGTTCCTCAGACATCTGAATCCAGATTGAGCCTGCAGTGCAGGAAAGTCAAAGTGCCATAAATTCTCCAAGAAAGGTGAACACCAACTTTTCACAACAGCTCGCTGCCTGCTGTGTTTCACCAGCTTCTTGAGTGACTCAAAAAAAATGTCCAGCCATTTGCAACAACAGCCTGATCACCTGTTTTCTTGCTAAGTGGTAAGACCTTTTCTATATCACATTTTCAGTATGGATGCTATTAGACAGAATTCAAGCAGGTGTATGCCAAGCTTTACTCTTAATGTAGCAGGACAACCAGATAAAATATGGAGTAAACTGCAATGTTTGTATACACAGCAGATTGATAAATGTAAAAACTTATTAGGGCAAGTTGACATACAGGCATTATGCAAGTGGGTTGTAACATTTGATTGTTATCTGCAACAAAAAAATGAAGCATATCATAGTAAATGGTTATTGGTGTGACTCCACAGAAACTGCATTTTGTGTGCCATGCCATAATATAGTATTGCATGCTGTTGCTCAAAAAATAGACTGTAAAGACAAACCTTTTCATGATAAAGAATTAACTAAGGGTAAAGTGTTTCCATTATATCCAGATGTGAAGCAGTTATGTCCTGTCAATATATTAATCTCCGAATTACAACAGTCAAATCTGTTATTGACATAATCCCTGTAGGTCTTGTGACACCCTTTAAAAATTATGTACAACTGTGGAATGACGCCATGGCTAAACATACAGATGTGGACAGAAACAAGGCTTATGATAAATTGACAGAAGAATTTAATAAATTCTTAAAAGACATACAAGGTGAGTTTAAAAAGTTCAGGAATGACCTCCAAGACCTCTGTCAAAAGTGCATAGGAGCCCTGCAGTCAACAGAGGAATCTAATAACAGGTATTATACATCCCTTAAAGAATTACAAGCAGAAATGATGGACCTTAAACAGCGTTTGAAGGAAAAGGAAGAAGAATTAGATGAGTTAACAGAGACTAACCTACAGAATACTATTTTAATATCCCAGCTTAAGGAAGAGTTGCAAAACACAAAACCAGACCAAATTATAGAACAGGGACAGGGAGCCACTACAGATTTATATACACAGTCTACGTTATTACATAGTTTACCACAGTGGAATGATAAAAAAGTCATATTTTATAGCATGCTTGCATTTGAAAAATGGGTGGCATATACAGCAGGATCTGGTATATGGACAGATGCATTACTTGGATATTTCTGGATTCTTATTCCCAAATGTTGTAAATCTTTCATTCAGTTAAAGCAAGATGCTCATCAGTTAACAATAAAGTAGTACATATGACAGCTGTTCTCCTGGCATTTGCACAAAGGCAGCCTCTCACAGCTAAGTTAGATAATTTCAAAATTACTATCACAGATAAATTAATGGAACAAAGTGAACATTTTAGGCTTGCCTTTCAAATCATGTATCAAAAATCAGAGAGAGACCTGTGGAAAAAAAGAAATACTAAACAGCTAATACATTGCTTCTTAGAGCAAGTAAAAGGGGCTCCAGAAGATATTAAGTGTATCTATGAAGAAAATTCTGATACCCTCACTGATTTGGTGCAAAAACTAATGAGGGGACTGACTATGGCCAATGATGGGACATTATATTCACATCATAACTTTGCATTTGGAGATGATAGTGATCCATTTGAGGTAATTGGTGAGGTAAAAAACAGGGGAAGGCAGCGATGGTATGACCAACCACCAGCAGAAAGAGCTGAGTCTACACCACCAGCTCCTGCCTCTGTCTGTAGCACCGGGATCAGACACAGGTAATGAATAAAAGGCACCAACATGCTTCTTTTGTAAAAAAAAAAAAAAAATAGGACATGTTAAGCAAAATTGTGATCATTACAAAGCCTAGCATAAAAAGGAAGAACAAGGGGTATCTCCAAAAACAGACCCAAAAAATTTGCAAGAGAAGTCAGAAAAACAGGATTATGTACAAAAACCTTACAATATTGGTAAAAACATCTATTAGGGCCATTAATATACAGGAAATGGGGAAGTATGCCCTGTAGATTTTCAAGCAGCTTCGCCTGCAAATCCAAAACATTTGATAGAACAGGCAGAAGGAATAGCTAGGCAACAGTTAAGAAAAGAGATTGAAAAGCCTAAATATGTAGATCATTCTGATACAGAGGAAGATGACAAGCAAGAACATTAGGTGTGTGATATTGCATTTGACAATAAAGGGAAGGATGAGTGGATCTCCTTACAATAGGGATGTGTCCCCTCTACTCTGGTATATTTCCTGACTTCTTTTAAAAAGGGTCGAGATGGACAACCACGGATTGATATCTGGGTAGAGGGGTCACTGTGTAAAAATGTCTTATTAGACACAGGAGCAGCAGTATCTGTCACAAACAGACAATTACTAACAAATCCTATAAAAAAGGTTTGCATTTCAGCATTTAATGGCACATGATGCTATGCAGTGATTAGCCAAAATGTGGACATAGTTTAGGCAAGAGGGAGAAACATGGAAGGGTGCATTTTTAGTGCATCCATCCTGCTCAACTACCATTATTGGTATGGACATTCTAGGGCCTTTGGGCATAGTAATTGATCTACCTAATGGAATCCTATGGATAGGAGACAAGCAAAAAGGAGAGCGAGAGCAAATTACAGGTTGCTGTGCAATCTCTCTACCTGACAAACCTACAGGATATGTGAATACAGAGAGTGAGGATGGCATTTACAACAGCAATTCCCAAATCTGTTGTCCAAAGGTCCCAGTGGTTGTGGGAAACTAGAAAGCCTAGTAAGGGTAGGAAGTAATCAGGACTATATACCACCTTTTCAAAAACAATATCCTATTCCTAGGGAGACCAGAAGAACATATGGAAAATGTATTGCAGAATGGGAAAAGGAAGGGATTGTACAAAAAGGGAACAGCCCTACAAATTTACCAATCTGGCCAGTCAAGAAACAAAATGGTAGTTATCGTCCTGTCCTTGATTTACAGAAGGTTAATCAATACACTACTCCCAGAGCACACTATATTCCATGAGTCTCAGAGCTGGCTGCACTTAAGTCACAAAGTAAGTGGTTTACAGTAATATATTTAGAAGTTGGCTTTTTGCAGTACCACTCAGGAAAAAAAAGATTGGCCAAGATTTGCCTTTACATTTAATAACCAGCAATATGTCATAAGATTACCATAAGGATTTCAAACCAGTCCAGTTATTTTTCATCAGACAAGTAGGATCCATTCTGCAACATTTGGAAAAGGATGATTCAGTGTTACATTACACTGATGACATTTTGATTCCGTCAGAGACCGTAGAGGAGCATGTACGTCACACGAAGTCAAGTTTCTAGGTATTACTATAAAACCGACAGGAAGGTCTCCTTGCCCTATGTGTGTGCAAAGCATTTTACAAATGGAAAAGCCACGGACTATAGTAGACCTACATAAATTCATGGGAATCATGAATTACAGCAGGGAATTTATAGAGGATTATGCAGCTGTGGCTCCTCCCCTATACAAAATGTTACAGGAACAAAAGAACTCCACCTTTTTAGAGTGGGTATCCCATGAAGAGGAGGCATTTTCACAAATAAAAGTAGCACAAACTGCAGAATTAATAGCACCCTCACCAAGGTTAGTGTTTGTGGTAGAAGCAGCATCAGAGAAACACTGTCTGTGTTACTACTACAGGAATTATTAGCCATTTACTGGGGTATTAAACTGAGTATTTGACTCTATTTTCCAGCATTATAGTACAAACACCACATCAAGCAGCAAAAGCTCTGACAGACAATTTTGAAATGAATGAAATCAGACTGTATTAGTCAGGAAGTCTTTGCAAAATGGATGGCACTTTTCAGAATAAAAACTGTCACTTTACAGACAGGGAGACAAATATTATTTGTCAAACCACATGAGATATAATGTCAGCTGATGTGCAATATTTAGCATCTGATTTTGATCACTGTAAGCCATTCATCTTTGTGGATGGAGCGCAATATTGGGACAAAGGCATATACTGGACAGGATTTGCCGTAGTTCCAGAGAATCCACAGCTGGGTTCTACTGAACTAATCAAGTTACTAGGGCATATGTCAGCTCAAAGAGCTGAACTGGAGGCAGTTTTGTATGTGCTGAAGTATTGCAATCCTGTTAACATTTTCTCAGATAGTGCTTATGTAGTAAATTCTTTAAGACTGCATGTGGAAACCTGGGTAAGACAAGGATTTGTGGATAGTGCAGGTAAAACCATTACGGCATGCTGAAGTATTAAAAGACATATATAAAGTTATAACAATGTCAAATCAACAGGGGGGACAGTACAGCATCTTAAAAGTAGAAACACATCAAAAGCCAGCCAGTGAAACTTACAGGTTAAATGCATTAGCTGATACTTTGGCAAAACAAGCAGCACAAAATGGAAAAGAACTTCCAGAATATGAGTATGCCAATGTAGAAGTTAGTGTCTTAAAATAGTCAGACGGAGAGTCAATAGAGGAAAACTTTGTAAATATAAAAACACAACAGGGCTTGAAAGAAGAAACTGATCAGTGCAGGCTAGTGGGTATACCACCAAAGGAGTACTATGCATACACACTACCTCCAAGGGGTTACAGTTCCCATATGTACCATTTCAGTTGGGACGCCAGTTGGTCAAGTTAAATAACCAAATACTGGGACGTGTAGGAGCTGATAAGCTATGGGCAGTTGTAAAAGAGAAGTATTGGAACCCAAATTTAAAAAAGGTCTGCAAGCTAATTGTAGAAGAATGTTTAATCTGTCTGCAGGTAAATCTAAAAGCAAAAGGCCTCAGTTACATCGGATGCAGCCAGCGGATGGGCCATGGTATGCAGTTCAAACAGATTATGCAGGACCTTTGCCAACAACAAAGGGAGGCTACAGATGCCTACTGGTAGTAGTGGATGTTTTCTCAAAATGGGTAGAAGCGACTCCTACCAAAACAAAATAACTGTAAAAGCAATTGCAGAAGCTTTATGGAAAAATATCTTTTGCCATTGGGAGTAAGCACGGGTCATAGAATCAGACAATGGCCCACAATTTGTTCATGATCTCATTAAACAAATGTGTAATTTGTTAGGCATACAGCAAAGGTTTCATGTACTTATATCATCCACAATCTAATGGCATTGTAGAATGTATGAATTGGACGTTAAAAGAATGTCTAAAAAAAGCATGCTTGGAAAAGGGCAATACATGGGTACATCATCTGCCTGGTATTTTAATGGGTATTCTAGTGAAACCAAACAGCAAAACAGGTATTTCTCTGTATGAAATAATGACAGGCTGCAAAATGCTCATACAATTACCATTTGATCCAGATATACCTAACTGTATGCCCATGTTAGAAATCAGCAAATATCAGGAATGGCTAAAACAACTTGCTGGCATAAGTGACTATAATGCAAGGGAGCAGGCATTCCATCTATGGAAAAAGGTGCCAATATTACCAGCTGAAAAAAAACTTCCCTGCAAAATGAAAGTATTGATAAAAATGTTCCAAATGAAAGGACCATGGGCTAGCAATTGGCGAGGCCCTTTTAAAGTAGTAGAACAAATTGGATCATTAGTGTACAAAATCAAAGGAAAAAGAAAAAAAGAGCAATGCTGATACATAGAGATCAACTAAGAATGATCAAAAAATGCAATGTAAATCTGATTACGTATATTCTCTTGTAGGTTTCTAGCAGAAAAAAAACACAATGAAATTGACATGGTTTAAAGTGCATCCTTTTGAAAATCCAGTTTTGGATGACCAAAGGCAAAATCAATCGACAATGGAAACTTTATTTGAAGGATGTTTTTTTTAAAACAATAACTGCCATACTAATTAGCATTGTATTGCTTAGCATTAAATTGTATTTACAACCTGTTAATGAAACCATAAAATTACATAAAAAAGAAAGTAAAGAAATGTGGAAAAATGAACAAGACTGATCACCATCTTTTAATACCTTTTTGACAAAACAATGTTGGTATGCAGAAAGCATGAATGTTTCTAATTGTTGGGTTTGTAGTTTAATACCAAAATAACAGGGAGCATGCTAAATTCTCTTAGTAGTTGGAGGGTATTAATAAATGAGACAGGAGACCAAGTCAGGGTCTATATCATATGAGTGAATCACACAAATTGCGAACGCTCATAATATCGAACGTACTGGACCTCAAAGTGCTTTTTCTGAGATCACGGTACAGTGAAGAATGCGATATTTGCCCTTTCCTCACTGTAGTGCGATCTCAGAGTTAGAATATATATTTAGCGAGGGGTGTGGAGGGCACAGCCCCCAAAATAGGAAGTTCGATGATATAAGCATTCGCAGTTTGTGCGATTCACTCGTATGATATAGACCCGACCAAGTCATAGATGTACAGTTACATAAAGCAAGAGTACAGTTATCTGCTATAGTGCGGGGAATAATGTTTTCAACAGAATGGAACTTTTCCAGTGGGTAATAGTAATTGTATTCAAACAATTGAAATGATGAACTTTCACAACCACATACAAGTACATTGAGTTTTTTTTCATGGTTTTCCTATTTTAATACCAGCTAAGGGTCAGTTAATATTAAATGACATAGTGGTATTTCATTTTTTCACAAAATGATAAAAACTAGTGTAAAACCAATATTACATGTTGGCGAAGTAAAACAGATAAAATCTTTACAGTTGTACATGCTAAAACTCCTACTATGGGGCCAAGTAAATGGCAGCCTGGTAAATAGCAGTGTTGCTCTGTCAGAAAGGTTATTTTTATTTTATTTTACATTTGTTAACCGGGCTAGTCTGGCTGGATACATGTCCATTTTCAGCAGAGGCCCGAGGAGAAAAGCTCCACTATCAGTATAAGACAATACATTTCAAAGACATTACTAAAAAAATCAATTTTTAAAAAGAGTGTACAGAGACAAAATACAGTTTGCCTGGACTAATTTAAGTAGGTAACAGAGTTCAGATTATGTGGCTAAGGAGATAAGCTCAGGCATAAAAGTACAAAGTTGAGTTAAAGGATATCACTAGTCAAGCTAAAAAATTTAATCATCGGTCAGTAGGCTTGATGACAGATTAGGTAGTTTGCAGAGGGAAAGAAACTGTTGGTATCCAGTGTTAAAAGAGCAAGTTAGAAGGTATAACAGGTAGATTGGTAGTTAAAGATGTAGGAAAATGGGAAAAAAGATAGATAGAAATTGGGGATAGAATATAATTTTGTTGGGTATAAGTATTATAACATAGTTAAAGGTTAGGAATGTCAAGTTGAAAAGGAGAGTGAGGAAACAGGATAGAGATGAAATGCTAAGGTAGTAGGATAAAAGATGGTCAAGGTATGGCTGGAAAGAGAATAGAGAGAGGATGGCTAGAAGGTGAAGTAGGCAAAAAGATTGGAGAAAAAGAGTGAAGGTCCAGTGAAGGGGGCTGAGGATGTTAGTCTAGGTAAGAAAGGGAGTGGAAAGAATTACACAAGTAGCAGACTGGAGAGAGTAATGAAGAGTACTGTGCTCAGTCAGGATTGGAGCAGGGGCATAGCCAGTGAATTAGTAGGTGGGTTTTCATCTGTTTTTTGAAAAGGTGACATGAGGTTAGGGAGGTCAGTTCAGTGGGAAGTTTATTCCAGTAAGAACCGATAGTGTTTGCAAATAGGGAATCACCTGATTTGTTATGAGATTTCAAAGTAGTAACTAGTAGCTTGTTGGCTGATCTGAGTGTCGTGAGATTTTTATAAGGTGTGATAAGTTTATTTAGTATGGGTATATTGGAGGGTAATGAAGAATTTTGAAAGTGATGATTAGTTGTTGTAGGAGTATAAGGTTCGGGAGTTCAAGCCAGTTGAGTTTCTTTAAGTTAAGACAGTGGTGAGTTTGGAAAGGTGAGCCAGTGGCAAATCTGGCTATACTGTGGTAGGCAGTATTCAGTTTCTGAAGATTGGCTTTAGATAAGTTGACAAAGGAGGGGGAGGCGTAAGTTAGTGTAGAGATAAGGTGAGTTTGGGCAAGGGCTACTCGGGAAGTTGTAGTGAGATAGGGCTTTAGCCTGTATAGGGCACCAATCTTTTTATTGACAGTCTTGATAGTTAAATCAATGTGATAGTCAAAATTTAGCTGGTTATCTATGGTGACGCCTAGGAGTTTAGTGCAGTTGTCAGGTTTGATGACAGTGCCATTACAGGATGTTATAGAAAAAGAGATGGGGGTGGATTTAGAGGTAGGGGTAAAGAGTAGTAGTTTGGTTTTTTTGGGATTAAGGAGGAGACAGATATGTTGAAACCAATTTTCTGCTGCAGTAAAGACTACTTGGGTAGTGGAGTGGAGTTCTGCTGGGGTAGAGGCAGAGCAGATGAGAGTGGAATCATCTGCATATTGTATACATGTGGATGTTGGTAGGGAATTGGGCAGATTATTAATGAAAATGGAGAAAAGTAGGGGGCCTAGGATAGATCCTTGTGGGACTCCAATAGTAACAGGGAGTTGAGTGGATAGATGGCTGTCCCAAAGGACAGCTTGTTTTCTATTAGTCAAATAAGAGTTGAACCACTGTAATGCTTGAGAATCCAGTTATAGGGATTTTAAGGTATCGAGGAGAAGTTGATGGTTGACCATATCGAAAGCTTTTGAGAGGTCCAGAAATAGTGCAGATGAGAACAGGTTTCTATTTCGATTTTTATTTATAGTGTCAGAGAAGGAGAGAAGGGCAGTAGTAGTGCTGTGGTAGGGTCTAAAACCATGTTGAGAGTCTACAAGCAAGTTGTTATTTAAGAGATAATTTAGAAGTTGATGGTGAATACAGCGTTCCATTATTTTGGATAGAGGTGATAGAAGGGCAATAGGTCTAAAATTGGATAGTTCGTTAGAGTTTCCTCCTTTATGGAGTGGAATAATATGGGAGATTTTCCAGCAGGATGGGATTTTGGATTCTGTTATGGTTCTGTTTATTAAGATGGATACTGGGTAGGCTATTTCGTTTGCAGCTAGCTGAAGGTATTCAGCTGGAAGTTTGTCAGCAGAGTGGGTGCAGGGTTTTAGTTTAGAATGTAGTTTCTGTATATTGCTTGTTGAGACGGTCTCAAGTTTTAGTGTATGGGTACTGTTAGGGATGGGGGTAGTTTGGAGGGAGGGGGGTGGAGTCATGGTGCTTGCAAGTGAGTTTACAGTTTGAGAGAAGAAGTTGTTAAAGGTGTTGGCTATGATGTTAGGTTGGTTTTGTGCTAGGCTAGCTGGGGTAGGTGTTTTGGTGTTGCCTGGGTGGAGTAGTTTATTTATTCCTGACCAGAATCTTTTTGGGTTTTGGTTTTGGTTTTGTTGGTATTGAAAGTTGTAGTTTTTGTCCAGGATGACAAGTTTCTTTGTTTTGTTTCTTAGATGTTTGAAGGTTTGATGGTCAGTAGGGCTTTTAGTGGATCTCCATTTCGACCATGATTTATTTCTAGCTCTCATAGTTTGTTTAGTTATAACAGAGAGCCAAGGAGCTGCTTTGGATCTGATTCTGACTAATCGGGATGGGGCATGTTGGTTTAGAATTTGTAAGAAGGTGTTGTTGAAATGGGTTACTGCTTCCTCTATTGGGAGGTATTTTAGAGTTGACCAGTTATATTCTTTGAGTTCATTTTGAAAGGATGTTAGATTGAATGCTGTTTTGTTGTATTTAGTTCGATAAGTAGTTTGTTTAGGATTGTTGCATTTTTGTTTGGTGATAAAGGTAAGGAGGTGGTCACTGATATTGTCAGGGAGTATTCCTGTTTTATAGGAGAGGGGATTGTTGTTGGTCAGTATCCAGTCTAGGATGGTTTGTTTGTGGGTGGATTTATGTATTCTAGTAGGGGAGTTAATGGTTTGGTGAAAGTTAAAGAGGTTAAGGTGTATGGTGGGTTTGGGGGATATGCAGGAGCTCCAGTCAATATTAAAGTCACCTAAGATTATGGTTTCCTGGGGGAAGGTGCTAGAAATCCAGCTAAGGATATTTTCCAGGGTATTGATGTTCTTGCCTGGGGGGATGTAGGCGCATATTATGTTTATAGCTTTGGATTTGTTAATTTGGAGTTTGGTGGAAAGTATTTCAGCATTTCCTGGTGTGGGGGGGGAGGAGTCAATTAATGCCACCTGAAGTTGGGATTTGAACATGAGGGCCACTCCTCCACCTTTTTTATTAGGACGGTCTTGTCTTAAGGTACTATAGCCTGGGGGGGTGAATTCATTGTCTTTGGTACTGGGTTTAAGCCAGGTTTCTGTGAGACAGAGGATATCAAAGGCGTAGAAATCAATTAAGGCATGGAGTTGAGTGACTTTGTTGTTAATGCTACGAATATTAAGGTGAGCAATAGAGAGGGAGTCAGAGGAAAAGGGTGGGTTAGAATAGTTGGTATTTTGGTTTGGAGGGCTTTGATTTTGGAGGGTATTGGGGCCAGGGTTGGGGTGGATATCTCCATATATTAGTAAAAGAGTTTGTGGTGGTTGCAGGGGTTTTGTGTATTTGAATGGTATTAGAATGAGGCTTTTGGAGGTTGTGAATTTGTAGTGGTGGGCTTTATGGTAGAGAGGGGGGAGGTAGGGACAGGTAGCTAGTATATTAATATGTGATTGTTTGGGTAGGGGAAGTGTAGTTGTAGTAAGTTTGGCTGAAGCAGGAGTTTGGTAAAGTTTGAGATTTTCATAAGAGGTAAGGGTGTAGTAGTAAAGCAGGATGTTAAGGAGAAGAGGAAAGAGTGATTTAAGGGTTAAGGGCATGTTTTTATAGAGTATGAGGTCAGTGATTATAGGTTTGTAGGGAATAGGAGAGGCAGTTTGAAGAGAGGGTGTGGTTGAAGGAGTGAGGAATTAATTGGTAGATGTGTAGGAGAGAAGTTATAGGTTATTGGTTAATTGGGGGTGTGTCTAGGGAAGTATAAAGGTATGACCCCTGGGGTGGGTGGGAATTGGGGGTAGGGAGTGAGCGTAGCGAACGGAGCGGGGAAGAACAAGACGACCAGTTGCAGAAAACAATCAGGTAAGAGGTAGGGAGCAGGTGTAAAGGTAAAGGTGGGTTAGAAAGGTAGAGAAGGCTTGTGGGGGGTTAGTAATAAAATACTGGGTAAGATAAATGAGATGTTTTTGAGAAAAAAAATCAGGTTGGATCAATAAGAAGAGCAGTAGGATTTACTAATGAATATGAATGTAGGATTTGAAGTGACAAGAGCGCCACCTAGTGGCCAGGAAAAGGAAAGAGTAACAGACAAAATACACTGGAGGTTTACTAAGTATAAAAAGCAGGAAACAGGGAGGATTAAGTAAGGATAAAGGCAAACAGAGGAGGGACGGAGAGAGGATAAAAGGCAAAATCTATAGGGGGGGGGCTGCTGGTTTACCTGGCTGGGGTAAAAAATATGTCCTGGTGAGTAATATTTAATCAATACAATAATAGGACATACTTTCCAAAAATATCTGGGAGGACAGTCTTTATTTTAAGGATGTTCACTCCTATTCAGGATACTGGATATATTGAGATGTCCACAGGGCCTCTTAGGTTAGGGATGGACAGGAACCCTGGTGTACAATCTGTAGAAATAGCTATAGGTAGAGAGAAGAGAGAGAACAAGCAGAGGAGAGAGAAATAGTTATTCAGTAACATTGAGAATACATCATACTTAGCATAATTCCTTTTAAATCAACAGCAGCGAGGGTAGTACAGTGATATATCCAGGGGCAACACTATATATAGCATAAAAGACAGTTTGTTACAAACATGCAAAGGGCCCACAAGGAATAAACGGAACAGTAGTTAACTAAGTAATAATAAAAAACATTTAGGAGAACAGTATCAGGCCTATATACTTCAATAAGGTCGGGTATGCAGCACTGTTATTGTGTGGTTACAAAATCAGCAGAGAGCAGTACATATTCATCGCATACACAGCTTAGTAATCAGAAAGCTCAAGCGTTCAATGGTTGGTTACAAAATCAGCAGAGAGCAGTACCTATCTATAGCGTACACACTGAGTAACTACAGACCTAGTGCACAAGAACGCCAGTAAAAAATACTTCAGCTAGTAGGATCTAAAACTGCATTATAACAAATCCATCAAATGCCAGCAATAGAAGTTACACATTTAGTAATAAGAGAACGTGTAGTACACAATTAATAGATAACTGTACGCCAGTAAACTACCGTAGTAGGCAGGAAATATCAGAGCGCTAGAACTCCAGTAAAGAGACCACGTGGAGTCTAGCCTAGGGGGGGGCACTGCCAGAATGTCGCAGCATGGAGAGTAAGGTTGCCTAGGGTAATTGGAGGGGGTCAGGGCCAAACAAAGAAATAGCAAAGGAAATTGGATAAAAAAAGCCTGCCGAGGGAATCGGCTTCTAGGCAAGCTATGGAAAAAGGTGCAGATGGCACTTTAAGACACACCTTAGGTCCCGCTCTCTGTTAGCGGTAAAAAGAGCGCTACAGTATGCAATCACTCTAAGTTGCCCAATTACTGAGTTGAAACACTTGTAATTCACTAGTGCAAAAACATTTGAGGACAAAGCTTCAAAGCAGTGGAGTTAAAGTTGACTGAATGCAAGAAGGCGCCAAATGGGCGTCTTTAATAAAGAGTTACAATACAACAGTGTTAAAAGGTAGCAGCGACCCGTACGGAATAAGCAGCCGTTATGGCTGACTGACTAGTTTAAAGGGGTAAGGGGAATGGTACAAGCGTCGCCAAACATCAGATAATAACGCTATTATCAGATAAACAACAAGGAGATAAATCAGATAATAACGCTATTATCAGATAAAGACCAGGGAGATAAATCCTCTAATGGAGCGACCATGCAGGAAGGAGTGAAGAAGGGGTATTAACCGCCTTCAGAGTCCCAGTGTGAAAATGGCGTTCCACGTGTTCCGCATTGGCGTATTCACTAGTTGTCCAGCAGCACAAAGTTATAAACAGCTACTTCCACATAAGTTGTCCAGAAGCACAAAGTTATAAACAGCTACTTCCACAATAATTATGTTAAAGGAAATTCAAAAACCGTGATAACAACTAACAACAACAACCGTGGTAACACTACAACATTGCATTAAATCACAGTACTCACATGCGGATAGACAGAAATCAACCCTCAGGACCAAGGAGACGCAGCAGCCCACCTAAGGATAACCTATAGGGAGGAAACGGCTGAGGGATGGGTAAATTTATAGTATGGAAGCGGAAGTGGAGTAGGAGGGGGAGGGGACAGGTAGAGAGAAAGGGGCTAGGAAGGTACAGAAGAATCTAGCTGTAGCAAGATCGTGGAGCAAGAAATTAAGAGGTGCGGATGGGAGAGGGGAGGGAAAACAAAACAGTGTTAGAGTAAGAGCCAAAAGGTGAGGATAGAAGGGAGGAGAGAGAAACAATGTTAGAGTAGTAGCCAGCGTAGATGTGATATGGGAAGGTGAGTACAGAGAGGAGATGATAGTTGAATGGAGAGGGGCACAGAAGATGCGAGGAAGGGAGGGCAAGTAAAAGTGTAAGCACACTAAGGAAAGGTTAAGGAGATGGGCAAATAGAGAAAGAAGGTATAGTAGATGTTGGGGGAGGGACAGGCAAGTGGAATAAAATAAAACAGAAAGAAAAATAGGCAGAGAGGGAGAGGGGACCAAGTGCGTGTAGGTAAAGCGGGCAGAAAGAAGCTGGTGTCACGAACAAGACGACCAGTTGCAGAAAACAATCAGGTAAGAGGTAGGGAGCAGGTAAAGGTGGGTTAGAAAGGTAGAGAAGGCTTGTGGGGGGTTAGTAATAAAATACTGGGTAAGATAAATGAGATGTTTTTGAGAAAAAAAAATCAGGTTGGATCAATAAGAAGAGCAGTAGGATTTACTAATGAATATGAATGTAGGATTTGAAGTGACAAGAGCGCCACCTAGTGGCCAGGAAAAGGAAAGAGTAACAGACAAAATACACTGGAGGTTTACTAAGTATAAAAAGCAGGAAACAGGGAGGATTAAGTAAGGACAAAGGCAAACAGAGGAGGGACGGAGAGAGGATAAAAGGCAAAATCTATAGGGGGGGGGCTGCTGGTTTACCTGGCTGGGGTAAAAAATATGTCCTGGTGAGTAATATTTAATCAATACAATAATAGGACATACTTTCCAAAAATATCTGGGAGGACAGTCTTTATTTTAAGGATGTTCACTCCTATTCAGGATACTGGATATATTGAGATGTCCACAGGGCCTCTTAGGTTAGGGATGGACAGGAACCCTGGTGTACAATCTGTAGAAATAGTTTCCAAAAATATCTGGGAGGACAGTCTTTATTTTAAGGATGTTCACTCCTATTCAGGATACTGGATATATTGAGATGTCCACAGGGCCTCTTAGGTTAGGGATGGACAGGAACCCTGGTGTACAATCTGTAGAAATAGTTTCCAAAAATATCTGGGAGGACAGTCTTTATTTTAAGGATGTTCACTCCTATTCAGGATACTGGATATATTGAGATGTCCACAGGGCCTCTTAGGTTAGGGATGGACAGGAACCCTGGTGTACAATCTGTAGAAATAGATGCGGAAAGACAGAAATCAACCCTCAGGACCAAGGAGACGCAGCAGCCCACCTAAGGATAACCTATAGGTTATATTACATCTGTGGTAAATATGGTTATAAATGGTTAGTAAAGGGATGGGATGGCACTTGTTATATAGGGCTAGTGGTACCAACAGTGCATCCTGTAAAATAGTTACCAAAAGGAAGCATTAGAAATGCAGAAAAGAAAAGGGATATATTACCTGTGATTGAAAGTCCAGAAAATCCAGTAGACACCCTAGATACATCATGTATCTATCACCAAATCTTGATTATAAAAAATTAAAAGATCTGGATTTAGGAGATTGTAATTTCAGGAGCAGGTATTTTCCCTTGGTATGGGGCTGCAAAAGCCATTTGGGAGCTGAGGAAACTATCCAAACTAGTTGAGGTATTGGCAAATGCCACTTTCAGTGCAGTCCTTGACATTACTATCGAAATGACAGCTTATACAAACTATGATTTTACAAAATCGAATGGCGTTAATTACATACTAGCATCCCAAGGGGTATATGTGCTCTAATAAGGGAAAAATGTTGTACATTTATTGCAGACAAAACACGGTCTGTAAAAGCGCATTTAAAAGTTATTGCGCACGTGTCGCAACATACTAGAAAAAATTGGAATGATGATTGGAGTGGTTTAGTTGTCTATTTACAGGATGGACAGGAACAATCATTATATTTTTAACTTCTATCATTGTTGTAGTGCTTGGTTGCATATTATTTACATGTATTAAAGTTTGCTTAACAAGAGCTAGTCAAGTTACTGTTGTCAATTGTCATAATAAAAAAGTATTACTAAATAATGCTGAATTTTTCTCCCTGGTTTCAAATAAAACGGGGGAAATGTTAGTGTATTAAGGCTGAAAGTAATTCTGCTACAAATATCCAAAATAAATAAGGTATAAATTAAAGCTTGCTTAAATGTAGAAATACAGTTTAGCAGTATGTAATTAGCATCCATACTAAATTGACTGTGCCTTGAAAAATAAGGAATCTGCTTAATTGACATTTCCTTACAGACTCGGCAAAAATGTAAAAAAAAAAAAAAAAAAAATTCTGTATGCATTTCACACTGTCAACAAGGAAATTGACCTGCTTCCTTAAAGAATGGACATGCTTTTAACAGAAAAACAATCTGGATGTGTTTTTGTCACGTTTCCTTAAAAACATGTTTTACTACACCGTCAAGCAAGGAAGTTTGAATGGACATGCTATTATCAAGTCAGCATTTGTACATGCTTCCCACAAGATGTTTCCTTAAAGACAATGTCAGCATTGTTTCTCTGCAGGATGGAAAACAGTTCTATTGCATGCTTTCCTGCAAATATCCGCAAACAGATGTTTCCATACAAAGTCCAAAATAGAATACCAAGGAAAAAAAACAGGATCTAAAAACACTATAAAAAGACTGTAGCAGATGAAATTGCTAGAGGTATTTTGGTAGGAACACGCGTTTTCTGAGGTAATGTACAGGAGAATTATCTTCTATGCTGATCGAGAAGTAAAGTGGTACAGTGTAACTAAAGCTGCAACAGTAATCCATGTGATTTGTTATAAGAATAAGTTTATTAGTGTTGTGCTGCAAAGTATATTCTTTCATCAGTGTACATTCTGCAAGTTTCTGTGTGCAACAGACTGTGAATGCATCTATAACTAGACTGATTTCAGCAGAACCCAGCCAACAAGACTTAGTGTCTTAAAAAGGCTTTGGTTCCAGCACAGTAAGCAGCACCTTGATAATTAATTTTTCACCGTTCATCTCTTCTGCACCTCTTTTGCTTTTATTAACCTAGTCCATTTTAACAAGTATTTTCCTTTTGCAAACTCTTTGTCGTTTGTACTTTCAGATGTCTTATCTATCACTAGTGTCTATTCTTTAATACCATTTGTGTAAAGCTCTTTAACTAGTTGTATGCTGTTCTTTTCTCAGTTTATGCTTTTGCCTCGCTAAACATTTTTGCTCTTAGGAACTTCAGATTCTGTGACCATATTTATGTATAATCCTCTGTCTCAGTTTTGTCAAGTTTGTCTCTAGATTTGATTCAATATGTTGAAAAATAGTGTGCAGTATTTTGTCTTTCTCTTCCTTGTTTGTAGGCTCATTTGTCAAGATTACAGCTTTCTGGCACCTTTGCAATAATATGTTATTTTCTACTTTGCATATCAAGATTATTGTTGAAGTAAGTTAATAACCACTGACTCTTGTGCATTCCAAGTTAGTGATGATAGCCCTCAAAAGCATGTGGGAGGGTGCTCTCTCACAGATACCAAGGGAGAATGCAGATGCTTTCCAAGGAAGACAGAGCTGATGGTTCGAAGGCAATGGGGAGAAATAAGATTTAAAAATACATACCATAGTTAAGTACAGTGGAGGGGATGTATGTGTCACAGTCTGCCAATGGCAGACTCAGAATGTCAATATTCATTTCATTCTCCATGTTCTTTTTTCTTCCCTTTTTAATGTTTGCTTTTGTTCTCACTCTAGTATCTATTATAATGGCTGAATTCACTGGAATGCCACTTATCTTGCTCTTGATGAATTGCTTTTCTCTTATGTTACAGGAAAGGGAACTTCCAATTTTTAAAATAATAAAATGGTGCTTTATTGGGTGAAACTTTTTATCAAAATTATTTTCCTTACCAATGTGTATAATGTATGGGAGTTTCACATTGCCGTACATCGGTGCAGTTCACTTTGAGAGACTTGATTGATAAAATTCCTAGTCACTTAACAGTACAAAATAGATTAATCCAATCTACAGAGTGTGGGAGTATGTTGTATAGGTGAAGCAGGCTTCCTTTGTATATTAAAAGTAATGCAAAAGGTTGTGACAGGTTTAAAGATCAAGGCCACATTTATTTGCTGCACATCTCTACTGCTAGCTCTAAAGCAAGAAAAAGCTCACTATTGAAAGTGGGATATTACTTCAGAACGTACCTCTCAACCTGCAGACATTGAAAACAGAAAAACAAGGTCCTTAAAAAGTAGATACACCCATCTAAAAATCTGGACATATTATAAACTTTGAATACTAAATAGCATGCAACTCTTCATACTTCCCATAAGGATGTTGGATACTACTTAAAAACACATTTAAAGTGTGATAAAACTGAAGGAAAATGATAAACACATTATCAGAGAGAGAATGTAAATACTGTAGACTTTAATGACCTGTGTTGTAATGTTGTACCACAGAAGGTCATTTATTGTTGCTTCTGAAAAAAGAAGATGCAAGATTTTGTGTCCTTTACCTTTAAGTTATTGGTGCCATTAGTATGTTGGTCATCTATTTTTATTTATTTATTTTTTTGTGCACTAGATAGCTTCAAAATATGTGTGATGATGTGGGTTCTGAACATTGTATGAAGAGGTAAATCAAGCCTGAAAATAGTGACATACCTCCAAAGTAGGAAATCATTTGCAGGGGTAAGTCCGGCCTCAAACTATGGACAGCCTGTTAAAATAGGGACAGACAAGAAGTGTACTTCAGAATGGTCCCGGATTCCTATACAGGCTATAGGAATACAATCTGTCTGAAAATGCAACTGCATAACGAGGCTTGCAAACTGTTAACAGCTCATACTTTCTAGTTTCCTAGTACATCCAGTAGCTCATGCAAATGCTTTCTACTGTCAGGGCATTTTCATGAAGCATGTGCTTAGGGGAGCCTGGCCAACAGGTTTAAGTTCAGTCAGCCCTGATCACATGCTAGTATCGCTGGCTTGTTCTGAGGAAGTAAAAATGACTTATTTTTAGGCCGTATACCATTCATGTTGAATAACTCTCAATCTCTGTCTCTCCCTATCTCCCATGCATACACATTGTATATGTGTGTCTGTGTATATTGTGAAATGCAAATATGAATACTGGGTGCATGAGTAAAGTTTGCTGCACAGATAATAATCTTTGAGAATTTTCATCACTAATAATCCGGTCAGTGTTTTTTAGTAGATGACACCCACCCTTCTATTTGTGCACAAAATCTAAAATTAATACTGCTGAAAGATTTTTTTTTTACATAAGCATTATAAATTCCAGCCTGACCTTCATTGCAACAACCTCTGTTTCACAGACAGCAGTCGTCCTGAGATGTGGCCTTCCTTGTATAACATCAAACAAGCAATGAATACTCTTAAAGTTGTACTTCTCAGACTTCACTTTTTTTTTTTTTTTTTTTTTAACGATTATAACAAACTTTGCATAATAATTTTTACAGTCAGTCCATTCAGAATAATTGTACTACAGTAGTAAATACTGTTTTCTTTTTTCATTCATTCATTCCCTAAATGCTCTCTAGTGTGTAAGGGAATGTTATACTGCCTTTGCAAAACCAAAAAATAAATAAATAAAATCTGAATGTTGTCAGTCCTAAGAAACATCTGTGATGATCTTTTGCATAACACCTTGTTACTTTGAAGCTGTTATTCCTACTTTGCATCCCTTTGATGTTGTATTCCAGAATGCTGTAATTGCTTCTACTATGTAGAATAAACTGCAGTGAGTGTGAATATTTATTTTGTTTTGCTTTTGTTAACCACATTTGTCCTACCGGGTTTAATCAAAAAAAACTTTTCAGTAGAGGCCAGGGGAGAAAAGATGCAACATATTGCAAACATTTTTAAACAGATGTTCTTTAATATATCTGAACAGATGTTAAATATGCATTGCTAATTAGATTACATTAATTTGAAATAAGGACAACTGTTACAGTACTAAAGATACTTGTGCACTAGTAGATGGCGAATGTTGAGCATTTGAAGAGGTGTATTAGTGGATTTGTCATATTAATAATTGTGTGATTAATGCTTAGAAATTCAAAGAAATGGAGGTGAGAGAAGGAGCTAGGTGGGACAGAAAGTTTTACATTATTAAAAGGTGGGAGATCATTGAATGAAAGTGCGTTTCAACAAATGCTACTTACCCGAGCTGATTCCACCGAAATCTATACATGACGAAAACAGGGACTGCCAAATTCCTTTCTCCATGAAAGGAACCAGTTGGCCACCATGGTAATGAACCAAAACTGACCAAACCTAAGCCCAGCAAAGTGGGGGGCTGCCCCCCCACTTGTATATACCAACTACGCGATCGCACTAAAGGGAAGAGAGGGCACAGTTCGCCATGGTGGCCAAGTGAAAGAAATTCGGCAATCCTTGCTTTGTTATGCAGAGTTTTCAGTGGAATCATCTTGGGTATATAACATTCATTGAAATGTACTTTCATTCAATGAACGTAGTTTCATATATATATATTTTATATATATATATATACACACATACACACACACACACACACACACACACACACACACACACACACACACACACACACACACACACAATATAAAAAGTTTTCACACCCCTGTTAAAATGCCAGGTTTTTGTGATATAAAAAAATTAGACCACAATAAATCATTTCAAAACTTTTCCCACCTTTAATTTGAACTATATAACCTGTACAATTCAGTTGAAAAGCAAACAAATTTGTTAGGGGAAAAAATATAAAAAATAAAAAATGTACACACCTCACTGCAAGGAAGTTCCTGCAAGCACTCTGGTACATGGTATCCTGCATCCTGTTGGTGTCTTTGGCCAGACTCCACATGAGAAAACTACAGTGGTATCTCAGAAACCTATGGTGCCTCTGATTCCCAGCTTAAGGAAGGAACTTTTGTGGTGGGCAGAACTCTGTACCCTGAACAGGGGTCTACCCTTTATCACCTTTCCCCAAGGCCAGACCATCACCGCCAATGCCTCGAACACAGCTTGGGGGGCTCACTTAGGAGACATGTGCACTCAGGGCACCTGGAAGCAGGGAGAGCTAATGCTCCATAGCAACCTGAAGGAAATGCTGGTGGTGCAAAGGGCTATAATAGCTTTCAAGGTCCACCTCAGACCAGAAGTGCTCTTGATCAAAATAGACAATACCACGGTCATGTGGTACATTAACAAACAGGGGGGAACACATTCCTACCCCTGTGTCCCCTATCTATGCTTATCTGGCAGACAGCCTCAATGATGGGACTACATCTGATAGCCCATAACATTCCAGGGGAATACAACACCCTGGCAGATCACCTCAACAGAAGGGTCCTGAACCCGCATGAGTGGCAGCTACACAAGGAGACCTTTCTCAGCATCATACAATCCTGGGGGGTGCCAGAGGTAGACATCTTTGGAACAATAGAAAACAGACAGCTGACCAGGTTCTGCTCCAGGGAATTCAACCCACTAGCTTGGAAGGTGGATGCTCTCTCCTTTCACTGGGGCAACCTGTTTCTTTACACCTTCTCTCCTTTGCTACCGATTCCCAGGGTACTTCTAAAGATCAGGGAGGAAGGCCCAAGGGCTGTACTCATTGCCCCAAACTGGCCCAGGCAGCATTGGTACCCCTTACTCCTCAGTCTGACCAAGGAACTAAACATGAGCATGCCTCTCACAGAAAAGCTGCTAACTAAAGAAGAAGGGTCAGTACTGCATCCAAATCTTCAAACACTCAGCCTATCTGCATGGCTTATACCCCAGAGGCAGATATCAGGCCACCTTTGAGCAAGCAGGTTCTGGATATAATTAAGGAGGCCAGGAGGCCCAATGCCAGGCTATCCTATGCCGCAAAATGGAAATGATTTACTGCCTGGTGCCACACTAAGGGTGAAAGCAGCACCCATGCCACTCTCACTTTGGTTCTGGACTACCTGGTGGAGCTCATGCTGAAGGTATTGTCATACTCCTCTATCAAAATTCATGCCTCAGCTATCTCTGCTCATTCCCCTACAGGGCAACCTATGCTCTCCTATCCCCTGTTAAAACAATTCCTTAGAGGGGTGTCACACATCAGACCACCTAGAAGGCCACCCACTCCAGCATGGGACCTGAACTTTGTCCTGGAAAAACTGACTTTACCTCCTTTTGAACCAGCTGCCTAAGCAGAGATAAAGCACCTCTCTTGGAAGACTGCCTTCCTGCTGGCCATAACCTCAGCTAGTAGGGTTATTGAGCTACAAGCTCTCATGGCCATTGAATCTTTCATTATTTTCCATGCATTCAGGGTGTCTCTTAGAACCAACCCCTCCTTTATGCCCAAGGTGGAATCTGACATGGCCCTTAATCAGGCTGTCCATCTCCCTAACTTCTTTCCAAGCCCACAAAATAGGGGGGAAAGAATTCTCCATACATTAGATGTGCACAGACAGCTTAGATACTATCTGGATAGGACCAAGTCTTTCAGAAAGACTGACTGCCATAGGGGAGACCTATATCCAACCAGACAATTTCTAAATGGGTATCGCACTGCATCCATTTCTGGTACTCCTTTCATGGGAAAATACCCCCCAAATCAGTCAGAACCCATTCTATTAGGGCAGCATCAACTTCCACTGCCTTCTTAGAGGCGTTCTTGCCAAGGATATTTTAGAAGCTGCCGCCTGAACATCAGTTCACACCTTCACAAAATACTACCAAGTGGCTATTTTCTCCAAATCCAGGGCAGGCTTTGCTTCAGCAGTCCTGCAGGGCATTATGGCTTCCACTTAAATCAGTGCAAGCCTAGACTCCAGCTCCTTCCCTTTCTGCCTTCCACCCTACTTTTCAGTTTTGAGAATCTTCCCACAAGTGATGACTGCAACAGTGAAACACAAAGAACATAGTACAGCTGTGTACACTTACCATAAATGTAGATGTATGAGTGTATTCACTGCTGCAGTCCTGTTTCCCTCCCACCTTTCCCCTCTTTATTTCCATCATAGCTAATGTACTTCCCCAGGTTGGCCTTCTTCAGGCCTTCTTGGCAGGGCTCCTATAGGTTGGGGGCAAGAAAAACTGATTTAATGGTGTCAGCTGCTTCTCTTTATAGCCGTAAAGACCTGACGTCAGTCTCAGGCGACCTGCAGCTGACGCAGGAGGGCAATCCTTTACTCTGGTATTTGGGCCGGTCAAGGGCTACCCAGCAGGGATAAACCCACAAGTGATGACTGGAACAGTGAATACACTTGAACATCTACATTTATGGTAAGTGTACACAACTGAACTTTCTATTGCCATGATTGGGCTTTCTTCTAAATAGCTATAAACTCTGTTAGCATAAATTCCAGCATATAGTTTGTACATTGTCAGAGGGCAAGTTAGTTGTCTATAGTTTTTAGGATAGCGTGCAGGTTCACTCTTAAGGAAGAGTATCATTTTTCTTGTTAACTAAGTTGGTGTGTGCTTTTGGTATGCATGCAAGTAGTTCTTACTCGAGGCTCAGTCTTCATGTAATGGTGTTAATACTTTTAAGTTATTTCCTACATCTGGGACTGTGATTTTCCATTTAGGAGCTTTTCTTAATTTTGTTTGTGTCCCTGGTCATTGCTTCATCTCATTTTAAATCCTGTACATTTTAAATTCTTACTGTTTTTTAACTTTTTATTCACCATCTTTATGTACCACAGGTTGTGCGTAGATAATTTTCAAAATGTGTCTATTTTTTTCTTTTTTGGTGGTTTTCCTATTCCTTTCACTTTGTTTCCCAGTTCTGTATAAAACATTTGTGAATCATCAACAAATTGCTTATTTTGTTCTTTTCATTTATATTTATCTATATCTTCTAAGCGTTTCTGCCTGTTTTGATATTTTTAGTTTATTATTTGCAACAGTGCACAACAGCTCCTGGTCTGTTCTAATACTGGATATTGCTTTTATGAAGTCTAAGTATTTTGTTGATCTGTTCTCTCTTTAATACTATTCTAACAATAACACTTCTTGTCTTAATTGCTTTATACTTTTTTCTGTTTGATACTTCCTTGATGGCATTTAATTTCTTCCCTTCCTTTCTGTTATTGCCCTGTAGTTTTGTAGTAAGACCTTATCCGTTAATTTTACTGCACAGTAATATATCCTATATATTTCTGTTATATCATGTGAGTTTCTGTTAATAGTCTTGATTACTGTATTCATTTGTTTTGTTAGACTTCTAACCTATTGGGTCTTGATTTTCTGTAATCTATTTCTTTCTTTGATCTTAATATGTCTATCCGTCTCTATTAAATCAAGCAACTCTTCATGTATATCTTTTGGTACTTACGTATTATTGCAACCAGATTTTTGCGGCTGCGAAATTGGCACACTTGGATTGAGACGACTGCATCTCATTCTTAAAACGGGTGTTCAAAGTGTAGACTACTGTCTGAGTACAGTGGTTAAGCACCAGGAGCAGGAACAAGCAACAAATTCCTCTTCCTGTTTTGCATGTAGTACAGATGCATGAATGAAAGAGCATGGCTGCTATCATATGTAGGAATGTAAAGTTATAACAGTAAAGGAGTGATCAGTAAGAGAGTTATTAGACAGTAAGTGAACACAGACACACAAAATCGATTATTTCTAAGGTTTTTAGTTTCCATAATGTTTTAATCACCCATTAAAGGAAGCATTGTAATGAGAAAGTATGTCTAACTGATGGTTTTGAATTGTGAACGAGGCAGGTTCCCTTCTAGTTTAGCAGTCATGGTCATTCCTTCTTTACTGCTCTGTTAATGTTGACAGCTCGTTCCCTGGTTGTGTTCATAAACGCATCTGCACAGGAGGAAAGAACTTTGCTTTTTACGTAAACTAAAAGTAGCACACACTTGGGGGACACAAACACACTTCTGAATGCACTTTGACCACATTGTTTTGCCACTCTTAACGAGCGTGTAGCACTCTGTATTTAAATGATAGTAATGGTTGCATAATCATAATGGCACAGAAGCATCTGTACAAGGGACCAAAATACTATGTTTTTTAAATAAAAGTAAAGGCAGTACATATTTGTGGGACACACACACACTATATGATGCACTTTGACTACATTTGCTGACACAATAAACGACAGTGAAGCAGCCGCTGTTCAGCTGACAAATCTGGTTGCGATAATACACAAGTACCAATCTTCCTTTTTATTCTCAGTTTCCTATGAGCATTCTACAGGTAGATCCAAAACATCTTCCTGTGGCATAGTCTCTTCAGCTGCATCCTGCATCATCCATTGTTCTTTCCTGTTTCTTCCCTTGCTATGCAACTCCAACTGAACTTTTGTACAAGTTTCCTGCTGAAGGCTTCCAAGAATCTTCATGTGGCAACTGATCAAATGCTTTCCATCCAACCTGTTTCTCCTTAATTTGAGGACTCACTGTTCCATCATGCTGTGATGTTACCAGAGTTGAATTTTCTACACTAAATCCTTCACTTCACAGGTAATCCATAACTTCAATTTCTATTTCTTTAACTTCTCCATTACTTTTTTAAATGCCTTTATTGAATTATCACTTGTGACACAGGCAAATTTACATTTATACGAAAGTAATCAAACTGTATTGAGAAATTAACATTAACAAGCATTATATTTCACATATATTGCTATATATCATGTAATCTAAGCAACATTACATAAGTTATTCAATTCCTGACCCCTTTTTTTAAAACAAGAAATGGCTTTATTAAACCATCATTTATGTTATAAGGATTCCTACATATATATATATATATATATATATATATATATATAAATAGAAATAAACCACACTGACACAATCTGACTTGCATTTTACATCACAAACCATACTGACACACTCCCAGCTGCAAACATAATAAATCACTTATAATCTACCTAATCGTTTTCAGTCAAACGTTACATGGCTCATTTAAGTCCGGCCTTCTTTTAAACCTCATTCCTGCCCTGTTGCTCCTACCATTTTCTAAAGGTCAACATTCCAGTTGTTTTATCTGTTACTATAATTATTACTTCTAATATAGCTGGTTTAGATTTTGATTTCCTTTTTCTAGTAGTTGCTTTTTTGGCAGCCACTATAATTAGACACAGCAAGGCCTTACCATGTGTAGGCAATTCCAATTCTGTATCATAGCTCAGAAAAATCATCTCCCTTGTCACACCAATCTGCCCAGCTAGCATCTCTGACAATGCAGCCCGCTGGGAATCCTTAGTCTGCCAACCAACCACACTCCCAAAAAATATGCTCCCAAGTATCTGTTTCTTCCCGTCACACCTCCAACATTTGCCGTCTACCTGATGAAAAATTCTCTCAAGTCTACTTGGGGTATAAAAATGTCTATGTAAACATTTCCAAGCAAAAATCCTAAATCTTCTAGATTTTGTTGCATATTTGGGAGACATACATATATCCTCCCATTGTTTCTTTGTGAATTGCTTATCCAATTTCTCCTCCCAAATCCCTTTCTTAACCTCCTCTGATTGATTCTTATAGTTTAACTTTTCCATTACTAATCCTCTTTTCTGCTTTCCCCTTTGTTCTCGTACTTTTGTGCATTCTAAAATGTTCCATATCTGGATGCCTTTGCCTGTATTTCTCTTCAAATATCTTTGGTGCTGTTTTTTTGTATTGAATAGTTTTGCTTTCTTCTTTGCATAAATATTGCACCAATATTCATTTTTTTTTCTTTCCCGTGTACATAGTTGTTCTTTAGATGTCTCCCACTGTACCCGTTTCAGCATACTTTTGCAGACTCATTCCATCGTTTTGTAGCATAACCTGTGTTAGACTTTCTACACTAAATCCTTTACTTCACAGGCATTCCGTAACTTCAGCTTCTGTTTAACTTCTGCTTTACTAATGCACTGTTCTGCATTCCCTCTTTGTGATATTTTTTGTATTGTGAAATTTTCCGTATCTGGGTGCCTTTGACTGTATTTTTCTTAAAATATCTTTGGAGCTTTTTTTTTGTTGTTGTCCTGATTAGTTTGGCTATCCCGTTTGCATGAATATTACACCATATCAGCTTATCTGTCTTTCCCATGTCCATGTTTCTTTTTTATACCTTTCAAAAATCTCTAGATTTTGTTCTGTGTATTTTCACACTTACTCACCTTTTTCCAAATAGCCCAATGTTTCTTGGTCTATGTAATGTTTTTTTTTTTTTATGACTCTTTTCCATTAATGAACACAAATTTGCATTTGAAGCTTTTGACTTTTTTCTTGTGCAAATATTTTTCTTTCCTGTAATTTTTCTTCCAACCTTTTTGAGTATCTTTTATCCAGAAATTCTGGGCTTCAAGCATAATAGCAACAATTCATAATTGATTTCATTTCCTCAATAGTCCACTGTGTCATCTTTGTGGCTCTTTTTTTGGCCTGTCAGTTTTTGTGGGTGACTACTTCCTTCTACAGCAGTAAATCCATCCTCCTCCTGAGACTGGCCTAACTCCATTTTAGAAATGTTTTGGTGTCTTGACGTTTGTGTAGTAACTGAGATGTGTTTTAAAATGACAGAGCGCACTGTAGCTGTGCAGACCTGTAATGCCTTCCACACATTTAGACCAGGTAATAAAGCTGTAGGTGTATCAGTCTACATCCAGAAGAGACTTGAATCAAGGCTGGTAAAGCAGCATGATGCACCAGAGCTTCTCCACATCCAAATAACCATCAAAAAGGTCCCATACCATAAATCAAGCTGTAGACCTCCCTGTATGGCAAAAGAAAGCCACAACACCCATCTACAGGAACCAAAATCACTCAGTATTAAACGCAATACCATTTCCCTAGGTGATCTAAAGTATCCAACTATAGAGTGGGAAACTACCACTAGTGCATAAGCACAGATATTCCTGGACTTTGGCAATACAAATGCCCTGGAACAATAGTACCCAATGGGGGAAATAACACCTTGGATCTTATCCTTACTAATATGGGAGCATCTTGCACCATTCCTTGCATATCTTCATAACTTGTTGGGTCTGACCTTAAAGTAGTCTCTCTCAAAATAAACATGAAAAAAGAGATCCCTTTCACCCAAGGAAGGTACCTTTATAAATTTATTTAAGGCAAACTATCTACTACTAAGTGAGACACTAGCAAGCTTCAAATCCCCATCAAACCCAATTAACTCCACTGAATATGCAGAAATGTACTCCACCATACTACTCCATTATGTAAACAGCTCCAAAGTTGCAGCTGTACCCAGTAAGAACAAGTGTGTGGCAAACCCCAGAAACAAACCCAGATGGTGGAACCATAATATTAACAAGCTTTATACTAAAAGGAAAATGATTTTGACTAAAAGTAAGAAGAGTAATTCCCAGAATGCTAGAGCCCTTGTCACTGAAATAGACAAAACAACTCAGGTTAATAAAATCCACCAAAGCCAAGTCTGAGGCTAAAATAGCTACCCAAGCCAAAGACGATCACAAGGCATTTTTAGTTCTGTTCGTAATCTGAAAAACACAACAATGCTCAGAGCTCATTGTGAATGATGTTATCTACATTGAGGCCAAAGATGTAGCTAACCTAATGGCTAATAAATTTAACTCTAACTTTGCCCCTCTCTCCCCACAGTCTCTCAAGATATACCTGAAACAGCCTCTCCTCCAGCTGTCACATATATCAGTGGGTCTTGAAAATATCCCTGTATGCACCTTAAATAGCATGAAGCACAATTTAACCTCATGCCTAAGAAAACTGTTAAGTCTCAACCTCCGTACAGGTTTTGTACCAAGTGAATGGAGACGAACTACAGTCAGTCCCCAGTTTGAGAGGACATTCCACATGCCCAGGCAATTACAGATCCATAAGTCTGACCAGCCTCATATGCAAAGCCATGGAATTAATCAATCAAGACACAAGAAACCTCCAAACACTAGACCTGTCTCAGTTTGGATTTGTCAAAGGCAGGTCATGCTTACTTGACCTGGTGGATTTTTTTGAACAGATCACCAAAGCAATGGATGAAGGTAAAATGACACACACCACGTACCTTGACCTGGTCAAAGCTTTTGACACAGTTTTCCACTTAGGCATAGTAGAACACCTAAATAAGCTGGGAATAAACCCCTATGTCACCCGCTGGATTGCCAGCTGGTTCACAGATAGGATGCAGATAATCAAAATAGGGCAAGTTACCTCCTCAGAGAGACCAGTCACCAGTGGAGTCCCATAGGATTCTATGCTATGACCTCTCCTGTTTTGGCATCTACTTTTATGAAGTAGCGGCCAATAGCAAAGGACTCTGGCTAAGTTTGCAGAGACTGTAAGCTAGGAGCAGTCATTGAATCCCCAAATGGCTTGGCAGTCCTGTGGGAAGTTTTGTCTCCAATAACTAGTGTCAAAATAATGGTCTGAAACTATATACCAAATATGCATTATTGTATCCTTTTGAAATTCATCTACCCAAGGGAGCTTCCACATTGGCAATATTCCCTTAAGACTTCACCCAGTTGTTCTGGATTTCGGAACTTATGTGAAGAGTTACGCAACTTTTGACCAACATGGGTCTGTTGTAAGAATGGCTTTCTGTAATGCACAGCTTATAAACAGAGACTGTGTCTAAATTTAGGGCTGTCATTGTCTGCCTTTACTCACCCTTCATTAGGCCAGTTATTGAATATAATGACCTGTTTGGCATGTAACTGTCCAGGCACATGCAGCAACTGCAGCACCCACAGAGATACTTTACTAGAAGAGTATAAGGCCTAAACAACATGTCTTACATGGACTGACTTAAAGCCTTGCCACTATATGTTGTATCCTACGGACTAAGAGATGGCCTGTCTCTGGCATACAAGGCATTCTCCGACCTATTGCTGTTGATTTACTGCACATCAGCAAGGCAAATTGCTTCTGAAATGCTTGGTCTAGGAATCTAAACCTCTTCTCGAACAGCGACAAAACAGTTTGGAGGGACAGATATATTTCACAGAAGATACCAGGGCTGTGAAGCAGACCCCCATCCATACAAAACAGTTAATTCCTGTCCATTTTCTACTTAGAACGTAGACTTATGGATTGAAAACATCAAATTTACTCCAGGACTGCCCCCGTAATACCAGTGGACAGAGGCAGCTCCTAAATACTTTATCCCATGCATGAGTCCCCTTAAATTAAATATGATATGATCTCAGTTAGTCTCATTACGGATAATGTATAATTATTGACCATGGGATGGGTAAGGCAAGTCTCTAACTAAATGGGATAAGTTATTTCAAACACAGAAAGTGAAAACTGGCTTGGCTTAAAATGGCCTGGAAGGGTAGCTAGCCTAGTTGGGTTAACTTGTACAGATGAATTTTATTGGTTGGATTTTCAGATTGTATGATTTGCCAATCTCTGTTAACATCACCCAGAATTATTGCTTCATGAGGGATTTTTGAGGTGGCCCAGCACAGAATATTTTCCAATGTTTTAGCATTTTTACCTTGTGGCACAAATGTAACTATGATTGTGATTGCCTTGTGAGTGTTTAATTTTAACATGGTTAGTAGGATTTTTGAATTAGAGAAACCTGGCAGGATGGAGGGGGGGAGCATCTAGCTAGATTTTGTAGAAAATAGTAACACCGGCAGATTTTTTCTGTTGATTTTGTCTAATCTGATTGTTGTATCCTGGCAGGGCAAGTTCTTCATTTTTTTTTTTCCTGGTGTGGCAACTAAAATGTTTGGAGTGTGTAGTGCTATCCATGCATGTACTTCAGAGAGTTTGTTATAAATGCTTCATAGGTTGGTATGGTGTATATATATATATAAAGCACCAGAAAAGGAGGACTCCGCAATGTTAGAAAAAACATTTATTTATACGAGCAAAGCTTTCAGATTAACAAGCCGTTCATCAGTGTAGGAAATCGCAATTCACAAACCTATGATGTTATGTTGTCCCTCTCACCTTCTTTCTTACCGGATGGGCTCGGAGCCAATAGTCTGCTCCGACTCCGCTAATATACTAGCTCGAAGTCTCTGACTTGGCTTGTGGCTTAATACCTATCCCACAATGCATCGGAGTAACCCCCAGATCTCGTTTACCACTTGACTAGTTTGGATGCTCTCTTCTTGGCCGTGGCTAAGTGTTTTTTGATTATATTTCTAATGGCTATTTTGACAGTTTTTTTCTTATTAGACTTATTGTAGTTCTTGGATTACACAGTTTAACCTTTTATAAGGTTTTTGGCATATTCCTTTTCGGCCTGTTTGTGTGTTGCTTAATGGCCATTGTTTTGTTCCCTAGGGTTATCCTATCCCTGTTAGTCTTGTGGGTTTTTTTGTGTATTAACTTAAACTCATTTAAGTTAGAGAGTTAAAGGTAACCCATTTTATTAAAGGGTTTGTGTTGTCGGTCCCTGTCAGCTCAGCTAGGTACGTTTAAGTTGGAGGACCTAGTGCCCGTTTAACTTAAGGGTAGAGCTTTACTTCGATTTACTGTTTTTTGCTGTGTGTTTGTTTAGCTTAGCTTTTTGGTATAAGTTTCTTGTAGTTTGTTTGTTGCAGTTTTCAGCATGTCTAAAGACTCTAGAGATAAAGAACCCAAAGTCTCGGAGTTCAAGAAATGCCAGCAATGCTCCCAAAAAATGTCCATTACTGATGGGCATAGTGTGTGTGTGTGTACTGCTTAGGTGCCATTTACTTTCAGGAATCATGCAGTTTTTCTCATTCCTTCAGCTCTTAAGTGTTACATGAAAAGAAAAACAAATTGATTTTACGAGGTCTAATAAAGCCTTCCTTTGATGAGGCTTTACAGTCTTCTACAACTAGTGACAAATCCAAGAGACCTTCCTCCTCCTCTTCCTTGGCTCATTCAAAGCCACCAAAGAAATTACCTAAGTTGACTGAAAAATCTGCCTCCTGGGCTCAACCGCCTTTGGAACTGAGGGAGACAGTTGGCGCAGACAAATCTAGGTCTTCGGTTCCAAAGATGTTGGAACTAATAGAGACTACTACTCGGAGCCGGTCCATGAAATTAAAACCAGTATCTCTGACTTTGAGATCCCTCATTCATCAAAGGTCTTGATCCCCCACTCTTTCATCCAGGTCCTCTAGGAGCTTATCAGATTATGTGGACAGGGTGGTGTGCAGGCTTTTGAAGTCGCCGGCACTGACAAAATTGCTCTCGGCTCTGACCCCACCGGTCTTGGAGACACCCAAGATGTCAACATCCACTATTCCTCCTTCGAGCCAAGCTGGATCTTCAGAGACGGAATGCCAGATACCTCCTGTGGTAGACCCTTAGGTCCCAAGATCCCTTTGGTATTCTTTGGAAACATTGCCTGCTCCGACACCTTTGGTCCCATCTGTGGTGTCTAGGAGCTGTAGTTCTCCAGTTGGCTCCTGGGGAGAGTCTTGGACCAGAGTTTCTTCTGTTCTTAGTGTGCCCATCTTGCGCGTTGGCTTGGGTGAGCTCAGCTCCTACATCTGCCTTGGAGCTGATCTCCTTAGTACCAGGGATTTCATCCATTTCCTTGGAACTGGGGGTGTCCTTGGAGCTGGGGGGATCCGCCTTCGAGGTGATGTGTGCTGTCCCCTCCTGCAGCTCTACTCTGGGATGTTGGCATTCTTCTCCCTCAGGCACTGGCATCTGCTTTGGCACAGGGCAGCAGAGATTCAGGGCCCCAAGAAGCCCCATTGGGCGAGCCTCACTTTTCTGAGACCTCCCGAGAAAACCCGTCTGAGGAGCCACCTCGGAAGAGGACATGCAAGAGGAAGCATGTAGACTCCCCTGATGAGTCCATCACTTCTGACACTGACCTTCAGGAAGCAGAAGGGTCGCCATGGTTGCCCTCTGAAGATGCCTCTTTTTCAGATAGCCTGGAAATCCTAAAACACACAGAGGTGGCTGGAAGCCCATCAACCCTTCTGATGAGGAGTCAGTGTACCTGAAGGCCTTTGGATCTCAACCTCTAGCCTCCTGGGTTTCTCAGCCTTTCGATGAGCTCATGGATTTGGTTAGTTGGAAAGCATGGGAGTCACTAGACACTATGGAGCCAGTCCCTAGGAGGCCAAATAAGTTCCTGTCAGCTCCTTTGGATAAAGAATTTCTCTCAAAAGGCATACCTGTAGATGCTATGGCGGTGGCAGCACCCACCAAAAAGGAACTCTGTGAGATGTCGTCATCTGTCCATCCATTGAATAAAGAGTCTAGAACGATGGTCAGATATGGAAAGCATGTTTTCTCATCAGTGACTTTCACCCTCAGATCGCTGAACTACCTCACACACTTTACAAGACTTCAAAGAGATGATCTGAAGGAGTTAGAAGATGCTCTACAAGGTTCATTAGCTGCGGGGGTCTCAAAGTGACCGCACAGCTATCTACCTTAAATTCCATAGTCAGCTCCGCCATGAGGCTGATATCCTATCCTGCAGATGGAGTCAGCAAGGCAGCGGGTTCTGGAGTTTCCCTGAGGAGACGCTCCTGGATGCGCTTGTGCAATTTTGTGGAGCCCTTCAAGTCTACCTTTACCAATGCCCCTTTTGATGGTTCCTTTCTTTTTGGACCAAAGGTCAAGAGCACACTCACCAGATGCAAGCAGGAAGGGAAAACTGTCTCTGCCATTGGAGTACATTTTTCTGTACCTTCAAGACCTTATCCTAAGGGCCAGAAGAGTGGAAAAATGTGGTTCAAAAGATCAAGACGCACAAGGTGAGCCCTTCCCCAAGGGCAGAGGGGGAGGCAATAATGGTAGATGACACCCACACAGTAGGGGTGGTCCACAAAACCAGAGTGACTGTGAATCCTTTTGAGGCCATCCCTATTAGCGCTCCTGAAAGGAGGCCCGACTGCTCTTCTCTGGAGGCAGTTGGGGGAAGATTAACTTTGTACTCAGAAGCCTGGCGAAATTTCGCAAGAGACAAGTGGGTACAAAGCATAATATCCAGAGGATATTCCATTCCCTTTTGCCATACCATTCCACAGATTAGAAAAATCCTGGCTGTTCCACCCAGTCAGAAGGAACAGGTAACCACAGCAATCCAGGAGTTGCTAAGCAAGAGTCATCCAAGACATCCCCGCAGACCAAATAGGATTCAGAACTTACTCAAGATTCTTTTTAGTACCACAAAGAACAGGGGACTGGAGACGCATTTTGGATCTCAGCAATTTGAATGAATCTGCAAAGAAGTCCAAGTTCCGAATGGTGACACTGCAGTCTATTCTTCCCTTTTTAGGGAAAAATGGTTGGATGTGCTCAATAGACCTCCAAGATGCGTACTGCCACACAAAAATGGACAGAGCATCAAGGAGTTCTCTACGCTTCCAGCTGAGAGTCAGTCATTATCAGTTTCGAGCTCTGCCCTTTGGTCTCACTACAGCCCCCAGAGTGTTCACCAAATGCATGGCAGTAGTAATGGCTCACCTGAGACGCCTAGGTTTCCAAATGTTTCCATACCTGGACGGCTGGCTCCTAACTGCCACTACCTAGCATCTACTTCTACAGGCCAGGGACACTACACTGGAACTTTGTACTCAGGCATAACAGTGAATTTTCAAAAAATCTGCCTTGTTGGCTTGTCAACGTATTATATTTATTGGCGCAGATCTAGACACCTCTTCTATAATGGCTCACCTTCCGCCCAACAGAGTCTCTGTTTTCAGAATCAAATAATCAACATTCTTCCCAGGGGCAAAGTAAAAGCAGAAGTAGTCCTAACACTTCTTGAAACCATGATGTCAACCATAACTCTTGTCCCTCTAGCCAGGATGCACATGAGAATCCTTCAGTGGCTTCTGTTTTTTCAGTGGTCTCTTCAAAAACGTCCTATATCCCATCAAATAACAATAATGAATTCATGCAAGAGAGATCTCTGATGGTGGCTCCAGTCTGATCATGTTACCCTCGGAAGATCCTTTGTTCCACAACAACCTGTCCCTACAGTGACCACAGACTCTTCCCATTTTTTGGGGGGGGGGGCATTATCTGGGAAGAACAGTCCAAGGCACTTTTCGAGAACATGAGGCTCAGTTGCAAATCAGTGTTCTAGAGATGAGGGCAGTGCTTCTGGCATTGCAAGCACTTCAGGACTCTCTCCCACAAGGAACGATTGCAATCCAATCAGACATGTCCATAGTCTTGTACATAAGCAAGGAGGAACCAAATCATACCCCCTTTGTTGAGAGGCTATAAGAGTATGGCAATGGGCAATTTCTTCCCAACATTTTCTGGTAGAAATGCACATCCTGGGGAAATCCAACGTGATAGCCAACAAGCTCAGCAGGGTGATTTTAATGCTTCATGAGTGGTCTCAGAAACAGAGCATAGCAGACAGGATTTTCCGGACTTGAGGCCAGCCTTGCTGCGACCTATTTGCAACCCCCCTGAACACCAAAGCAGCACCTACTTCATCCCTAATCCCCCCAGTGGGGGAGACACCAAGAGAAGCCGCTGTCCACGATTGGCCCTCGGGACTATTGTATGCCTTCCCTCCCTTTCTGCTAATTCCCAAAGTCATTCAGAAAGCCAAGGTCTTGGGAAGCAGGCTAATTCTCATTGCTCCATATTGACCTCAGCAGATTTGGTTTCCCTTCCTCTGGCCTCACCTTCAGGAGAAGCCAAGGACTCTGGACCTTGTCCCAGACCTTCTGACTCATATATCAGGTGCGCTTCATCCTTCTCTCCAGACCCTCAATCGGACAGCTTGGCTGCTCCACTTCCAAACATAGTCAGGCTTCAAGATTTTACTCCAGCAGTCAAACACATTCTGGTCTCTTGTCATAAGGCTTCCACGAGGCAATTGTATTCCAGCAAATGGAAGAGGTTCTCCTACTGGGCAAGAGCAAGAGACATAGATCCCTTCTATGCCTCTATTAGTTCAATTTTAGAATTCCTAGTGGAACTTTTTCAGCAAGGCTCTGCTGCAGCTGTAATTAAAGTCCAATTAGCTGCAATTGCCAATTATCACATCGGTAAATACATTCCTAATCTTCTCATGTCACACAGGCTATGTAAAGCATTTTTAAAAGGAACTTGTTTGTTGAGACCTCCCATTAAAGAATGTCTATCACCTTGGGACCTAAATTTCGTTCTCACTTATCTGACTTTACCCCCTTTGGAGCCTGCTTCTTCATGTAATCTAAAGTTTCTCTTCTGGAAGACCATCTTATTAGTGACAATTACATCTGCACGTAGAGTCTTGCAGTTGCAAGCCCTATCAGTTAAGCCACCAGATCTAATCTTTCATAAGGATAGAGTATCCTTGAGGACTAATCCATCTTTCGTACAAAATGTCTGCTCTCAATCTAATCTGAACCAGTCTATTGAACTTCCAGGTTTCTTTCCTAATCATTCCAACAAGGCAGAATATAATCTACATCAGTTGGATGTACGTAGGCAACTGAGATTCCATTTACATAGAACCAAGAATTTCTGGAAAACAGATCAACTATTTGTTTTTCTCATGCAAAGCGAGGCAAATCAGTATCAAAAGTCATACACTTAAACTGGCTTACCAGTTGTATATTATATATATATATATATATATATATATATATATATATATATATAATATACATTTCAAACAATAGAAGTCTACCTTTCAAAATCAGACCATTCAACTAGAGCTCTAGCAACTGAATCTGCTTACTATGCTAGACTATCTATGGACAGCATTTGTGCAGAGGCTACATGGGCCAGGTCCCTTACTTTTATTACTCATTACAAGGTAGATTTGGCCTCCAGAGACTGAGCTTCTTTTGGGTCCACAGTGCTCAAAGGTATACTCCCATGAGCCACTCGGGGGGGAAATGGTGCTAGGGACGCTGTCCCATCCAGTAAGAAAGAAGGCAAGAGGGACAACATAACATAAAGAAGTTACGTACTTAGCATAACATTCCATGTTTTTGTCCTCTCTTGCCCTTCTTTCTTGCGTCCCTCCCTCCTTCCCCCAGCCAAGGCTCCTAGAGGACTTTTCTTTCCACTGAGAAAGTTTTTCTGAAATTGCTTGTTTTTCCTCTTAAATATACACTGAGAAAGTTCCTCTGAAATTGCTTCTTTTCCTCTTATATTGTATGTGTCTGTGTGTGTATTGTGTGTGTGTGTGTGTGTGTGTGTGTGTGTGTGTGTGTGTGTGTATATATATATATATATATATATATATATATATATATATATATATATATATATAAAACTGTCTTTCGGCTTTTCCCGGTTAGGGGTCGCCACAGTGGAACTCTGGTCCGCTAATGATTGGCAGTAGATTTTTACGTGCTGGCTTGCCAGGCCTAACGCACAACCTTCAACGAAGGAATGGCCATTCACGCATGTCGACACACAGAAGACGCTGTAACTGAGAATTGAACGTGCAACGTCTAACTGTGAGGCAACAACACTACCGCAGCACCACCACCGCAGTCATATATATATATATATATATATATATATATATATATATATATATATTTTTTTTTTTTTCATGTTTTGTAGATAGGAATATACATCCATTTATGGCTATCAGCAAGCAAGATCTTGGGAGGGGTTACTCCAATCCATTGTGGGATAGATATTGAGCCACGAGCCAAGTCAGAGACTTCGACCTAGTATACTGGCCGAGTCAGAGCAGACTATCTGCTCCGAATCCATCCAGTAAGAAAGAAGGGTGAGAGAGGACAACAAACATGGAATGTTATGGTAAGTACATAACTTTTTTTTTTTTTTTTTTTTTAAGTAGCATCAACCACACTGCCCAACCAATCAAAGCATAGAATCAATTAAAACCAATTAAGAAACAATAAAACACTTAAAAGCATATACATAAAATATATATATTCATTAAGAATATTCACAAATAATTATATATATTTATTTTATATATACATATATATATATATATATATATATATACACACACACACACTACAAAAGACATTTAAAAAGACTTGTTCAGTACAAGAACTTTTTTCAATAAAAAACTTTATCTTAGTAGTGACTGTGTCTAAGTACAGGTTTTATACTAACCATCTTATTAACCCCAGGTGTACGATCTGCCTGCATGTGAATAATCCAATCATATTCCCTTAATTCTAACTCAATATTAACCTCTCCACCTCTATGGTTCCTTAAAGCTGTCTCAACTATTCTAAAAACAAATTCATGCTGTGTGCCCTTATCCACCAACTGTTTTGCCAGAGTATTAGTCATAACCCCACTACATATTTCAGTTTTATGTTCTATAATTCTCTAGTAGACTTGCTTGCATAAAAACAAGCACATTTCTTGCAAGTAGCTAAACAGATAAAGAATAAAGCACAAAATCCTACACAAACTAATAAAAAGGAAGGAGAATGAGGTGCTGTTCATCACATTTTATTTTTAATTGAATGCTTTCGTCCCAGTTCCATGGACGACGTCAGAATTTTCATTCTGAAGAAGTCCATTGAACTGGGACAAAAATGGTCAATTTTAAATAAGGTGTGACGAACAGCACCTCATTCTCCTTCCTTTTTGTTTTATTAAATAATAAGAGATATTACATGTGGCAGTGCATTTAAATGTAAAAATCTGTCCAGTTACGGGGTATTTAAAGGTACTGCCAGTGCAGATATATTCAAAACAAGAACAATTAGGCAGTGAAAGGTTCCCAACCTATTGTAACACTTTAGACAAACCGAAATGGAAAGTCCTTGTACCATAACTGACTTCTAAGACTTGGACAATTCTTATAGGTAAAAGTGGGACATTGCCCTATATGTTTTCCAAGTTCAGGTAACATGAATAGGACATCCCAATTATTAGTAATTCTCTCTCTTACAGAACTGGTACATCTGCTGTATGTCATTAAATACCATAATGGTCCATTAGATTTACTGTTAGTATCATTCTCATTATGAATGCCATTACCAAAAACTATGGTTTGGCTATATTCCCCCTTCCCAACAAAACCTCATCCCTGATATTATCCAGTACACATAAATTATAACCTCTTTCCTTGAATTTCTAAGGTCATTTCAGTCATTTGGTCCATGAATCTGGCAGAAATCATATTTAAACAACTTGCATAGAGCCTCGCTGTATGTCATTAGCCCGTGTTTGTAACTTGGGTATAGATTTTTTGGGCCAAGAAAAGATGTTAACAGATTTAGAATCTTTTAGATCCCTCATTAGTTTCTGTTTTTTTGGTATTCTCCAACTTCTGGTCAAGCAAACATAACCGTTCAGGCATTTTGGTATATAAAAACATTGGTTAAGAATAAAAACAAGTTGTATGACAATGATTTAATATTTAGAGAAACTTTAGCCAGTTTATAGATAATTAAAAGTTAAGTTAGTATAATACACACAAGAATTGCAGTATTAAGTGAGAGAAAAGCAGGTTTATCCTTTATTTGGAGAGAAAACCAGGGGAGAGAAATTGATAGTAAGGAAGTGAATGAAGGAGGAAGAGTAAGGAGGTGTAAGGGATGAATAGGTATTTGTTCAGGATGGCGCAGTGGTGCAGCGGTAGCGTTGTCGCCTCACAGCAAGAGGTTCTCCGGTTCGATTCTCAGCTGGGGTGCCTTCTGTGTGGAGTCTGCATGTCCTCCCTGCGTTCGTGTGGGTTTCCTCCGGTTTCCTCCCACACTACAAAGACATGTATCTGGAGCCTTTCTCCCTGGGCCTCCGCTGAAAATTGGCTTCGTTCCAAGTCTGACTTTCCTGGTTAACAAATGTTAAATAAAAAATAAAAATAAATACAAAATAAAAACATATTCGTTTCAAATGACACATTAGGTTTTGTAAGTGAGCTGACTTATGTTTGTGTAACTGCCAGGCATTTTTTCTTGAAATGTTTGAGACCAGTCTTTAGCCATGTGGCAGGATCACTTTGCTTTCTTTGGATCTCACAAAGATAGTGAATGTCACGCAGAGGCAGAATGATATTAACACGTTTTATTGTAATTTTTGTCTTGTGTGTCTGCGCTCGAATGCATTGCTAAGTAGTGCTGACAGTTTATTGAATCTGAGTGACCAATATGTTCTAATGCTGCATGGAATTTCAGTTTTTGCTGAAAAGATGGATGTTAGCTTTCAATTCTAGGTGGGCTGATGCTGCCTCATCCTTAACTGATTACTTGCTCATCATTGATGTGCCTTCCAGCCTGCACGTGGTGGCTAGTTACTAGCATTATAAGCTGTAGGAGGGATTGGCTGGATTATTTTCCTCCTGCTAGACAGAGTCTTTGGGATAGCTTATAGTGTTAAACGTAGACTTGCTGTTGAAAGAATCTTGGCGAGTTGGGACACGTCATTTTAAGTTTAAATTTAGTCTCCTGTACTCATTCTTATGTGCGCGAGCATGCGCACACACACACACACACACACACACACACACACACACACACACACACACACACACACACACACACACACACACACACACGTGCTCTGCATGGATTTAGATGTAGCAGTGTCCGTCACTTAATCTGGGGTCAGGTTTTGGCACTTACAGGCATTTGTAATTTGAGAATAGACTTGTAAGTTTTGAGTCAATCCGTTGTAGTCAGAAGGTATTTGTTTTGTAGGTTTGCTGACAGTCTTCCAGGCATGAGAACTTTTCTAATACTGCTTTCATTTAGTGAAGTGGTTTAAATGCTTTTTGTAACATTAAAAATACATTTTTTTGTTCAGGGTTTCTCTCCATAGCACCAAATAGTACAATGATATAACTAGCTAGACAGCAGCATAAAACATTTTGCAGAGTTACCTGTATAGAGCATCATTATTTGATAACAATGGAAGTTTGAAATATGTGATGAACATATGACTATTTTTAGGGAATTTTGTAGGGAATGTTATTAATCCGTGCTTGCATACTGAATATGTAAAGGAATAGCATGATATTGTAACTGCTTTATTTATTGTGACATTAATATTTGAGTGTACTGATGTATTTTCTCCTGTTTGGGATTTTTTTATTGTTTTACTCTGTTGTATGATGGTCTGCAAATGAATAGAAAAGAAATGCTGCCTTATGGGTAAGTAGTTGTGGGGAAGATGATGTTGCTTCCCTTCCCCTATACCTTGCTAATCTGGGATGTGGCAAAAACACTCATAAAAAGGCTATTTCCATACAATATGTAGATCTACTCAGAACAATATTAAAAGTTTTAACATCTGACTAAAATATTGCTTAGAAGTTCTTCCATTTTTTTTCTTTTTTTGCATAGAATATGTTTTTCACAACCTTGTATCCTTCCTGTTTATCACTATAATTACAGCCACTTGTATGACCATCTTGGATGTCTGTTTGCTATCAAATGAATCCGTGAATGAATAAATACATAAATAATGGCCTAGAGTAATCTTTACTGGGATAACAACAAAATGGTGGGGGTATTAGAGACCTGTTTACCTTTGTAAATGACGATCAACTAGCAAAGTTGTGCAGAAGATTTTCATGTAGAAAGACATGATGGGTAGCTGCCTTCCCCACCCCATGTAACAGCTTCTTTCTGTCTGTCCCCCCTAATGCCACTGCAGAAGGTAAAGATAGGAAGGATCCAGGATGATTCTCCTGGATCCATTCTGGCTGAAGAAATTTTATTATTCCTACTGCAGCTAGGAAATTAACCCCCTTACACTCTACCTCTGGTGGGACACACATTAACAGCAGCAGTCATTAACCCAAATCTCCAAAACGTCAGGATCACAGTGTAGGTGAATGCCTCACTTTTTTCTTGCATATCATTTTTCAGGGGATGTCATTTTTATGAAGGAGGCCAGGAAACCATAGATTCTCCTTTTGGTGTGTCAAGCGGTCTCAGGACTGTGTATATTCTTGTTTTTTGTAAATGTGCTCATTCCTGTCTGTGGTATAAGTTTAGTATACCTACACTATGGAAATGTATATTTGCTTTTATACTGTCATTGCATATATGTTTTTTATGATTTGAAAATTTGTGTTACCATTGTACTTGTTTTACTAATGTACTGGGTGTTTGTTTTTCCACACCTGGGCCTGAAATAGGTTCGCATGGATTAATGCTCTATCTTATACAACAAGTTACAAATCTAAATAAAAATAAAAACATGAATTTGTCTGTCAGCTTTTTTTTTCTGAAGCAAGACTTTATTTCTCAATAACACTGCATGTTTCAGCCATCTCAGTGTGCCCTTTCTTAGTCTGTACTTTTTAAAAAGGATTTTGTATGTCTGGCCACCAGTGAAGGCTGTCTCTCTTCCTTGGGATTTTAATTTTCTTTGGAAAGAATTAAACTTGGATCCATTTGAACCTGCCATATCAACACCCTTTAAAATTATTTCATGGAAAACAGCATTTTTGGTTGCCATCACTTAGCCAGAAGGATTACTGAGTTCCCGTACTTTAATGTGCATTGCAGGAAGCCATATGCCAAAGCCGTAAAGAAAAGAATGAAAATCGTGCACCTTTTAGATATATATAGGTATCTCTGGTACTACTTGAACAGAACTAAAGGCATTAGTTGGGCAGAATAGCGTTTATTCCCTTTGTTCCAGAAAAAGAGGGCAGACCTGTCAGTTGACAGAGTGTTTCTAAATGGCTGGGTTAAGTGCATTTTGTTATATGAAAAAAACATGGCAAAAACAGGCACAGCTTAAAGCATTTTATACAGAGCTGTGGCTATAATCAGCAGCCTTGTTCAGGAGTTTTTCATCCTAACATCTCTGAGAGGCTGCCACCTCAGTCCACACTTTTTCAAACAATATAAGCTAACCATTCATGCCTTGAGTAGGGCAGGATTTGGCATGACCATCCTACAAAGCTTCTCTAAGCTTCCACATCCTGAAGCGGACACTGTTTTGGTGATTTCTTTCCATGTCATGAATACTCTGCAGCAGTAAGGCACGTAAAGAGCAGTACAGTTGTGAGTGCACTCACCATAACTCTAGATGCACAACTAGGATCACCGTGCACTTACTACTTTATGGTGCATGTCCATTTCCTTTCTTTATTGGTCAGTAGACATAACTGTATCCTGTCAGCTTGGATTTGAGACCCACTGATTTGCCACGGATATGTAAAATGTATCTATATATAGAGATTTTAATAACTGACAGAAGAAAAGTCATATAGGTTCATAGGTGTGTACTAGGCTAATGGCCCTGGAGCCTTTACAAGCCTAACCCATAAAAGTGCCCTGGCATTGTGCCGCCTGACATTAGTTCCCAGTGCCTCTATCAAGTAGAGCCACTGGAGTGATCCCCGGAGTGAACTTTCTATTACCCATCCACTCCTCTTGAACAGGGACAGTGAGATGCACTGCTTGACATGTATGGGAAGTCTATTCCAGAGCATGGGCAGTCCCTGGGTGAGAAACCTGTCCCTCCAGCATGTTCTGTTGATTGTGGTAATGAGGTTGAGGTCTCTGGAGCATGTGATGCAGAAGGATTGGGATTTCTTTAGATGTAGCATTTCGAACAGAGCTGGGTCGTAGCTTTGTAAGTCAAGCAGAGATCACCTCTAAGTAGGCGATATGAGACAGAGAATAACTGGAGTCTCTTGAATCTGTCCGTGTAGGACATGTGTTTAACGCCTAGGATCCTCTTCATGAGGTACTTCTGTGGCCTCTCCAGCTGTTGCAGGTGTCTAGTGAGGTACATGCCAAATGGGGTATTGTACTCGATTGGCCTAATGAGGCAAGAGTAGAGGGAGACAATGACTACCTTCTTCCTGGATACAAAACCCTTGGTAATGAGATGTGCCACATAGAAGGACTTTCTGACCGCAGTGGCAGCGTGGTGGTTGAAGGAGAGGTTGCTGTCAACCTGCGTCCCCAGATCTCTTATATCGCCTTCAGTGTTCAGTGGGCTCCCATCAATGTGGTAATTAGTGGGAACTGAGTTTTTACCAAAGGGGGATGACAACGCATTTTTTGGCATTATGCTTAATGCCATACTTTCAACACCAGTCATTGGTCTCAGTGAGGCCTTTCTGTAGGATGTCTGCATCACTTGGGAACTTAATAATGACTCCCGGTTTGCAGTCGTCTGCGAACATGGTCAGCCAGAGTCTCTTTGTGTTGGCCTGGACTTGTGGTAAGTACATACCGAACAGGAGAGGACGCAGGCCCAATCCCTGTGGGACTCCACTTGTGACTGGTCGGCAGTCTGACTTGGAGTCCACTACTTTCACACTGTGTTCTTTCTGTCAGACAATTTGCAATCCACCTAGTGATATAAGGGTTGATGCCTAGTTTGATGAGTTTGTCAATAATTCCTGAGTGAGGAATGGTATCAAAGGCCTTGGCCACATCAAGGTAGGCTGTATGCACTACCTTACCTTCATCTATAGCCCTGGTGACTAATTCATAGTCAACCAGGTTGAGCAGGCATGATCTCCCTTTCACACAGCCAGATTACATGGGGTCTAGAGTTTGGCAATTTCCTATATCTTTGTTAATCAGGTCCATAATGATACGCTCCATAGCTTTACATATCAGACTCATCAGGCTAATGGGGTGATAATTCCCAGGATCTGTAGTTGCTCCCCCTTTATGGAGAGGGATGAATGTAGCAGTGCACCATTTGGTAGGGACAAAGCCTGAGGTGAGGCTGTGACTGAACAGGGCACACAGATGTGGTGCCAGTTCACGTTGTAGTTCAAGTAGAACACATCCAGGGAAATTATCAGGTCCCATGGAAGCTGTATTCTTGGCCTTGGATAATGCAGCTTTAACCTGAGCTGTAGTAATACTGGGTGCCTAACATTCTTCTAGTATTGTGATTGGTCCTTTGGGGGAGAAGGGTAAAGTTGGCACTGAATCTGTCAGCCAGTATGTTGGCAATATCTGTTGGCTCAGTATAGGAGGTACCATTGTGCAGTAACTCAGAGCAAATCTGAGTGTTGCTTTGGAGGTTCTTGATATAGCTTACATAGACAGTAGAAGGCTTTGTGATTGTTTTTAGTGTCTGCCCCAATTCTGTCTTCATAGCTGGCTTTAGAGAATTTGATGAGGGATCTCAATGTTTGTTGAGGCTAATAAGGAAGTTTACAGTCTTGGAACTTCACCTTTTTCTGCAACAGTTTCTTCCTTCTGTTGAGTTTATTACTGGCAAGAGACCATCAGACTGGCTTTCTTTTTTTGGAGGAGAGCATCTTGGTTCTGTTGGGTATGACTAGTTCCATGCATTTATGTACATGTTCTTTCAGTGCATTGTTGTATGATTCAGCAGTTATGCAGCTATTTTCTATTTGCATAGGTGCTGTGAAGCTAGCCACCCTTGTTTTTAGAAGTCCAAAGTCAGCTTTGGAAAAGTTTTTCAAGGTGGTTACCTCTGTGGGGTGTGTGGGTGAGATGTGGATTTCCATGGGATTAGTTTATGGTCAGATTTTACCAGGGAGGGACTGACTGTTGGTGTAGAGCAATGGTCGTCCATGTTAGTAATAACCAGATCAAGGATGTTTCTTCCTCTAGAGGGGGAAATAATGAGCTGGTCCAGGGCATTGGAATTGATGAATTCCAGGAAGCATTGGGCCAGTGTATTGGTGCTTGAGTAGTTTTCCCAGTTGATGGAGGGGTAGTTGAAGTCTCCTAGTAAGAGAGTGTTGGGTTGGACCTTGATATATTCCAGGCTGCTTAGGAACATGAAGTGAGAGTCTAGGGACATGGTTGGGGACCTATAGCAGGCAATGACCTGGATTGCCGTCTTACCCAGTATTAGTTGTATGTGAAGTATCTCAGATACATTATGCTGGGCTGCTAATTTGGAGGTGTGGATATCCTTTATGAATATGGAGACACCACTGCCTTTGGAGCTTCGGTCCATGTTTTGGGGCCGAAAGGTGTGGAATGAGTTATAGCTTGGTAGCGCAGGGGTGCTTTCTGCTGCATTAAACCAGGTCTCTGTTATAGCACAAACATCTATGCTCTCTATTTTGAGGAGTGCTTCGAGCGAGTGCACCTTGAGATTTAGACTTCTAGTGTTGAGCAGCATGACCCTCAGATTGCATTTATTTATAGCTGTTACTGTGGTAATTTGGTCTTTGGAACACTGCCTAAAAAAGGCACTATAGGGGTGGCAAGAGCCTTAGCCAGTACCCTGAAATGCAGGGGTGAAAGATGCAGGCCATCTCTAGCAAAGCATTGAGGTCTGTCAATCATGTCATCCCAAGCAGACAAATAGTGGATCCCCTTAAATGACACCAGAAACTTAGCCAGTTGTTGAAGTCAATCATTTTTTGTTTGTACTGAGGTATCATTCTGGGTGATGGTAGGATACTGCTCAGGGCTAGTGTCATACCTGACTGGGCCACATAATCTGAGAGCTCCACCATGTCTCTTTTTATGTAATCCAGGGAGGTGTGTCTCAGGTCATTCACACCCACATGGACAGTGAAATAGTCATACTTGTGCTTGTTGTGGAGTGACTTGAGTGCGTGTTGTGGGTCAGAGTCTGGCACCTGATAGACAGCTGACTGTTATTCAACTGGGTGAGTGGGATATCTGTGTGCCTCACTATTGTCACCTATGATTAGTGTATTGGGCAAGGTGTTTAGTCTTAGGGGCTTAGGTTGAGGGGCACACTATGGAGGTGAGCTGTATGTCCTGTGGTTGGTGCTGTGTTGTGGTGGTTAAGTGCATTTGTCTTGATCTCTGCTGTTTGGGTAAATTTCTATTGAGAGCTTCCATAAAGGTGCATGTGTGTTTTTTGTTTTTATATGAGAGCTGTGATAGTGGGTGTTCTGGAGGGCTGTGTGTTCTATGTGGTGTGGTGCAGGTGTTGACTTTCTCCTCTTGACCAGCTAGTCCAGTCGTGGCTGGAAAGTGCAAATCTTCCAATTTGGTGATACAAGTGCATCTCTCAAAAGTCTGAGTGTTGGGAGGTAAGAGAAGAGGGTTGTCTGAGTACATGAGGCAATTGCTACACTGCCTCAGAATGCCCAAGTCCACCAGGATTATAGGAGAAAGCACAGGGAACTTCCCTTTAATCATGCCAGGAGGGGTAGTCATAACTACTAAGTACTGGAGCTATTTCTGTGAAGAATGACTAGTGCTGATGGCACTTAGGTGTGCTACAATAATAGCTACAAAAACCTGTTTGTGCAAAGCGATTAGGCTAGCTTAAGTGTGAGAGAGAAAGAACTAGCAAGATCTAAGGGAAAAACTGAAGAGCAGACTTGGCTTGGCGCTGCTGTACGGAGCTTAAACAATAGCAAATCCCGCCTTTTAAAACAAAGTTGAAACAGATGGAAAAACAGGTCAGACGGCCAATAAAATACATTTTCTGGGCCAGAAACCACTCCTCTTGTGGTAGATAGGCTATCTAGTGCTTACCACTCCCACTAATAAGCTAGAAGGCTTCCCTTGAACACAGAAAGGCTTGAGGGGCTCAGAAGCTTACAAACAGTCCTGGATACAGCAAATCTCTGTCTAAACCAGGTTAGTTACAGGAAAGGCAGGAAACAAGCTTAGAACTTTTTTTTTAATACAGAATAGCAGCTAAAACAGCACTAAAAACAATTCAAATGCAGTGCAACCCTAGCACATTTGAATGTGTAGCAGTCTTAAAGCAAATACAGTTTAAATGCAATTTCATTGAAAAATCACTAAAGACAAGTGCAAAAAGCGGTAAATTAGGAACAAGTCAAGATGGAGGCACTTAATAAAAAAAAAACAATGCCAGGAAATATATAAATAATTTGGTCAAACAAAAATCAAGTCAGTGCAGAACTCTGAACAGTTAAAAAGTGCCAAAAATATACTTATCAGCTCTATTTCCAGAGTGTTTCAGAAGCACACTCAGAACACAAGGAGGTTCTAGCAATGGTAGATTCTAGCAAAAATGGAAAGGGAGAAAGGAGGAACAGAAGATAATTCAAGGTTAAGAAACTAAGTAGGTTGGATTTCTCAAATGATCTTTCTGTATTAGTTAGAATGAGCTAATGACACTAGACTGGGAGGAGTGTCCCAGATCAAATTTACAATAGGGGCGGGAAACAGCAAAGCCACCAAGTGTGTATACCTTACACACAGTGAAATAGCTAGAAAAGATTTACAAACAGTGTGACAGTAAAAACCTTATTTATCAGGCCCTGTAAGGCAGACAATTTTAGTACACCCATGCAGATTAGTTTATAGCAATAAAATACAGTAAAACATATGCAGCAGACAATAAAACAGTGCTATAAATATTTAGAAAAAGAAATAACTAGTAAATATAAGCAAAAAAAGGATAGTTATTGTTATACATCACAGATAAGAGTTGTGGTCAGTGTCCCTCTTCCATTTAGCTCTGTGTGAAATGGCAGAAACAATCACAAGGTGACTTCTTAAGTAACAGAGGGTTGAAACCAGAAACATCTTTAAAAAAAAAAATCTCAAAAGAACCAATGAGGTGCTTACTCCAAGCCCTAGACTAGGCAACCCTAACCAGCCTATGACCAGCAACACTCTCACTGAAGGGGAGAATGGCTTTTGCTAAACCAAGATGGCCTGGGAAATGTGCTTAGAACACACAGCCTCTGCAAACAAACAGCTAGGCACAGAAACACAATCCTGAATATGAACAGTGCTACAGCTACTAGCTGTACTGTTTTAGGCAGAAAACACCACATAAATGTTTATCACAGCAGAAAAACAGCAGTGAGCCACTAAATGAAAGTTTTAAACAGATAAAGGAGCAATGAGACTCTAGAGAATGCTTTTAACTGCAAGTAAATCAGTTATATGATACACTCCTTTGGCAGGAAATCAGAACTAACAAACAGATGTTTAACAAACGGAGAAAATTTCCAGTTAATACCTTACACACAGTGAAACTAGCCAGAAAATATTTACAAATAGTGTGACAGTAAAAACTTTATTTATCAGGCCCTGTAAGGCAGACAATTTTAGTACAACCATGCAGATTAGTTTATATCAAAATACAGTAAAAAGTATGCAGCAGACAAAAAGTGTTATAAATATCTAGAATAAGCAATAGCTAGTAAAAATAAGCAAAAACAGGAATTCCAACATCAAGAAAACTTATTTATTTAACAGAGCAAAGCTTTCAGGTCTACACCCTTTGTCAATACTAAAACACAATTGACTTCAATGCAATTAGATTTTTAAATGGGAGCAAAATCTACCACTTGACTTGTTATAAAACAACACTCAATGTACTATATAAAACATCTAATATAAAATTATATAACAAAGAACTATAATAACAAAATCTTACATAAATACACTCTTATGTACAATATAGATACAAATATAACACACTATGCAACACTTTAAAACTTTAAAATTTAATATTTGATGTGTTGCAATTTTGCCAAGATAAGTTTCAAAGTTATAGCAGTGTTGAGGCCAGGTGGGACATCTGCAGCTAATCGTAGTATCCACTCATATTCTTTGGTCTCAAGCAAATTATTCATATCACCCCCCCCCGAAGAGATTTATAAGACACATCTATTACTCTAAATTTAAACTTATGAATATTATCAGTGCTCATAATGTGTTTACTTAATGCGTTCTTCTCATTGTTCCTTCGTATATCTGATTTATGTTCTATGATTCGTTCCTTTAACTTTCTTGTGGTTTTACCCACATAGAAAGAGGGACATTTAACGCAAGTTGCCAAATAAACCACATTAACACTGGTACAATTAGCTGTCATCTTAAAATTATAAACCACATTTGTGATGGGGTGTTGAAAAAATTGACTACCTTTACCTAGAATATCAGTACAAGAGCAATCCATACAATTAAAAGTGCCAATTCTCATTTCTAACTGTGGTGTATATTTGGAATTGAAATCTGTATAACACAATTTACTTTTCATATTTCTCAAATTCCTATATGAGAAATATGGTTTAGGGTCTATTCCCTTAACATCAGATGAGGCCATTAAAATTAGCCAGTTCTCTATGATTTGTTTTACCTAAGATGTTCTGACATTATATGTCGTAAAATATCTGATTTTCTCAGTTCCTGATGTAATATTCATTATAGAGCTACCATATTCATCTTTTGCCCTAAAATAGGTTTGTGTCATTGTTCTCTCCTTTATAACTCTTATCACTTATCTCTAGTACTTGTTGGTGGTCATAACCACTCATTAAAAATTCAGTCTTCAGGTCTTCCAACTGTGCTAGAAAGACAGAATCATTTGTATTCAACCTGCTGACCCTATTAAATTGTGCTGTCATTCCTTTGAAAACACATGGAATATGCATGCTACATCTATTGATGTACCTCCCAAGCATGTACCTGCTTCCTATAAATGCTAGTCTCTAAACCACCATGTTTTAACTCTATTTGTAAGTCCAAAAATACAACAACAGTTTCAGAATATTCCATCTTAAATTTAAGAAAAGTAGTAGTATTGTTCAAATAGTCCACATATTCATGTAGCTCATTAGCTGTTCCTTTCCAAGTAATAAAGCAGTCATCAACTAAATGTTGACATAAACAGACCTTCTGATTCAGAGCATTCAAAGCACTACATATATATTTAGTCTCCCATTGATGGAGAACAAGATTTGCATACATGTTAGCCACAGATGTCCCCATTGCTACCCCAGTCAGCTGCAGATAAGTCACTATCAAATAAAAAGATATTTCTAGATAAAACTATATCCAATAATGCACAAATATTCTCCATCTCCCTTGCAGACATCACATCCTTACTAACTAAAAATTCCCTTATAGCTTGTATTCCATCCTCATTCGGGATGACTGTGAATATTGACATTATATCCAACTTCACCAATAAATATTCACCTTGATGTAATTCCTTTCCTTGTAGTGTGTCATACCAATTTCATAGTTTCAAAATAAAATCTGTAGTGTCTTTTAATATATTTCTACATCCAGGTAAAAATTGACTCCATTTTTTTTTTGTATAGCTATATGGAAATGGGCTCAGTCACCCAGCTTTTTCCAGACACTATAGGTCTCATGGGAGGATTTAAAAGTGATTTGTGTATTTTAGGGAGCCCATATAACTTTGGGGTTATGGGACAAGGTACAATAAAGAAATTAAATAAATCCAAATCTATGTCCCTAGTTAATTGTAAGTCATAGATTAACATATTTACTTCACTTATACATCTCTTAACTTCCATAGGAGTAATGGGTTTAAAGTATTCCCTTCCCCTAACAGCAACTTCATGGACTCTGTATTGCTATTATGACCAAATTTTTGTTATTTTGTAAAGCTTTCAAAGCCAATGACTCCTCATAAGTTAAATTATATTTTTTCTTTTTACCATTTACAGAATATAATTTTCTTAACTCATCCTCACATATATCTTGAAATGTTGTTTACTGGCAGGCTTACAGGTATAAAGGTGGTACTTTGTTTACAATTCACAGATTGCTCAAGTATACTTCCTTTAAATAACACTTTCAAATTTAATGTTCTAACAAACTGTTTTAGGTCAGTTAAGGCAGTCACTAAATCATCGGTAGCAGTTGGTATAAAATTCAAGCCTTTCTGACGTAAAGAAAGGTGCGCGAAGCTGTTAAAACAACTGATGATAAATTTAAAGTACCTTGAATTATTGCCAGACTAACTTGCCCTGACCCATTTGGCTCTCGTTCTTCCGTTTGGGGTTTGTTTTTGTGATGGCCTTCCTCTTGAAGTGCTCCGTTCTTGCACTTTCCCGGGATGTTCCAGCTGAAAACGTTTTTGCAGACCAAGAGCAGAAACGTTTAAAATAAGCTGCTGGCTTTTTTTTCTGCATTCTTTCCCATTTTCCATTGTACCTGAACTACGCCGGACACTACAGCTTACATCAACAGTCATACTCGTTGGAATAGTAGATGTTGTAGGTGTGTCTTTCACAGAGTCATCTGATGTGGCAGTGAGCTCCATAGTGACTGCATTTTGATTGGCTGATAACACTGTTCTCCTCTCCAGGAAGTCATCAAGCTCATTTAGAGAATTATTTTCATGATCATTTTTATATTATTCTGAGACTCTGGTTTCAGCCAAGAGAATATATGGCCTTTTTGAAAGTCCGTTATATCCCTTAAAAGTTTTCGTTTTTTAGCCACCTCGAGTCGCTCATCTAATTGTTGCAACCTATCAAGCATATTCTGATAAATTGCAAGCATATTAGAAAAACAAGACATCTCCACCAGCATATTTTGCATGTTCCTTATTTCTTCTTTCAACTCATTTTCAGTTTTAAGAAGTCATTCATCAGGGCCATGTAATCAAGGCTTAATTTCAAATTAAGCTGTCGCTAGCATTTAAGGAGCTCTGGATAGGCATTGCCATAAGATGGCATCTTTAGTACTCGTAATCCTCGTGGGACAATACCCATATTCAGATAAGCCAAAAAAACTGAAGCGCTGCCACTGGAAACATTTGTAGGTGCCTACTTTTCTTTCCAATAACTCAAGTTTCTTATTAAAGTCCATAGTAGCTTCTGAGGCTACAGCTGAAGTATTAGTGACACCCGGCATTAACTGCATAAGCAGATTATCTTCCTTATGTAGAAAGAACAGAGTTTATTGTATCAATTCTCTTTGTGAGTACTAGCTTTATAAACTCTCCAAAGATTCTAAACGATACAGTAACAATCATGAAGATAGTATACAAACAAGGATCCTTGTTGTTATTGCAATTAGATATTTAAATGGGAGTGAAATCTACCACATGACTACAGCCAGCCAATCATGTGATAGTTATAAAACAAACACTCAATGTACTATGTAAAATATCTAATATAAAATTATATAACAACTATAATAAAATCTTACATAAATACACTCATGTACAATATAAATACAAATATAACACTCTATGCAACACTTTAAAACTTTAAAATTTAGTATTGGCTGTAGTCATGTGGTAGATTTTGCTCACATTTAAAAATCTAATTGCATTGAAGTCAATTGTGTTTAAGTATTGACAAAGGGTGTAGACCCAGAAGCTTTGCTCTGTTAAATAAGATGTTCTTCATCTCACATTGCTGCAGTCCTTACATATGGGGTAGTCCGAGCGCGAAGCGTTGTGTGCCTCGACGCTCTCTCTGAATTTTTCGAGTTCGGAGTTTCAGACATTATTTTGTTTTTTCTTGCCTCAGTATTGTACGGATGTCAGAAAAAGTGAATTAATTGTATTTAGGGATTATCATTCTTTGTGCATTCCTTGTTTGGGGCCTGAGAGCGTGGTAGAGTCGGGTGCTTTGCTGCTAGGGTTCAATAAGCGCACTATTGCGAAGGTTAGATTGTGCTAGGCTGGTATATTATGCCCGATTCTTCTTCGCCCCGCTTCAGAAGAGCGCCAAAGACAAAACAGTTAAACCTTCAGTGGAACGGTGGGTCCCGACGAGACTTCTTTAGAGTCTCAGGGGGAGACTTTAATTTTGCAGGATGTGGCCTCTCTTGAGGCAGGGCAGGCTGAAGGGGCTTCTCAGGTTACTGTACTCCCCTCCCTTCCCAGGCTGGTTAGGCCCTCTCTTTTTGTTTCCAAGGCTTCTCCCAGGGGCAGGCCAGGTTTAGCATCTGTTGGTGTCACTCCTAGTTCAGCAGGGTCTGTGCCTAAGAAGCACATGCTTAAAATGGCAGAAGATTTGATTACTCCGATTAGAGGTTCTTTGCCCCCTCCTGATAAGAGGCCTAGGGTGGAGCCAGAGTTGGGAAGTTTTGAACAGGCTTCAGATGTTTCAGAGTCTTCGGCTGAAGACTTACAGGAGTACTCTCCTTATTCTGATTCTGATGCAGAAGATTCCACTCCTTCTGCTTCTCCTCCAGAGGATTTTTCTTTTTCAGAGACACTTCACTCTATGAGGGAACATTTTAAGTGGGAAGGTCAAGACTTCTCTGATTCTCTTTTGCTTTTACCTCAACATAGGCCCTTAGCTATTCCACCTCTTCTGGATGTTGTGCAGGATGTGTTTTCAGAGGCTTGCAATCCTGATTCTCTGCCTCCTCGCCTGTTAAACCAGATGGGTATTACAGGGTGCCTGAGGCTCATAAATATCTTTATAAGAGTCCTAGGCGGACCCAGAAACTATTAGTCAGGGACCCAAGGGTGTCAAGGCCTCTGTTGTAAAAATCCGGTTCCTCTAGATAAAGAGGCCAGAGCTTTGGATAGATGGGGAAAGAAGGTCTATACTTCTTCTACCTTAGCAATGAGGGCTTTGAATTGCCAGTTTCATATGTTGAAATATCAAAACTTTCTTCTTTCTCAATTGAAATCTAAGGTGGATGCTCTGGCAGAAGGCATTGAGTGTAAAGAATTACAAGATTTGGTGCATGTCTCTGAGCAGGTTGGTAAGCATTCTTTACAATGTGGTTTTGATGCTGTGGCTGCCACTGGTTCGCCTGGCTGAAGGATCAGAATTTTTCTGACCATGTTAAAACAAGGATTTTGGATGCTCCTTTGCAGTCTGAAGTGTTGTTTGGCCCACCTGTGGAATCAGTCTTGAAGAAAATGGAGGACAAGGCTAAGTCTATGCAGACTGTTAAGGATTTTTTGCAAGTTCAGCCTCCAAAGTTTAGTAGGAATTGGATCCTTCTTATGATTCTCAGTCTAGGGATAGATCTACAGAGCACAGAGTTCCTTCAGACATAGAACTGGGAGTTCACCTGCACAATCTGGGGCCAGTCCTTCAGGCCCAATGACCTACTTTTTCAGCTGCCAGATCCCTCTTGCCTGGCGGCACCTTTGGGAGGAAGGTTGGCACTTTTCAAGGAAAATTGGATTTTAATCACCCAAGACAAGTGGGTACTGGATATCATACACCGAGGTTACAAGTTTTATTTCCATACCTTGCCTCCTTTCAAAGGCATGCCAGACGTTCCTCCTCAGCAAAGACTAGAAGCTCACAACCAAATTTCTCTTCTACTTCAAATAGGAGCTATACAACGGTCCCTCTGCCAGAAGTGGGCCTAGGATTTTATTCTCGCCTGTTTCTAGTACCAAAGAAAGGGGACACATGGAGACCCATTTTGGACTTATCTATCCTCAACACATATCTGGACATTCCCAAGTTCAAAATGTTGACGTTACAGCAGCTTTTACCTCTGCTGGGCAAAGATCACTGGATGGTGACTCTGGATCTCAAGGAGGCTTATCTTCATGTTCCTATCAGGCCCAGTTGCAGGAATCTGCGTTGCTGGCTGGGACTTTTCATTATCAGTTCTCTGCATTGCCCTTTGGCTTATCTACTGTGCCCAGAGTGTAGTGGTAGCTTTCTTCAGGCTAAGAGGAATACAAATCTATCCTTATTTGGACGATTTCCTGATTCTGGCTCAAGGAAAGGACAAACTTCTTCATCATCTTCAGTATGTGATGGCAGTGTTAAGATGCCTAGGGTATTCTGTGAACGAAATAAAGTCCAGTCTAGTACCCTCTCAGGACATGTGCTTTCTGGGTGTGAGACTGAATACAGCAGCCCAGATGGCCTTTTTGACCCCGGACAAACAAAAGAATCTTTCTCTTTATTTCCATCAATTGTCTCGTCAGTCCAGGCTGACTGCAAGGACAGTCCTTCAAGCCTTGGGGTTCATGGCATCTTGTATTCTGGTACTTCCCAATGCCAAACTGCATATGAGGAAGCTACAATGGTATCTCAAAAATGACTGCCAAGATATGGACACTGTCATTCAGATAATACCTTGCATTCAAAAGGAATTTTTGTGGTGGGCTCAGGAATGTCACCTAAACAAGGGACTCTCTGTGACCCGACCAGAGATTCTAACGACAGATGCCTCAGACAAAGCTTGGGGAGTTCATCTAAATGGGAAATGGGTACAAGGGCCTGCCAGACTTCAACATTTACATATCAACTTGAAGGAGATGTTAGCAGTCCAATTTGCATTGATAGCTTTCAAGGATTTACTTATTCCAGGGCAGGTGTTGATTCAAACAGACAACACAACTGTCATGTGGTACATCAACAAGCAAAGGGGGACACATTCATATCCTCTATGCAGACAAGCAATGATTTTGTGGGAGACTGCTCTCAGTTTGCAGCTAAATCTTCAGGCAAGGTTTCTGCCAGGAGCACAGAACTCCTTAGCAGATGTGTTGAGCAGACAAATTATGGATCCCCACGAGTGGAAATTGGATCCTCATGTATTTCAAAAATTGACAGTGTTATGGGGAACTCCAGACATAGATCTGTTCGCTTCTCCACTAAATTACCAGCTGCCAAAGTTTTGCGGTTTCATCCCACAGCTTGGAAAATGGATGCTCTCTCATTCAATTGGAGCAATCTTTCCACCACTGCCTCTCCTCCCAAAGGTGCTCCTGAAGGTCAGACAGGACAAGCCAACCATGATTTACAGCACTGGTGTACCCATTACTGAGAAGTCTGAGGGGGAGCTCATGGCCTTTGCCTTCGATTCCACACCTGCTGTCTCAGGAGAACAGTCATTTACTCAATGTCAAACTTCACTCTCTACATCTAACAGCCTGGCATATTCTGTTTTAAACCCTGGAGGGTCTCAGCTTCCACAACAAGTTTTGAATGTTATTTTGGAGGCCAGAAGGCCTAGTACAAGGAAAGTTTACGCAGATAAATGGAGGAGAATTTTAATTTGGAGTACAGCAAAGGACTTTGATGTTTCTAAACCTAACTTAAGTGTTGCTCTTCAATACCTTACTGAGTTATTGGACAAAGGTTTGTCCTTCTCCTCTATAAAGGTTCATGCTGCAGCAATTTCTGCTCACTATGACTGTGACCCGCCATTATTTTCTCATCCTTTGTTTAAGCAATTCCTTAGAGGGCAAAGAATATAAGACCCCGCTCCTACTCCTGCTTGGGATCTCAATTTTGTGTTGGAGAAACTCACTCTACAACCTTTTGAGCCTGCAGCGACTGCAGAGTTGAAATATTTATCATGGAAGACTGCTTTTTTGTTGGCCATTACATCAGAAGGGTTTCTGAATTACAGGCCCTTATGGCGGTTGAGCCTTTCTTAATTTTCCACAAGGATAGGGTGTCTTTAACCCTTCCTTTATGCCTAAAGTGGTTTCTAGTGTGGCTTTAAACCAAACGATTCATTTGCCTACTTTTTATGCAAACCCCCAAAATAAAGGGGAGAAGATTTTGCACACTTTGGATATACACAGACAGTTGCGATATTATTTGGACAGAACAAAAGGGTTCAGGCGGTCTCAGCAGTTGTTTGTTTCATTTGCTTTGTGTTCTCAGGGCAAACCTGTTTCAAAACAAACTATTTCTAAGTGGATTGGTTTTTGTATTGCTTTCTGTTATTCCCATCATGGTAAGGAGATTCCATCTGGGATTAGGCCTCATTCCACTAGGGCTACTGCCACTTCAACAGCTTTTTGGCTACTAAGGATATTTTGGAGGCAGCTACTTGGAGTTCAGTGCATACTTTCTCTAAGCATTACCACCTTCCACTTTACTCTAAATCTAGGGCTGGATTTGCCACTGCAATTTTACAGGGCATTTTGGCAGCTCCTAATGTTTTATAGTTTTGCCATCCTCCCTTACTTCTGCTTTGGGATTCTACCCATATGTAAGGACTGCAGCAATGTGAGATGAAGAACATAGTACAGTTTTGTACCTACCATAAATGTAGATGTTCAAAGATCCACATTGCTGCAGTCCTCCTTCCCCTCTGTAGTTAGAGGTGGTTGTGTGGTGTGGGTTGTAAATATTGTAAATATGGTTAGTGTAGGGGTGGTTGGTTGTTTTTTGCTGTTTTTTGGCTTTGCCCTTCCTTTTTAGGGCCTTCTGACATCTGGGGCAAGAAAAGACTGAGGATATGACGTCGGTCATGCGCTTTTGTACCCTGACGTCCTGATGTCAGTTTTTTGACTGGCGCCAGCCTAATACTTACCGAGGACAGCGGACTACCCCATATGTAAGGACTGCAGCAATGTGGATCGTCGAACATCTACATTTATGGTAGGTACAAAACTGTACTTTTTCTTGACATTGGAATTCCTGTTACTTGTATTTGTCGTCCTGTTTTATAGCAAGGATCCTTCTTTGTATAAAAATAAGCAAAAAAACAGGATACTTATTCTTATATGTCACAGATCAGAGTTGTGGTCAGTGCCCCTCCTCTGTTTAGCTCTGTGTGAAATGGCAGAAACACTCACAAGGTAACTTAAGTAACAGAAGGTTGAAACCTGAAACAACGTTTAAAAAAAAAAAAGCTCAAAAGAACCAATGAGGTGCTTACTCCAAGCCCTAGACCAGCAACCCTAACCAGCCAGTGACCGTCAACACTACACACTCACTGAAGTGGAGAATGGCTTTTGCTAAACCAGAACTGAAGGACTGTTCTGAGAGGTTTTCTGTCACAGGGTTGATGACTTCTGTATTCTTGTGGCGCTTCCTTCTTTTCTGTTTTTTTTTTTTTTTTTTGATTGGAATTCTGTTCCATGATATTAATGCAGTAACTGAGATTCCTGAAGGAAGAATTGTTTTTTTTTTTTTTTTTTTTTTTTTGTGTGCGCCTTGCAGCAGATTGATATGATTTCTTTTCTGTCTGCTTCCTGATGCCTGTTTGGCATCTTGCCATTGTGTGTAAATGTAATTATTTAATTCCATCATTTTTTGCATTCCTTCATACAGTAGTATAAGATCTGATGCTGTCATTTTCATTTATTCCTCAAATGGATGGGTCTCTGATCTGACTAGGTAACTTCTACCAGACCCACTGATCCAAACTCTCAAGCTCCTCCCTTTACCAACAATGCTCTGCCTGCCTAACATACCTCAGTTATCAATTGCCGCCACATCACTACAGACACTGAGCCTATCACTCTCAAGCTTTTGGTGAATTCCTAGTTAAAATAGTGAGTTCTTAGTTAAATTTTTCATTCCCTATTAGTCTTTTTACTGATTCTTTTGTCATCTTCCCCCTTTTTGTAGTAAATTTCCCTCTACAGTAACCTTTGTGGTGGTTACCAATAGTTCAGTATTTCTCTGTAATACCTTTGCTGGTACTTTGCTGTCTTTATTCTATTTTTCTATCCCTTTTTTAGGATGTTTCTTGTCTACCATTATTGGTAGTCTTCCTTTCTTAAGTTAAGAAAAAAGTACTACTTTGTTGTTTAAATTTTTTCCATAGCCTTGCATTCTTAGTTATGCCAGTATGACAGATAAACCTACTGGGTTGAAAAAATGCTTCACTTGTGGGCATAAAATACCTAACTTGGATGCCCACAGTGAATGCGTATACTGCTTGGGCACTGCTCATTCAGATGCATATTGCTCCATATGTGCTGGTTTCAATTCCAGGGCACTCACAGAATAAACTTGGATTGAAGGACCTTCTCCATTCCCCTTCCTCTTCAGCGGGGGCCCAAATCCTGTCAAAGAAAACTGCCAAAGAGAAACCCACTCTGCTCCCAAGAACAAAAACTCTCAAAAGAGATCTCTGGATCCCACATCCTCTTCAGTGCCTTCCACGGAGCCACCTGCAACAGTATTAAAGTCGGATCTGACCACTTTGGATCCCTCCAAATCCAGATCCAAATTACCTCAGATCTGGTCATCTCTTACCCTACCAGATCTGATAACATCTCTGCTTACTTCCCCTTTCAGAAATCTCCCTGCAAACATTCTAGACCTTAATTTATGATTTCTTCTCTCATGTCTTGCAGGATTTTATCTGAGGCTGCAGCTGTATAGGATGATGAGAAAAATCCTCAGAGCTCAGATCCAGAGGTGGTAATCTGGGCTCCATCTCCCATTGGATCCATGACCCTGCCTGTGACTACTTCCCTTTAGTTTTCTCTTTCTCCAATCTGACCTGCTGTTTCAGAGCCTTCAGATCTGAGATTCCTGGGGATGTCCTCATCAGAGGCAAAGACAATTATTTTTTGACTCTGGTCACTTGCCCGTGTTGTCAGATTTGAGCTTTTAGGAGCCAGAGGGCGAGACTGAGCTGAATCACTGGCACCTGATCTGGGGGACAAGAGTTTACTCCAAAGTTATCAGAGCCATCCCTGCCCCTTGGAACCTTGTCACTAGACAGCTTTGATCCAACTCCATCCTTGGGTGGAGTGCTTGCTGGGTTACAGGGGCTGGTGGTTCAGGAGATGTCAGCTCTGTTACAGTCTGCTTCAGTCTCCTCTAAGTACTCATCCTCCAAGATTATGGAGAGGGACTTTTTTTTTTACCTGGAGAAAGGAGATCCCTACCTCCCTTGGATCAAAGCAGTTTACCTCCTTGTTTTTTCTTTAAGCCTCATTCTTCCATTCCACTAGGACAGCCAGTCAGTTCAAGTCTCCAGTCAGTTACTCAGGACTCCCCCATCTCTTCTGATACCTCACCATACCATCCTGCTGATTAGGTCCCTTGGAAGAGAATGTGTAAAAGGAGACACTTGTATTCCTTTAGGAATCTGTCATGGAGGGCACCAATATCAATGAAATGGAAGGGTCCCCCAGATCTCCACCTGCAGATGTCTCATTTGGAGACATTCTTGAGCTGTTAATACAAAAAGGTGGTTAGTCTTGTGATACCCCTTCCCAAGAGGAGTCTGTGTTCTTAGAGGCTTTCAGGTCTGGCCCAACTATGTCTTGGGTGACCCCCACCAGCTGATAAACTTATAGAGCTTGTTTCTCACCAGGTGTGGAAGGAGCTGGTTACAGTAGAGCCCTTTCTAAGCATTCAAATTTTTAGTCCCTCCCAAGGACAGGAGACACTGGAGCTAGGGGGGTCCCAGTTGATACCATGGTTGTGGCAGTGGCCACTAAAAAACATCTTGCAGAACACTTCTGTCCATCCCCCTAACAGGGAGTTCAGGGCCTTGGACAGCTTTGGTAAGCACATTTATACTTCAGCGAACTTTGCTCTGCAGTTGTTGAGTTATCTGGGACATTTTACAAGATCACAGACAGATTTGACTAAAGAACTCTCCAGATCTCTTCCTTGGTCCATGTCTGCCAAAGCTCAAAATAGTCTCCTTGCAACTGGCCACCCTACAATTGATGTCCAATGCATCCATGAGGCTGATCTCCTATGTAGCGGAAGATACCTCATGGGTGGTGGGTACAGGCATTGCCATTAGGAGACATTCATGGATGCATCTATGCAATTTTGTGGAGCCCTTTAAGTCTTCATTCATCAATTCTTCATTTGCTGGATCTTCCTTATTTGCCCCTAAAGTGAGACACACACTTCAGATGTGAGCAAGAAGGAAAGACCTGGTCTGCCTTAGGGATATGGTTTTCTACCCCTCAAAGACCCTTTTCCCAGAGTCAGAGGAGGTAGAAAAATGTGGTTCCATAAATCCCAGGGTCCTTCCCAAGGCTCAAAAAGAGATAGAATTCCCCCTTCTGCCCTGAGAGAACTATTGAAAGACTGTGCCCCCACAACAGAGGTGACTGCAGAACCAGGGTTTCTGGGATTCTTTGAGTCGAACCCCATCAGTGCTCCTGAAGGGCTGCCCAACTGTTGCCCTCTGGAGGGAATCAGAGGGTGTTTGTCTCTGTACCAAAGAGCCTAGCTATCCATAACAAAATATTCCTGGATGCAGAGAATTGTATCTAGAGGTTGTCATACCATTTACTATATCTCCCCTACCAGATTGAAGAGAATCCCCAATCTTCCACCCAACCAAAGGAAAGCAGCAGCCTTAGAAATAGAAAAGCTGGTGGAAAATAGCCTTCCAGAAGGTCCCACCAGACCAGAGAGGATTCTGGACCCACTCAAGATTCTTCTTAATGCCAAAGAAGATGGGACTTTGAGACTCATCCTGGATCTCAGCAAACTAAACCAGGAAAGACCTTGTCTGCCTTAGGAATATGTTTTGTCCAATATTCAAGGCTCTGGATGGTCATGGTTCCCTCCATTCTACCCCTACTAAGAAAGGATAATTGGATGTGCCTGATAAATCTTCAGGATGTATTCATCAAAATGAACAGGTGCTCCAAAATATATTTGTGCTTCCGGGTGGGAGCCAGCCTTTACCAGTTCAGTGCATTGCTTTTGGTCTCACCACAGCCCCTAGTGTGGGCACCAAATGCATGGTGGTAGCTCATTTGAGACTGCTGGTATTCCGAGTGTTTCCATACCTGGATGACTGGCTCCTAACTGCCCCAATCAGGCAACTACTCCTACAGGCAAGACACTACTTACTGCAGTTGATTCTACATCTTGGCATTGCAGTCAGTTAACAGCAAATCACATCTCACACTTGCAGAGTCGGGAGTTTGTAGGTGCTTGTCTGGACACAGCCAACCAGATAGCCTCTCTCCTTTCAACTCGAATCTAGACACTCAAATCCTAGGTCAAGAAAGTGATCTGACATTTTTCTCTGTCAGCATGACTAATCATACATGCTTTCAGATCCATGGCAGCAGCTATCACCCCAGTTTCTTTAGCCAGGTTTCAAATGCAAATTATGCAGTGGACCCTGTTGGTACAGTGGTCCATTTCTCAGCAGCCTTTATCCACCCCAGTCAGGATCACACAAGCTTGCAAAATATATCTTCTTCAGTGGTTGCACTCAAATGAAGTTTCCAAAGACAGTCCATCTGTTTTCCCCCTGCACATGGTAACTATCAACACCTCCCAGCCAGGGTACAGGGCACTACTTTCTAAGGTACATGGTCTTCAGAAGATGCCGAGTTGCATATCAATGTCCTGGAAATGAGAGGAGTCCTTCTAGCATTGCAGGCTTTTCAAGATGCTCTTCTGTCTGGAGCAGTTAATATTCAAAATAACTAAAAAAAAACTCTGGGGTGCTAGAACGAAGCTGCAACAAGTTTTATAAAGTGCTTTTTTGTTTGAATCTAGGTTCAAACTTCATCAGACATTAACAAAAAAGTAAAAGCATAGCTTAATACTATTACATTAAATTATTAAATTCATAAAATACATGTCCATATAAGTACATCACTTTTTAATATATCTAACCTATGCTTTCGATTAAAATACATAGCCATATCACAAAATTACAAGAAAAAAGTCTAAAATAAAATTGTTAAAGATTAAATAATTCATCTCCACCACTCAGTAATAAATGCACTGAAGGAGATTTTTTACACTATATTTCATAAATCCAATACCTATAAAAATGTTAAATGTATTTACTAAAACTTTCAAGTCTACCTTGCCAAACTTAAGCAGTTGAACAGGAATCATTTAGTCCAGGATACCTGTACGCATTTAATTTGATTTGCCAAAGTAACTCCAGTTCTTCCAACTTCAAGCCTTCAGGCCTCCCTCTAATATCATGTGAAACACAATCTATTACTAGGAATTTAAATGTATGGTCCTTTTCTATCAAGATGTGTTTTGCTAAAGCATTATCCTCCTTACCTTTACTAATGGCATACTGACATTCACAGAATCTACATTCCGTTTTACCTATATAGTAAATGGGGCATTGTTGGAATTTGGCAAGGTAGACTACAGGCTTTGAGTTACAGTTGAATTTATTTCTTATTCTATATACTGTGTCATTGATGTTAAAAGTTGTTCCCACTTCTATAAACTTGCAAAATCTACAAGATTCACGCTTCTATGTTCTTAATTGGCTTGACATTCTAGTAATTTTAGACTCCAGTAGATTTTTCAAATTAGGGCCTCTCTTAAAGATAATTTTGGGAAAACTCCCTACTTTATGGAATAATTCAAGATCACTGTTTAATATATCCCAGTTCTTACCTACAATGAATCTCACAGTTTGTCTGCACTAAAGGTTGTAATTAAACTCGGCATGAAGTCACTGGGTTTGTCCACCGTTGATTCTGAGGTAATGATCAGCTGCTCACTAACTATGGTAGAATCAGTATCACTAGTGCTCAAAATGGGGGCACATGTTCCTATGAACCTCTTTAATTTCACCTCGCTTATCAGGGAATCTACTAATACTTGTATGGACATAAATTCTATGAATTTGTGTAACAATGTTGTTTTAAAAACAACTAATGTTTATGTTTCACTAGGTGTAGTGTATAGCTTAACATTTTTTAACATTCAGGTTTTTAACTTGGTTTCTAATTTAGTTGCATTTGTTAAAGCATAGGTCTTTAACATATTCATTCAAGGTTTTCTGAATGAATTTTGCTGGGTGGGGATTCATGATGCAATTAATCAATACCCTTTCTCTGATTGTAAGGGGAGCATCATGTGACCTTTATGTAATAATAAGCTATGCTTTTGCTTTTTTGTTAGTCTGATGAAGTTTGAACCTAGATTCAAATGAAAAGCGCTTTATTAAACTTGTTGCAGCTCTGTTCTAGCACCCTGGAGTTTGTTTTTTTTTTTTTGTTATTTTGAAATTGTTTTAAAGTGGTTTATTCAGTACAGTTACTATTCAGACAGACAATATGTCCGTAGTCTGGTACATCAACAAATAGGGAGGAACCAAATCTTATTCACTTTGTCGAGAAGCAATGAGTGTGTGGCAATGGACAATCTCTTCTAGAATGCTTTCTAATAGCAACACACATTACCAGGGAAAGCCAGTGTGAATTTGGACAAACTAAGCTGGTCCATTCTGATGCCTCACAGGTGGTTTCTCAATCTCAACGTGGTAGAGAGAATTTTCCTTCAGTGGGGCCAGTCATGCTGTGTAACCTAGTCACTTCTCCCCTTAATAACAAGTGCAGCAGGTTCTTTGCCCTGACCAGTTGAAGACGACAGTTATCCTCATTGCATCCCTTTAGCCTTATCAAATTTAGTTTCCCTTCCTCTAGCCTCACCTTCTACATCTGCTGTGAATACTGGATCCCAGCCCAGACCTCCTATCTCACCTGACCGGTATAACTCATCCGGACAGAACAGGCCTCAAACTGACCACATGGTTTCTCCAATTGCACTGACTGCTAGACAGCCCAGGCTGTCGTCTCCAGCCCATCCTATTTTATCTTCTTAGAAAGCTTCTACTAGAGAGATTTACAAAACTAAATGGGAGAGATCTGGACCCCCCCCCCACCATCCCTGCACCAGCTATACTTGATTTTTTTGCTTCAGTTTTTATTGAAGGGGATAGATTTTCTACTGTTAAGGTCCATGTGGCTACCACTTCAAATTTCCATCTAGGCAAGAATAATTCTACCTTAACTTCTAAATTATGTGAAGCTTTTCTCAAATTAACATTTTTTTTACTTCTACCTACACTGAAGGATCCAACTCCTCATTGAGTTTCAGCTATTTTCCTTCAAACTCTGACCCAAAGCCCCTTTGAATCCTTAATCAGGTCATATTGAAATCTTTTGTCTCAAAACAAAATTTTTTCTAGTTGCTATCACATCAGCCAGATGAGTATCAGAACTCCAGGCTCTCTCTTCATAATTTCAGTTCCTGGTTTTCCACAAAGACAGGGATGTCTTTGCAGACCAACCCATCCTTTTTGCCAAAGGTAGCTGCTGAGTCTGTTAACCAGGTCATTGACCTTTCTTTCCAAATTTCTCAAGTTATGGGAGAGTCCATGCTCTGTGTTTTGGATGTGCACAGACCACTTCCTTTTTATCTCCAAAGAACAAAATATTTCTGGTAGACTGACCAGTTTGTATCCTCCTTACCTAATAGATTGGGAAAGTCCATGTCCAAAGTCACATTGGCCAAATGTTTAACTGATTGCATCTCTTTTGTCTGCAGTAAGAGAATTATCTTTGTCTAAGCCTCCTAGAGTTCATCCCACGAGGTCTGTGTCAGTGTCCTCAGCTTTATGGTCAAGGGCTTCCATTACTGATATTTGTGCAGCTGCTACTTAGTCCAGTGTTCATACTTTTATTGCACATTACAAATTAGATCTGGTTTCTAGGAACAAAGCTGCCTTTGGCTCAGCTGTACTCTGGAATATCATTCCTTGAGGACCACCCAAGTTTCATCTAGCTGGGGACTCTGTCCCATCAGCTGAGGAATGAATGAAAATAACTGTCAGACTTAATGTTATGGTGAGTACATACCTTTATCTGTGTTGACCATTTTTCTTCTTCCTCAACTTCCTGCCCACCTAACCCCTTTCCCATTGCTTCTGGATAGGCCTAAGAGTTTCGGTTTTGGAACTGCTGTTCCTTGTTTGGGCTCCAGCTCTTGTTTTCCTATTGCTATGCCTTCTTGAATCCTATTAAGATATTGTACACTGTCTTCTATGAGCAGCAAACTAGGTTTGAGGTATGTCAAATGGGCAGGGTATTATGGGTAAATGAAGGAGCTTGAGAGTTTGGGTCCGAGGATCTGATAGAAGCAGCCAAGTCAGATCCAAGATCCATAAGTTGAGGTGGAATAAAATTGGACAGCACAGATGTAATGTTGAGTACATAACTTCCTTTTTTTTTTTTTTTTTTTTTTTTTTTTTAGTAGTGGGAAGGTGAAAAAAACCTTAATGCGTGTCTGAGGTACCACCTACTTTATAATGCCATGTTGTAATGTCACTGGGAGGAGTTGTTCAGTGCTAATGAGTACAGGTGCGATGTCAGTGGAAGAAGCTGTTTAGTACTGCTGAATGCATATGTTGTCATGTCAGTGGGAGGAGCTGTTTAGCACTAATGAATACAGATGCCTGTAATGTTGGCAGCTCTGGTGATTTGAATGTGCTGCATTACACAGCCACAAAGATTCAATGTTAGGATTATCTAGCATAACTTTGGAAGATAGATTTGAGATTTACATAGTAAATATACTTGCTACACATTTTCATTATTCCAGTCTCATAGTGCCAGCTAATGACAACTCTTTTGTGTTCTACTTATTTATTTCCAGTTACCTACCTGGTCCAGTTCAGGGTCACAAAGGAGCCAGAGCTTATCCTACCATTTGGTGGGAGTAAAACAATGAAACTAATCCTGGACAAGGCACCAGCACATTACAGGATGGACTAACAAATAATGTGTAACTGCAGTGAATATAAAAAGTTTATACACCCCTGTTAAAATGCAAGGTTTTTGTGATATTAAAAAATGAGACCACAATTAATAATTTCAAAACGTTTCCCACCTTTAATGTGATCTATAACCTGTGCAGTTCAATTGAAAAACAAATGTATTAGGGAAATGTATATAAAAAATAAAAAAATGTACAATAAGCTGGTTGCATAAGTGGGCACACCCTTAAGCTAATACTTTGCTGAAGCACCTTTTGATTTAATTACAGCATTCAGTCTTCTTGGGTACACACCTGCCATCATTTAGCGACTCTGATTAACCCCAAATAAAGTTCAGCTGTCCTAGAAGGATTTTTCTTGACATTTACTCCGTTGCATTCTACAGCAAGAGAGCTTACAAAGCATCAAAGGGATCTCAAAGGTATCAGTCAGGAAAAGGATACAAAAAATGTCCACAGCATTGGATATACCATGGAACACAGTCATCAAAAAGTGGAGAAAATATGGGACAACAGTGATGTTGCAAAGAACTAGATGTCCCTCCAAAACTGATGAAAAGACCAGATGAAAACTGGTCAGGGAGGCTACCAGGAGACCTACAGTAACACTGAAGAAGCTGCAAGAATTACTGGCAAGTACTGGTTGTGTACTACATTTGACAACAACCTCCCATTTTCTCCGTATGTCTTGGCTATGGGGTAAGGTTGCAAGACGGAAGCCTTTTCTTACACAGAAAAACATCCAGGTCCTGCTAAAATTTGCAAAACAATACATGACTTCTCACAAAAGTATGTGGAGAAAATGTGTTATGGTCTGATGAGACCAAGGTTAAACTTTTGGCCACAATTCCAAAAGGTACGTTTGGTGCAAAAACAACACTTTGCATCACCAAAAGAATGCCATCCCCACGGTGAAGCATGGTGGTGGCAATATCATGCTTTGGGGTTGCTTTTCTTCAGCTGGAAATTGGGGCTTTAGTCAAGGTGGAGGGAATTATGAACCGTTCCAAGTACCAGTCACTTTTGGCCCAAAACCTTCAGGCGTCTGCTAGAAAGCTGAAGATGGAGACAAATTTCACCTTTCAGCACGACAATGACCCCAAGCATATATCTAAATCAACAAAAAAATGGCTTCACCAGAAGAAAATTAAAGTTTTGGAATGGCCCAGCCAGAGCCCACACCCAAATCCAATAGAAAATCTGTGGGGTGCCCTGAAGAGGGCTGTGCACAAGAGATGCCCTTGCAATCTGACCGATTTGGAGTGCTTTTGCAAGGAAGAGTGGGCAAATATTGTCAAATTAAGATGTGCCGTGCTGATAGATTCCTACCCAAGAAGACTGAATAGTGTAATTAAATCAAAAGGTGCTCCAATAAAGTATATGCAGCCAGCTTATTGTACATTTTTTTATTTATTCCCCTAACAGACTTGTTTGTTTTTCAATTGAATTGTCCAGGTTATAGGTCACATGAAAGGTGGAAAAAGTTTTGAAATGATTTATTGTTTCATTTTTTTATATCACAAAAACCTGGCATTTTAACAGGTGTGTGTAAACTTTTTATATCCACTGTACAGGCAATTTGAAAGGAATGCTAGTTCAGCTAGTGATATCTTTGGGATGTGGGAGGAATCTCGATAACTTGGCAACAATCTATTCAGACACAGGGAGGATGTACCGACTCAACACAAAAGGCACTCCAGATGAAAAGAAACTGAAGAGCCATAACAGTATAAGGAGGCAGGATTGCACTCTACCACTGTGCCACTTGGTATGTTTTCAGTTTATGCTTAAAACTGACTTTTCACCAAGAAAGTTTATTTTGAAGATGATGTAGAATTGTTTTAAATTTTGTAGTTTGTACTATATCCTTCATTGCATTATATTAAGGCATGAAGTGTGTACACATCTATGATTTTTATTTTAGCAACTTTGTGGCCATATCATTTTTGCTAAAATATTTCTGCTGCTTCGAAATAGGTTTAGCTGTAATGTGTTTCTATGTTGAAGGACTACTGTGGGCAGAAACTGATATACATGTTCATCATATCGATCACTGCTGCAGTAACATTAGCTAAATTGGTTATATCCTGCATAGGATATAACAGCTAGCCAGCTACCAAAGCTTCAGGGCAGCTTCCACGCATCCAAACTGTTAGGCAGCTTGAGCTGAGGTGATGAAAATGACAGGTGTGGGTGCCAAGTCTTTCAGAGCTTTCCTGCTGCTGAAGAGTATGCTCCTCTTTCCTCTGAAGGAAAAATCTTCCATTTCAAAAATTAGTTTATTCGCACTTTCTTTTTCAGGAGAGTTATTTTACACCAGGGAGTTTGGGTTTTAATGGACTCACTCAAGACTGTATTGTACTTTTAAATGAGATCAGTCTTTTTTCCTGTCCGGTTTAAGAGATATTTAGTAATTCAGCCATTTTTTTCTGTGGAGAAATTGTGTTTATTTTACATTTTTTGGGGCTGGCATAATGTTTTAAAGTTCCTTTTGTTGTGGTTTTATGTGGAAGAAGTGACCTTAAAGACTTAAATTTTACCAGCTTTTGATGCTTGTTTCCCTGGGAAAGATGCAACATTTTTGGTTTGAACATGGAACAAACTGTTGGTCCTGTGGTTGGGCCTTCCAGTCACAAAAAGAAAAAGCCTTTGCCACCACAGCAGACTTCCAGTTTGCCTCAACCATAGGTAGGTGACACTGCTGTGGCCCTTAGTTGTACCTCAGACCACGCAGATTTTACCCAGGATCCCTGTGGTGTCGCTCCTACAGCCACTATGAACCTGGGGTTGGATGCATCTTCTGCAGATGTTGGGGTCCCCTCAGTGGGCAAGGGAAAGACATTCTTTTTGGCCCTAGGAGAGGGAACAGGGAAGGCTTCCCTGTTTTGTCAGTGTGTTGTGCTCATTAGTGGGGCAGCTGTTGCCATTAATAACACCATTGGCCTCATTTTTCCTATCAAAAAGAAGTAGAAAACGAAACATGTAATACTTCTCAACTTCCCTTAAACAGGAGAAATTTACTGCATTTGGCTCAGGTTTTAATTCAGGCTGCTGATCCTTCTTATCAACTTTTTCTTCTTTCAGCTGCTCCCATTAGGGGTTGCCACAGCAGATCAACTGTGTCCATTTCTTCCTGTCCTCTGCATCTTGCTCTGTCACACCAACCACCTGCATGTCCTCTCTCACCACATCCATAAATCTTATCTTAGGCCTTCCTATTTTCCTGTTACCTGGCAGCTACATCCTTAGATTCTTTTTCCCAATATACTCTGCATCCCTCCTCAGCACATGTCCAAACCAACGTAATCTTGCCTCTCTGTCTTTGTCTCCAAACCTTCCAACCTGGGCTGACCCTCTAATATGCTTATTCCTAATCCTGTCCATCCTCGTCACACCCAGTGCAAATCTTAACATCTTCAGCTCTGCCATGTCAAGCACTGACTCCTGCCTTTTTGTCAGTGCCACTGTCTCCAACCCATATAACATCTTCAGCTCTGCCATGTCAAGCACTGACTCCTGCCTTTTTGTCAGTGCCACTGTCTCCAACCCATATAACATAGCTGGTCTCACTACCCTCTTGTAGACCTTCCCTTTCACTCTTACTGGTACTCGTCTGTCACAAATCACTCCTGACACTCTTCTCCACCCACTCCATCCTGCCTGTACTCTTTTCTTCACCTCTCTTCCACACTCACCATTACTCTGAACTGTTGATCCCAAGTATTTAAATTCATCCACCTTCACCAGCTCTACTCCCTGCATCCTCACCATTCCTGTATCCTCCCTCTCATTGACACACACATATTTTGTATTAGTCCTGCTGACCTTCATTCCTCTTCTCTCTAGAGCATATCTCCACCTCTCCAGGGTCTCTTCCATTTGTTCCCTACTCTCACTACAGATCACAATGTCATCTGCAAACATCATAGTCCACGGGGACTCCTGTCTGATCTCATCAACTACTTTCTGGTAAAAGAAAGTGGGATACCTCGTTTCCTGAAGACATTCAGGATTATGAATCTGGACAGGAAGATAAGGAACAGATGCAGGGCTTTCTCCTCAAATTTCTGATTCAGACTCAGGAGCTCAGTTTGTGAATCTCCCCTGTGGGAGTTTATTTTTTTCTGAGACTATTTCAAGAATGTTCCAGTGTTTTCAGTGGGAGAACACCAATGTTTCCCAGTCCCTCAGAAAATACTATGAACTGTTACAGAAGGAATTTCCAGAACCTTCTCCCATTCCTCTAGTTCTGTCATCTTTGGAGGATGTATGTGTTAGTCTGTAGTTTTTCTGATAGTCAGCCAGCTGCCCCCAAAAAGGCAGATAGGATGTGTATAGTTCCTCAGTCTTTTAGGTTTTTATATGTGCACGGTGGATAGCATTGTCGCCTCACAGCAAGAGATCCCCCAGTTCAATTATTGGCTGGTGTGACTTCTGTGTGGAGTCTGCATGTCCTCCCAGTGTCTGTATGGGTTTCCTCCAGCTGCTCTGGTTTCCTTCCACATTCCAAAGACATACAGTAGATGGACTGAACACACACTAAGCTGGCCGTAGATGTGAGTGAGCATGTGAGTTTATGGTGTGGAAGAATTACCACAGCAGGGCTATCCACCCAGCTGTGTAAACTTTGGTTCTAGATTGTCACTGGTGAAGTGACACCCTGACCCCATGTACAAAAATGGGAAAGGGGATTGTGGGTGGGTGGATGGATGGACACTCTTACCAAACTTGACTCAGCAGCTGTAGCTTTAGTTGTTCCCACTGCTGCTAAGCACTTAGATAATTTCAGTCCTACTTCTGATAAGGATGGGAACATTATTGATAAGTATGGGAAAAAATGTGTTTGCAACTTTGCTTTTTCAGAACTTTGACTTGTCAGGCTTGTATATGTTAGTTTGTTCTAATTGTGAACGTCTGAGGAATGTTTTGTCTCCGGTTTCTTCTTGTGAGGAAGATAATTTAGTTAGTTCTATTGTAAAGTCACTACTCATTGTTTACAGAGTGTGTACAATTCAGTTGATAGTTCTTCCAGGGCCACTGGTACTTTTTTGAGAAGGTTCCCTGGCTGCATTCTCAGAACCCTCCCAGACGATGATGATAAAAATGTTATTTTAATTTTTCTTTTGGATAGTGATTTAGTTTTTGGCCCTTCTGCTGCAGAGGTGATCAGAAGGTGTGATGAAAGAGGTAAGGTGATGCATGGTAATTTAAGATTTTCTGCCCTCTGTTTCCAAATTTTCTAAGGGACTGTCTAACCCCTTATCCAACTTGGGCAAAAAATGCAGTCCCAACAAAATGCAGGTACATGGCAAGGGGGTTCAAATAATTCTTAAACCTCCCCAAGCCAGGGACTCTGCATCACATTATCAATCCTGTGCCTTGTCCTTTAGACTATCCACTGCACCAATAGTGTTCAGAAAGTGTCTAGTTCCATTTACAAGTTGTATGCTGACTTATCTTTGCAGACTCTTTTTCAAAGCATCAGGAATCTGTCAGTTGGGTGAGAGAACTCATACACAAGATGGAATTCCAGGAAAATATTCAACATTTTTTGACTCCTCCACTCAGGGTTGTGTTCTGGGGTGTCAGCTAGACACCTCAATTCAAAGAACTTTTATTCCCCAAGAGAAAGTAGTTCAGTATATAGAACTGTTTCCAAGGTTTTCCACTAAGACTTTGGTCACTGTGAGGTAATACCTCAGGATTTGGGGTCTCATGGCATCTGTGATTCTTAAGATACCTATGGCAAGACTCTACACAAAAAATGTAAAACAGTAGCTGAAGTCTCTTTGGTTCCAGCACCAACATCATTTTTTTAAATCCCAGTGCTGTGGTTTGTTAGAGAAATTACTTAGTGGAGACTGCAAATATCCTTAAATCTGGGTCTTCCATTCTCCCTCCCTGTTCCAAAAGACTCGCAATAGACAGCTTGGACTTTTCTTGGGGAGCAGTGTCAGGAGGGATTAAAGTGCAAAGTGTTTAGGACACGAAAGACAGACACAAGCACCTAAATACAACAGAGACACTTGTCCTGATCACTACTACGTAAGTTGTTACAGACAATATCACATTCATGTGCTATATCAACAAGCAAGGGGGAACCAGGTCATACCTCTTTGCAGATTAGCCATGTTAGCATGGAATATAGCTTCACAGCGCTGTCACACTCTTCAGACGTCCTACATTCAGAGCAAAACTGTGTGTCAGACAAGCTTAGAAGGGCAAGGGCAGACTGTCACAAATGGGCTATACTGCTCAGACAAGCTCCACGTGGGTTTACAGAGTGGTCCTAGCAGCAAGGAACTCGAAAAAGCGACTACCTTCTGGATTTAAGTATCTTTGCTTTTTTTCACTGGAAATAGCTTCTGTTGCTTACTTTGAACTAGCCTGAACTGTTTTTTTACTGATTACTGCATTTATTTTAAAATCTGCACTTAAAGTAACATTTAGTCGAATTTAATCGAAAGTTTGCTTGTTTGTTTGTTTAATTTAACTGTGGAGGCTGCCCACTAAAGTGTGCTAGCCTGTGTAACTAATTTATCACTGTCTCTGCATTTTCTGTGTGTTTCTACAAAAACAACAAAAAAATAATCCTTGTTTTCCGCCTTCCTCGACTAGTTTAGACCAGTATACAGGCATTGCTGTATTCTGGGCTGTGGTGTAGTTCCTGTGTTGTCCATTACCTTACTTGGATAGAAGAAAGTTTCTTTGCTCACCAGTGGGAGTGGGGAGCCTTGAGCAGCCTACCTGTCCTTGGGGAAGTGACCTCAGCACAAGAAGCTGTAGTAATTGGTTGTTTGGGACCATTCCTAGCTCTTTTGTAGTTCACTACTTAAAATCCGCGTTTGCACTTTTTTGCTGTCATGCATAAGCGCAGCGCCGGTTAAACAAGGTTAAACTTTTTCTGGCTCCGCCAAGTCTGCTCTTCAATTTTTCCATTAGAACTGTTCTACTTGCAATCTAAACAGCCTATACTCTATCTGAAAAGCTCAGCACTTGCTCCTAATGCGTTTTTTACACAGGTAAAGCACTCTTAAACAAAAGAAAGTACTTCATTCACCTAAATTCTGTTGAGTACCCATTTCCCTATAGGTCCTTTCTGACTCGGTTACACAGCAATCTTTTTCACTATTTCTAGCATGTCGAAGGGTCAGTTGCTGGCGTCCTCTCCTGTTCAGCTGGTGAATCTGGGAATCTTGAGGCAATGTTATAATTGCCTCATGTACACAGACAACCCTCTCCTCCTCCCAACAAATACAAATATATGCGAGAGATGCAACTATATAGCCAAACTGGAGGCTGAGCTCTCTCAATTCAGTACTGGCAAGACCAGTCAGGAGGAGAAGGTAACCACGCACACCACAAACCCAGTCTCACATAGAACTATCACAACTGCAAACCAAACACATAAACACACAAAAACATACTCGGAGGCGCTGATTAAAAATCTACCAAAACAACAGAGGCCTCCAAAGCAGACACCCAAGCAACCACCACCTCAAGACATAGCACATGCAACGCATAGTTTACAAAGTCAGTGTGCTAAACAGTCACAGCCCTTAAGGCCAAACAACATGCCAGACACACTTGTAATAGGTGACTCCATAGTCAGACACAGTGACGTCCCGCTCACCAGACTGAACAAGGAAAAGGTCACAGTAAGCTGCCTGTCGGGAGCTAGAATCCGCCACATAACACAAGCACTCGGGTCACTCCACAGCAAGTACAAATATGACTCAGTCATTGTACATGCCGGTGTGAACGACCTGAGACGTACCTCCCTGGACTACATGAAAAGAGACATAGAGGAGCTCTCTGATTATGTAGCCCAGGCCGGTATAACCCTGACCCTGAGCAGCAACTTACCCTCACCAAGAATGATGCCACAGTACAAAGACAAAATGATCAGTTTTAACAATTGGCTTAATTACTGGTGTCATTCTAAGGGGATCCAATGTCTGTCTGCTTGGGATGACATGCTTGACAAGCCACGCTGCTTCGCAAGGGATGGCTTGCACCTGTCACCCCTGGGCTTCTGGATATTGGCCAAGGCTCTTGCCACCCCCATAGTGCCTTTTTAGGCAAGGCTCAAATGACAAACCTACCTCCCTAGAAAACACAAGTGGAAAAAACTAAGGGTAATGCTGCTCAATGCCAGAAGTCTAAACCTCAAGATGCACGCCCTCGAAGCCCTCCTCAGTATGGAGAACATCGATGTCTGTGCAGTGACTGAAACCTGGTTCAAGGCTCCTGAGAGCACCCCAGCACTATCAGGTTTTACCTCATATCATGCTTTCCGGCCCCAAAACTTGGACCGAACCACAAAAGGAGGGGGAGTATCCATTTTCATCAAAGATACCCACACCTCCAGGTTAGTGGCAACGCACGATTCATCGGAGACCATCCAGGTGCAACTTAACCATAGGCAAAACTGCCTTACAGTTTGTAGCATGCTACAGACCACCCTCTCAAACTCAGGAACCCCACACAGCCTTCCTGAAGACACTGGAGAGTATGAATGTCTCTCCAAATACCATCATTTTGGGAGACTTCAACTACCCAAACATAGACTGGGAACATTACTCAAGCCCCAACACCCTAGCCCAAAGGTTCCTAGAATTCATAAACTCAAATGCAATGGAGCAACTAGTCACCATTCCCACAAGAGGGGACAATATACTAGACCTGACCATCACAAACATGGGGACAAAATGCTCCACACCGGAAGTATATCCCTCTTTGGTAAGATCAGACCATAAATTAATCTCACTGGAAATCCACATCCCGCCCCCACCCCCTGCACAAAAGACCACAGTGAAGAACTTCTCAAAAGCAAACTTCACACTTCTTAAGACTGAAGTGGTATCCTTCAAGGTCCCTGGGCCAGTGGAAACCACAACCCACACTGCTGAATCCTTTGCAAATGCCTACTATGGGCACCTTCAAGAATGCATGGATCATGCAATCCCAAATAAAGCCAAGACCCATTCCCCCAAAGGCAGGCGCCCGGTCTGGTGGACCCCAGCCATAAACAAACTTTACAACAGGAGGAGGAAGCTACTACATGACAGAGCAAAATCCCTAAAAGGGAAGGCATCTCTGATCAGTACTAGCAAAAAATTACAATCACTCACAAAATCATCCAAGGCCAACTTTGAGAGAAAAATCGCAAAAGACAATCACAAGGCCTTCTTTAGCTATGTTAGAAACCTGGGTGGGAACTCCCAGATATGCTCAGAGTTAGTCCAAAATGACACAAAATACACTGAACCCACTGACATTGCCAACATTCTGGCAGACAGGTTCAGTGCAAATTTCTCCTCCCCCTCCCCCCCCAAAAGGAGAAATAACTATCCCCAGCAGAGTGTAGCCTCCCTAACATCTCAGATGCCCAGGTGAGAGCCGCCCTCTCTAAAGCTAAAAACACAGCATCAATGGGACCGGATGGTGTCCCGGGCTGTGTGCTACATGAACTCCAAGAGGAACTAAACCCACACATAAGGCTGCTGTTTAATCTTAGCCTTACTACAGGATACGTACCCAAAGAGTGGCGTACGGCAACAGTGGTCCCACTTCACAAAGGCGGTGCTTCTACGGACCCTGGAAATTACCACCCCATAAGCTTGACAAGCCTGGTCTGCAAAGCTATGGAGAGGATCATTATGGAACTCATAAACAAAGACATTGGGGACCTACAGACACTGGATCCTACCCAATTTGGCTTTGTCAAGGGCAGATCCTGCCTTTTGAACTTGGTCGACTTTTTTGAAACAGTCACTAAGGCCATTGATGAGGGTAAGGCAGTTCACACAGCCTACCTTGACCTTGCAAAAGCCTTTGACACAATACCCCACTTGGGCATCATAGACAAACTCACCAGTTTAAATGTAAACCCATATGTCACAAGATGGGTTGCAAACTGGCTCAAGGACAGAACCCACAGGGTCAGAGTTGCTGGAGCTATGTCAGACTCTAAGCCAGTCACAAGCGGTGTCCCACAGGGCTCAGTCCTGGGACCCCTCTTGTTCGGCATTTATTTTTCCAAGGTACAGGCAAACATAGGAGGATTGTGGCTGACTAAGTTCGCAGATGACTGCAAACTGGGCACCATAATTGATACCGCAGCGGACACAAACATCCTTCAGAGAGGCCTCATAGAAACAGATAATTGGTGCCAGAGCCATAGCCTTAAGCTGAACGCCAAAAAATGTATAGTCATACCCTTTGGGAAAAACAAGGTACCGACAAATTACCACATAGGTGGTAATCCATTAAGTACGGAAGAGGTAATCAGGGACCTAGGGACCCAGGTTGACAGTAACCTCTCATTTGACACTCACATTGCCAAATTGGTTAGGAAGACCTTCTATATTGCCCACCTTATCATGAAGGGTTTCACATCTAGATCGAGAGGTCATTGTGCCCCTGTACTCTTCTCTTATCAGGCCAATGATTGAGTACAGTGCCCCATTTGGGATGTATCTCACCCGACACCTGCAGCAGTTGGAAAGACCCCAAAAGTTCCTCACCAAGAGGATAAAGGGTCTTAAACATATGTCATATGCTGCCCGACTGAAAAAACTCCAGCTCTATTCAGTCGCATACCGCCTACTCAGAGGTGATCTGTGCCTGACGTACAAGGCCATGTCCAATCCGGAATTAATGGACATGCTCCACCTCAGAAAATCCAAATCCATCAGAGCCACGAGAACAAGAGACTTAAACCTCAACACAGAAATAAATAGGACGTGCTGGAGGGACAGATTCATAACCCAGAGGCTCCCTACACTCTGGAACAGAATCCCAGTCCATGTTAGGCAGATCCCCTCACTGACTCTATTCAAGAGAAATCTCGATGAGTGGATGGGAGATCGTAGGTTTACCCTGGGGTCATCTCTGTGTCACTGCTAGACAGAGGCACAGTAAACTAAACCCTAAAAGGGGCGTAGTATTCTCATCCTAAGGGGTGGTGAAAGCCACACACACTCTGGCTAGGCTTATAAATGCCCTAGGGCAGATAGCCTAGTACGAACCTATGAACCTATAGATCATGGGATCTTCCAGGATTTGATCCATCTGTGGGAAGTTCCTCAAGTAGTCCTGTTTGCCTCCTCTGTGAACAATCAACTGGCATGATTCTGATCCAGGACTCCATGCAAGAAGGCCTGAAAAACAGATGCCTTTTCTTTTGTTTTCTTTTCCTTGGACAGCAATGTGCCTGTATGCTTTTCCACCGTTTCCAGTGCTATCCTGGGTACTTGTGGGGATTCCTTCTGAATCTTCATAAGATCATTGTAATGACACCCTTCTGGCCCAGGCAACTGCAGTTCTCCCTTCTTTAGGAAATGGCTAGGGGCAATTACCACAAACTTCCTCACTGACTGGATCTACAGAAGAACAAGCATATTTGATGCACCCCAGCCAACTTCAGTAGATTTGCCTGGATGATAGGGACTTGATTACCCTTAGGCACCTGTTTACTGAGGACATGTAGCAGATATCAGTGGAGGCAAGAAAGCCTGCTACAAAAAAATTGTATATTAGTAAATGGAAATGATTTATAGTTGGTGCCAGCAACATAACCAGCACTTATTCAGGGCTAGTTCTCTAGTTTTACAATATTTGTGTGAGTTACAATCCTATGGCCTTTTCTTATTCCACTGTAAAAGTTCATTTATCAGCCATTTCAGCATGTCTGCCCATGGATCCTCCTCTTTCAGTTCTTTCTCGTGTCAAAATGTTTTTGAAAGGGACTTTGCATGAGAGGCCTCCAAGGAAACAAGTGGCTACTCCTTGAGATCTTAATTTTGTTTTAGAGAAGCTAGCACTTGCTCCATTTGAACCAGCTAACCTGGTTGACTTGACATGCCCAGGTCATAGAGGATCTCCCTCTGACCCAGGAAACCCATGTTAGACTTATTGGAAAACCTCATTATCCAACCCTATACCATATTCATGGGCAACTTTAATTACCCCACTGTTAACTGGGAATCGTATATGACACCAAATGTACAGGCACAGAGATTCTAGGGTTTTGTAAACACAAACTCCCTGGACCTGATTGTCTATACACTAACAAGGGGTGCAATCATACTGGATCTGTTCCTCACTAATATGGGAGACCGCTGCACACCCTCTAGTGTAATGTCTTGTCTTGTAAGGTCTGACCACAAAATGGTCTCCATTAAAGTATAAATAAAACCTATAACCTGAGTTAAACCTGGAATGTTCAGGAAGTACTGCAAGTTTAACTTGTTACTATTAAGTGATAACCTGGCAAAATTTCAAGCCCTCCCCCCCCCCCCCCCCCAATACACTGAGAACACTGCTGCCTAGGCAGAACTGTTTACAGAAAGCCTATACAAGCTTAATCCTAGAATAACCTTCCCCTTGCTTTATCTTCTGCCTCCACTATTACGCTGTTCAAAAATTCACTTAAATTACAGTTATTCTTGGCTATGTCCATGCATTACCTAACCTTCACAGTTTCTACCACCCCAGATAGCTTTGTATCCAATTTATACCTACTGTAATTTTTCTACAGTATCAGGAATTACATTTTCTGCTCAAGTTTCTAATATTTGTACTAGCTCATGCTAAACTTACACTAACTAATTTCTAAGTAGTCTGTCTGTCTCTATAGTCAGTTATAATGCTTATCTAGTGTCAATTTCTGTTTCTGCATCGAAAGTTGTATTTTTTATCTAGTGTCAAATTTTGTCTATTTCGATAGTTGTGTTTTTATCTGTTAAGTTTTTGCTTCTGTATAGATGATCATATTGTTCAACTATTTTTTTCTGTACTGAATGTGGAGCTTTTCTCCCTGGGCCTCTGCTGTAAATGGACATGTGTCCAGTCAGACTGTCCCGGTAAACAAATGTAACATAAATAAAAATGTTAATAGCTGCATAGAGGCAGCTATACCCACCAGGAAGAAGTGCAGAACTAAGTAAAAAAGCCTCCCTGGTGGAATTGCCAACATCAATAGACTGTATAACAGAAGGAAAAAAAATCATAGCAAAAATTAGGAAGTGCAGCACCTAGCAGGATAAAAGCCAACTCATCAAATTAAACAAACAACTCAGAGGACAAACTCTACTAAAGACAGATTTGAGGTATATTTGGCTTCCCAGGCCATGGACAACCACAAGGCATTCTTTAGCTATATCCACAACCTCAAAGGTGTAATGTACAGTTGTGTGCAGTGCTCATCGTAAATGGAGCCATCTATACTGAGCCAGAAGATGTAGCAAACCTACTGGCAGACAAATTCAGCTCCATCTTTACCCCCATCTCCCCATGAACCTCCCCTCTGGAAATATCAAATACAACTCCCCCTGCTGTCACTAATGGACAGGTCCTTAATCCTCTCTCTAAGGCCAAGAACACTGACTGCTTCAGTGGACACAGACAATATCCCAGGATGCCGTCTAAGCAGCATGAAACATGCTCTCTCAGGCCCTCTGGAATTCCTGTTTAACTGTAGCCTCCAGTCAGGTTTTGTGCCTCATGAATGGAGATCAGCAACAGTCATCCCTCCGCACAAAGTTGGGCCATCTACAGACCCTGAGAAATATAGACTCATAAGTCTCAGTAGTCTCATATGCAAAGCCATGGAAAGAATTGTCATGGAAATGATCAGTAATGACATAGGAAACCTCTGGACTCTAAAGCCAACCCAGCTTGGTTTCATCAAGGGCAGGTCATGTCTACTGAACCTGGTGGACTTCTTTGAGAAAGTCACCAAAACAATGAATGAGGGCAGCATGGTTCACACTGTCTGCCTTGACCTGGCCAAGGCATTTGAGATAAATCCCCAGCTCGGGCATTATTTACAAACTTAAGCGGTTAGGCACAAACCTTATGTCATCCGGTGGATAGCCAGCTAGCTGGCAGAGAGGACCCAGGAAGTTAGAACTGGGGAGTCCACCTCTAGAAAGAGGCCAGTCACAAATGTAGTCCCACAGGGATCAGTGCTGGGACCGCTCCTTTTTATTTTAGTATTTACTTCTCTGAAGTCAAGGCCAACGTCAGTTTTCTGATTGCAAATTAGCAGCTGTCATTGAATCACCCACTATACAAATTTTCCCCAGGAAGGGCTGAAACTGATAAGCAAATGGTGCCACAGACAGGGAATACAACTAAATGCCAAGAAATGCATAATAGTATCCTTCAGGAACTCACCCACTCCTGGTAACTATCATATTCACAACACACCCCAAAGAGTTGACCCAGTAGTCAGGGACTTGGGGACACATACAGACAGTAATTTAGCCTTTGACCATTATGTGTTTATAGTAGTGGTGAAATCATTTTAAGTTGTGCAACTTATAAACAAAGTTATGGCATCTAGGTCCACAGAAGTCATTGTTCCACTGTATTTGGCATTCAGCAGGCATATCACTGAGTGGAGTGCCCTCTTTGGTATGTACCTAACCAGGTATATCCAACAACTGGGGACATCCACAGATGTTTCTCACTAAAAGAATACAGGGTGTAAGTCAAATAAATGTACTGTGCAGACTGACTCAAAGCCCAATCCCTGTACGTGGTCTCCTAAAGGCTGTTGAGGGGGCATCTATGCCTGGCATGCAAGGTATAGGTTCATAGGTGTTTACTAAGTGAATGACCACAAGGGCCTTTTTCAGCCAAGCCATGCATCCAAAATCTCTGACAAGTTCTGATACCCTTGATAAATGTAAGCATTGTCAGACCACACTCTGATTGAGCTCCTGCATGTCTGCAAAACAAACCAAACAAAAACAGTCCTTGAACCAAATAAGGAATCAGATGCAAAAACCAGAGAATACAAGATAAAGAAAAATAATCTGGTTCCACACAGCAGTGAAAATCAATATGTCCTTTATTGTAGTAGGTAAGCACTTTCTCGGAATAACATCCGCTTCATCAGACCAACAAAGATAGAATAGCAGTTACATTTTTAAACACTAAAACATCCAATCAAAAATCAGATAAAATGTGCATCATAGCTAAAAGCCATGTGATAAAATACATCTGTAGAATCTATAGATCGTTAAAAAATTGAATAAAACAGACTAAATGAACAATATGTACTTAAAACTGGTAAATACAATAGTAAAAAATAATAAAAGATGGACTATTGAAATATACATGATAAAAATATTAAAAGAGAGATCAATGCTTTAATGGCCGTGCTTTAAGGAAGGGTTTCAGGGAAACTCTGTTTAAACCAGGAGGTTTATCAGCTTGAAAGCGCAAAATCCATTTCTGTTCACTAGATTCTGTTCTATTATTTATGTCACCTCCTCTCTTGGTACTATGCAGAATCTCTAGTACCATAAAGCTAAATTTATGTTCTTTACCCTCTTTAGGTACATGTAGTGATAGTGCGCTGGTTTCTTTAACATTCCTGATATCCCTAAGGTGTTCAAGTATTCTATCCTTAAACACCCTGTTCGTTTTCCCTATGTAAAATGAGAAGCAGGTAGTACAATAGCAAAAATAGACAACATTTTTTGTTCGACAATCTGCATAAAAAGCAGTATCTATCTTAAAACCCAAAGTGGGATGTGTGAAATGATTACCAATATGTATATGTGTACAGGCCATACAATTCCTACACATATATGTACCAAGTCTATCAGATATTATATTTGATTTAGTATTAAAGGATCGATAACAGAGCTGACTCTTAAGTGATCTATTATTTCTAAAAGCAAAATCTGGCTGTGTGCCAATGACCCCATTCAACTCATGTACAGTAGACAGAATATCCCAGTTCTTTTTAATAATATCACATGCTACATTCACATTACTGGCAAAGGTCAATGGCATCCTTAGTTTATTCCTAGAGGTATCAGTGGAAGCATCACTTGAGAAAGTATTGTCAATATTATCCCTGTTGTTAATACTAGTGGGGAGGGGGGAAAAGTATGGCTGGCACTTACCTGATCTATGCCGCCATCCTTCTGCTATTTGATAATCAATAAGTTTACTACTATAGCCTCTTTCTAAAAATTCTTGTTTAAGTGTTTGTAATGCAACAATGAGACTATCATCATCATTAAAAAGTCACATAGTTCGAAATATCTGTCCTTTCAACACACTGAATTTCGTATGATTCGGATGCATACTGCCATAGTGTAGAACATTATTCTTTATAACAGTTTTCTTATACAAAGTAGTAGACACAGTGGATAAATTATTTTTAGTAACTTTAACATCCAAAAACTCTACTTCTTTATAAGAATATTCATAGGTAAATCTCAAAAATGTATTCAACTGATTTAAGTATAAAAGAAACTCTTGTAGCCGCTGCTCTGAGCCATGCCACAACAAAAAAAATCATCCACAAAACGTTTATACCATTTGATGTTAACCTGGTATTCATTATTCAAAAGTACATGTTTAGCTTCCCAATTAGCTAGGGATAGGTTGGCATAGCTATTAGCACAAGCTGTGCCCATAGGACAATGTTTATTTGTAACTCTGGATATTGAATCATTGTTCACTGTTATACCCAAATGAATCGGGGAATTGAAAATGTCAGAGAATTACTGTGTGAGAGAAACACCCCTGATACTAAGGTGAAACTTATTTGCACACTTTTGGAAATCATCCTAGAAAACAATGTGTTTATTTTTAATGATGTTTATTATGCACAAAAAGTCGGCGTAGCTATGGGCACAGCTTGTAGATTTACCTATGAATATTCTGATAAAGAAGTAGAGTTTTTGGATGTTAAAGTTACTAAAAATAATTTATCCACTGTGTCTACTACTTTGTATAAGAAAGCTGTTAGAAAGAATAATATTCTACACTATGGCAGTATGCATCCGAATCATACGAAATTCAATGTGTTGAAAGGACAGATATTTCAAACTATGAGACTTTTTAATGATGATGATAGTCTCATTGTTGCATTACAAACACTTAAGAATTTTTAGAAAGAGGCTATAGTAGTAAACTTATTGATTATCAAATAGCAGAAGGATGGCGGCATAGATCAGGTAAGTGCGAGCCATACTTTCCCCCCTCCCCACTAGTATTAACAACAGGGATAATATTGACCATACTTTCTCAAGTGATGCTTCCACTGATACCTCTAGGAATAAACTAAGGATGCCATTGACCTTTGCCAGTAATGTGAATGTAGCATGTGATATTATTAAAAAGAACTGGGATATTCTGTCTACTGTACGAGTTGAATGGGGTCATTGGCACAGAGCCAGATTTTGCTTTTAGAAATAATAGATCACTTAAGAGTCAGCTCTGTTATCGATCCTTTAATACTAAATCAAATATAATATCTGATAGACTTGGTACATATGTGTGTAGGAATTGTATGGCCTGTACACATATACATATTGGTAATCATTTCACACATCCCACTTTGGGTTTTAAGATAGATACTGCTTTTTATGCATATTATCTATTTTTTGCTATTGTACTACCTGCTTCTCATTTTACATAGGGAAAACGAACAGGGTGTTTAAGGATAGAATACTTGAACACCTTAGGGATATCAGGAATGTTAAAGAAACCAGCGCACTATCACTACATGTAGCTAAAGAGGGTAAAGAACATAAATTTAGCTTTATGGTACTAGAGATTCTGCATAGTACCAAGAGAGGAGGTGACATAAATAATAGAACAGAATCTAGTGAAACAGAAATGGATTTTGCGCTTTCAAGCTGATAAACCTCCTGGTTTAAACAACAGAGTTTCCCTGAAACCCTTCCTTAAAGCATGGCCATTAAAGCACTGATCTCTCTTTTAATATTTTATCATGTATATTTCAATAGTCCAGCTTTTATTATTTTTTACTATTGTATTTACCAGTTTTAAGTACATATTGTTCATTTAGTCTGTTTTATTCAATTTTTTAACAATCTATAGATTCTACAGATGTATTTTATCACATGGCTTTTAGCTATGATGCACATTTTATCTGATTTTTGATTGGATGTTTTAGTGTTTAAAAATGTAACTGCTATTCTATCTTTGTTGGTCTGATGAAGAAGATGTTATTCCGAGAAAGCGCTTACCTTCTACAATAAAGGACATATTGATTTTCACTGCTGTGTGGAACCAGATTATTTTTCTTTATCATATATCTGCAAAACAAATAGCATCAGAATTACCTGTTCTAAAGACTTCAACCTTGCCTGTGATATAAATAGGACTTGCTAGGGAGACAGGTATGTATCCCAGAGACTACCCCTTCTCTGGAACTTTCTTCCCATCCATGTGAAGCAGAGTTCCTCCCTAACCCAGTTCAAGTGCAACTTGGACAGTTGGATGGGGAGCAGGAAATTCATCCCTGGTATGGCATTCATGTCTCTTAATAAACACAGGCAGCCTCTAAATCGTTTATCTCCCAGGCCCCTGCTTGTAACTGTTTCACCTCAAGCCCCTACTTACACTTATTGAGGGTACCAGAATTTGTCAGTGATTTGGGATGCAGGGCTAGGCTTACAAAAGACCCTTGTGGTCATTAGCCTAGTAAACACCTGTGAACCTATAGAAAACAATTTGTGTTTGCTCTAACCTCTACAAAAAAGATGGAGTTGCATCCTGTTATGGCAATTCATCCCCATCTCATTTTCCACTGAGCCAGGGTTTCTTTGAAAATGAGTCCTCCTTTTATTTCTAAAGTAGTATCTCAGTTTACCTTGAGCCAAACTATCCATTTCCCTGTTTTTTTTTTATTGAACCTAAAAATGATCAAGAAAAGATACTCCTTACCTTGGATGTCCACAGACAGGTCAGGCACTATCTTGACAGAATTAAATCTTTCAGCTCTTTGGATCACTTGTTCATTTCTTGTGAAGATAAGAAGAGGGAATAACCTATGTCAAAACAGACCATTTCTAAATACCATATACTCACCAAAACAAAACCATTCATGACAGGGTCAAGGCCCACTCTTCTAGGGTCTTGGCTTCTTCTGTAGATTTTTGGAAAGGGCTGTATTCTAGATGCTGCAGCTTGGTCCTCAGTACATACTTCTACAAAACACTATAAGCTTGATTCCTTCTGTAGGTCTAGGCCAGGCTTTGCAAAGACCATTCTTCAGGTGCTTCTGGACTCTTCTCCTTCCCCCTCCCAAATGTAGTAAGCTAGTGAAATCTACCTGTATAGCTAAGGATACTGCAACGGTGATCAGTATGATGAGCATAGTACAGTTGTGTAAGTAAACTTACCATAACAATAGATGTTTGAATGGTCACTGATGCAGTAGCCACTTTCTCCCTCTATTCCCCTTGTTCTTTGGTGTGTTGTTTATGCCAGAGTGTAGACATTTATTTTGTGTTCTTCCTAGCACTGTCCTCCCTATCTTTGTTGGCATGAAAGCTCTGAAGGGTTTTGTGCTCAAGCCTGTCTTTTTAGTCAACTAATTTCTAGCTGACTGAGAGGTTGGGCACATGGAAGGTCCCATGAAACTTTGGAAGCTTGGCCAGCTGTTGTATCATATGCAGGATGTAACCTATATGGTTAAGGCTAAATATATATATATATATATATATATATATATATATATATATATATATATTACACTCTGCTTGTTCACTAGAAAATGTATACACAATTTTTTATGCAACTAAGCTGAACAACTGATGTCCTCCAATTTCACTGTTGTATTCATTGCAATAAGGATCCCCTGCCAAGGGTAGCCCGGTTTCTGACTAGTACTCAAGCCTTTAGGTTGCTTTAAGATATGCCGTATGTCACAAGTATGCTCCCTGCATAAGGCATAAAGGTGAAGTCCGACGGTACCTGTGACACCCGTGCACTGGCCCATCAATCAAGGAGCCTTAGTCCTCACCACTAACACCAGTGAGGGGTGTCCACATAGGGGAGGATAACAAATACACACACAGTAAAGTACAATTTCCCTTAGGAGCACACAGAGATAGCAGTCAGTCTGGGACTGGTTTCTCTCTTTCTATCCAGATCCCCAATAAGACCCCCACTGGCACAGCTATAGGGTCCAGATAGCCTAATGGGCAAGCTAAAACTTCCAGCACCCTCTCTGTCCAACCAGTACTTCGTGTCCCTGCCCAATTAGCTGACGCACACACACTTTGATATAAGTTATATACAACCACACAGACACTTGTGGGGATGGCTGGCACAGGTTCCCCAGCTTGTGCCCCTTTCACCCAGACTATATGGTAGAAATCACTGCCACCACCCACTAATATAAGCTACTAATAAGGCCCTTATCAAAGGGTGTCCAATTATTACTGTGCAATATTATTATCCAACTGGTAAGTGTGACCGAACAGCAAGGCTTATTTGGGGTGGCCTGGACAGTATCACTACATACATGAAATGTACTCTAGAGCTTAAATTATCTCTACACAAAACAGCCACAGTTGAAAGATTTAAAAATATTTAATAATAAATAATAAAAACACCAGACAATACTTCTTATTAGACAATGCTAGTCAAGAGTTCAGAAATCACAGAGAAATACTTAAAATAATACAGTAAAAAAGTTCTGACATCAGTATAGGAAAAAAACTAATCCAATCTTCCCATTTCCTAGCTATATCTAAGAGAAAACACAGTTCCTAAAATAAACTTACATATAGAGCATAGGCAGAGTGCTAGTGATGTTGGATGTTCTCAAGACAAATGCAGTATGCTCAGAGTCTCTCTGTCCTTAAATTGATAACACAGTACCACTGACTCATTTCAGATTGTCATTTTCTGTTTCCCAGGCTAACAGAAGTTCAGAATGTAACAGCCCTTTTGATCTTGCACCTGGTCAGGAAGCTACAGCAATAAAATGCATTATACATGCAAATTCTAGCAATTAACTCTAGTCTCAAAACAAAAGCAAGGATTCCTTCATCCAGATATCTTGGCTCTGGGTTTTGTGATCAAATAATTACACAATGCTTGACTTAACAACACTCCTACGGCAGAGTGCACTGTTATATTTTTTGCAGTTCCACATTGAACACCATTTTGTTCCATTTAAGAGAACAAGCCTGTGGCTTATATTAATATTTACAAATGACAGAATTATCTACAAAATTCTATCTAGCTAGGCTGGCAGCCTTCACATATCTTCACAGTGCCATCCTCAGAACTTCTTTGCTGAAAGTCCAAGCACAATCTTTTCATCATCTGTCTGAATGCCCACTTCATTTGTTGGTTCACTGAGCTGTTTCAGATGAATGCCCCATTGGAGTTTTTTGGTCTTGTCTTTTTTTCTTTTTGTGTATTGCTTGTGGGATTCATGTCATCCAGAAAGTTTAAATGCCAGTGTGGGAAACAGATTTCCCACAAAGAACGTTACAAGCAGTGCTTATTTTGTTTTGTCGCTTCCCACTACCATACATCCTGTTCCATTTGTCAGGCTTTTGTTCCAAAGAGACTCTGTAATTGGCTTTCCTCTCTGGGCTTGTACTTGAAGAACCAACATCTTGAGCTTTTACTGAAAGACACCATGAAAGGAACTTCCCACTTAAAGGGTCAGCCGTCCATGAAGAAAAAGGCCAAGAAGTCTAGGTCCAATTTTTCTGCTGTGCTCCCTCCGCAAGTTGTCTTTCCTGAGGCTAGTGAAAGCCCAGAGGATCACCCAGCTCTGCAGTTGGATTCCTCCACTGTGACCATTTCAGAGGCCAGCATGGATCCAACCTCTCGCATATCCTGGGAGGCCTTGCAGATGTCCATTTCAGATGTCCAGAGGGAACTGTGGCTGATTATTTCCTCAGATTTTGGTAAGAGAGGAATTTCTGACTACAGTTATTGAATGCCATCTGCGGTATGAGCCTTCTAAATTTTACAAGGGGGGTGTCCCTCTGAAGAAGAAACAAAATGCAACGCATGTTTCTCTGGCTTTTAAGGACTCTCAGACTGAATGGCAGAATTTCACTCTGAGGTTGTTTAATGCCCTTATGGCTTTGAAATCTCCTCATGGGGTTTCTGTTCCTGACCCCCCCCCCCCGCCCATGTTCTACTCCCTTTAAAAGACCCAGGGAACAGGATTCCTCTGAGGAGGATGTGGATTCAGATGAAAAAATCTCTTGCTTATTCTTCTTAGATTCCCTCTCCTTTGGACTGTGGGTATGAGGAAGAGGATTCCACAAGTCCTGACACTCTTCAATGAGATTTCTTTTGGGGATAAAATCTCTAGAATGATGGCATTCTTTAAATGGATTATTCTCAGGTTTCTAAGGTTCAGATGTGGTACTACAAGCTTTGGCAAGTGGGACTCTCCTAGACCTTCTGCTGTTTCTCCTGTTTTGGCTGCATTGTTGGATGCCTTTTCTACTGCTTTTAAACACGCAGATTCCCAGCCTACTGCCCCCAGGAAACATGATAGGTTTTATAGGGTGCCAGAGGGACTGCAACTTCTCTATATGTGTCCTGCTGACCCCTCTGTTGTGTCTGTGGCATCTGACAAGCCTTCTTAGTTATTGCCTTCTACTAAGTTGCTTCCTTCTGATAAAGACAGCAGAACTATGGAAAGGCTAGGTAAGAAGGTTTATACCTCTGCTACCTTGGCTTTTAGGGCTGTCAGTTATCAGAACCATATGTCCAGACATATTTTGGCTATTCTTTCTGAAGCCTGTCTAGTATTTTTTGATCTCCTTAACTCAGAAGGGAAGACTTCTGCTCTTTACCTGCTACAGACTTCTTCCCAGGTTGCTCACCATTCTACTAAGTGTAGTTTTGATGCAGCAGAGGCTTCTTCTAGAGCTGCTGCTTTTGGTTCTGTGATGAGGAGATATTCCTGGTTTTGGCTTCAACCTTTGCCTGATAATAAGGCTAAGTTGTTGGATGCTCCTCTAGACAATAGACTTGTTTGGTGAAGTTGCTGCTGATTTAAGTCTTTTCAGGTTAAGGGCAAGGTCTTGCAGGAACTTAAACATGTTTTTGTTTCTCCTGTACCTAAATTTCATAGAAAATTACCCTAATAAGCTCTCACCCCCTCCCCTCAAGGGTAAAACAGATGGGAAATGGACTCCTCTTGCTAAAGGTACCCAGACTACTGTGACACAGAACTCTCCTTTTCCTGACAAACCAAGTTCTGTCTGACTATCCTGTTGTTCTCAGCCGCATTCCTCTTTCACTTCATCCTTCCCTATCCCTTCCTATCTGGTTTAAAGATTACACATGATTCCTGGGTTTTGTCCATTATCCTCCTAGGGCATTTCTTGGTCTCAAAGTCTCCTCCTCCTTTTATGAGCATTCTTCAGCCCCCTTGGGAGCAGTTGGCCTTCTTTCCAAGGTTGCTTCAAGATCTAGTAAAACAACCACCGACCAACTCCAAGGAATTTGTAAGGCTTTATTGGATACAAAACGACAACTGGTAACAAACACTTAGCGCTTTCACCCGTTCACCATATCGGGCATCGTCAGAGTGTGCAAGACACCTAATCCATTCACCTTTTGTAACTTGTTACACCAAAGTGCACCACTCCCACATATTTGAAAAGTCCAATCACAACCCTTCAATCAATACCTTTGCATAAATGCAAATAACTATATACATCAACATTATTTACTTCTAAAAAATTAAAACAGCGTTACTAGCCCCAAAATGTATTATTGTATATCAAATATTACTTTAAATATTTTAAAATATTATATAAAAATAACATTGTAATCAAATATAATGCGATCTAAGTTTCAAAATACTAGCATTAGAGATGAGTTCATTTATACCAGGTAATCTAGCAGCATCAAACCTCAATTGTCATGAACATTATTTGACCTCTAAAAGAGTCTTGTCATCAGGATCTATTGACTCAGTGAACTATTCTGGAAGTTTCAGTTTTCCAAAGTGGGAAGGAGTTCTAATCCCAAATGTTTTTGGGTCCCAGAAAAAAAAGGCACTTGGAGACCTATTGTTGACCTATCTCACCTAAATACCTTCGTGCACGTCCTTTCTTTCTAAAAGTTGTCCCTTCAGACCTTGTTCCGTCTGCCACTTCCTCAGTCTTTTTCTAGAGTCTTTGGACCTCAAGGATGCTCATCTTCATACCCCTATTCATCCCCTTTTTCAGGAAGTGTTTATATTTCGTTGTTGCTTCCTGACATTTTCAGTTCTCTCCTTTGCCCTTTGGCCTTTCTACTGCCCCAAGGGTATTCACCAAATGCCTCACTCCTGTGATTGCTTTTTGCAGGCTAAAGGGTATCCATGTTTTTCCCTACTTGGATGGTTTCCTGTCTTGGGCATCCTCTCCAGAGATACTGCTGCAAAATCTTCATTTTACCCTCTCCCTTCTATAGATCTTGGGACTCTCTATAAATTTCAAAAAGTCCTTTCTGACTCCTTCACAGGATCATGTCTTTTTTGGGGTGCAGGATCCAGACTGTTCCAATGTTGGCATCTCTGCCTACTACCAAGGCCCTTAATCTCAGTTCTTTCAATCCCTTCTTCCTCTGGCTTCAGTAACAGCCAGGGAATTTCTGAGAATTGGGGTTCATGGCCTCCCCCATTCCTATGCTCCTTTTTGCCAAGCTCCACATGAGAAAACTTCAGTGGTTTCTAAAGTCGCATGACTCAGTGGTGCAGCGGTTGCATTGTCCTCTCACAGCAAGAGGTTCTCTGGTTCAATTCTCTGCTGGGGTGCCTTCGTTGTGGAGTCTGCATGTCCTCCTTGTGTCTGTGTGGGTTTCCTGTGGGTGCCCTGGTTTCCTGCCACGTTACGATGTTGTGTCTGAAGCAGATCTCCCTGGGCCTTCACTGAAAATTGGCTTAGTTCCAAGTTGGACTTTCCCAGTAAACAAATGTTAAATAAAAAAATAAAAATAATCCGTTTGGCTTCAGCCTTTTCATCCCCTTGATTTCTTAATTCCTTTTCTTCCATGTCTCAAGAACTTCAGTGGCAGATTCAGCAGTTGACTCTCAATCCAGGGCTCCCTTTTCAACCATCTCTTCCTTCTCAGGAGCTGTTCAAAGTTGCTTCAGATGTGGGATGGTGAGAAACCTTAGGCTTCCTAAAGGTACAGGGTGTCTGGTCACCTCATCATCAAAAAGCCCACATCAACATCAAAGAAATGAGTTCTTCTGCTGGCTCTTCAGACCTTTCATCCTCTTTTTCTCCCCAGGACCTCTCAAGGTGTTTACAGAGAGTGCCACAATGATGTGGTATGTCAACAAATGGGGGTTTGGGGGGTTTGGCAAGATCTTATCTTTGCTGATTGGCCCTCCTAGTGTGGGAACTAGCTATCCGTTATCAAGCGACACTTCAGGCAGTTTACATTCCCTCAGGTCAAAACATTGTGGCAGACTCTGAGAAAATCCATAACTCAATCCCACTAATGGATTCTTCACATGGATGTGTTTCTGGATATGGATCTTTTTGCCTCCCTCTGAACAAACAGCTTCCTTTATTTTGTGCCAGAGTCCCAGGTTCTCTGGTTTGGAAGGTAGACACCCTCTTTTTTCTTTGAAGGGGATTTTTTTTGCCTTTCCTCCTCTTCCCTTCATTCCAGACGTCCTGTTCAAAATATAACAGGATGCTCCCAAAATCTTGTTGGTGACTCCCTTTTGGCAGACATAATTGTTTCCTTCCTCTTCTGCATTTAGCCGGCAGTCATTACAAGTTACCTCACAAGGTGGACCTACTCATGCAAGACAAGGGATCTCTCGTCCATACCCTTCTGTCCCCTCTTCCACTGACACTGTGGGTGATAGGATTTTAATTCCACATAGAAACCTTTTTTGAGGATGTGCTTAGGGTCCTGCAGGAGGCCAGGAAACACACTACTAGGAAATCCTACTTATCCATATGGAATCCATATCTCCATATGGAAGAGGTTTACTGTTTGGTGTCTATCTTGTAACCTGGATCCACTTTCTGTGGATGTTCCTTTGGTTGTCTCTTATCTGTGTATACTGCTCAATGCTGGGTTGGTTTATTCTTCTGTTAAGGCTCAATTATCATCTATCTCTACTTGTCTGCCTTTATCAACTTCTTTAGCTTCAAGATTCAAAGCTAAATAATTTCTTAAAGGTGTCCTTCATATTAGATCTCCCCGGTAACCTGTTCCTCCTCCCTGGGATCTTAATTTTGTTTCAGAAAATTTGACCCAGGCTCCTTTTGAGCCTGCTGCTTCAGCTTCCTTAAAGCATTATTCTTGGAAGACTGTTCTTTTGTTAGCCTTTACTTCTGGCAGATGGATGTCTGAGCTACAAGCCCTTATGGCTTGAACTCCTATTTTAGTGTTCCATAAGGGCAGGGTGTCCCTTTTTCCTAATACTTTATGCCCAAGGTGGTGAACGAGTTGTCTCTTATTCAGTCTATTCATTTGCCCACCTTTTTCCCTTCTCCACAGTCTACTAGTGAGAGGGTGCTGCATACATTGAATGTGCTTAGACAACTCAGATTTTACTTGGATAAGACTAAGACTTTGTAAATCTGATCAGCTGCTGGTTCCTTTCATCCTAGATCTTTAGGATTGGATGTGTTCAAGCAAACTATTTCATCTTGGATTTCTAAAGCCATTTCTTTTTGCTCATGGTAAGAACTTTCTTGTCTTCTGTTAAGGCTCATTCTGCTAAAGCTGTGGCTTCTTCTGGTGCCTTTTCAAGGGTTTGGATACTAATCATATTCTTTGGGCAGGTACCTGGACTTCTGTGCATACATTTAGCAAGCACTACAAGTTGGATGTAATTTCCAGAGCTAGAGGTGATTTTGCTAGGGCCATTTTTCATGGGTTTATAGAGAGCTCTGCTGCACATTCCTCCTGCCTTTCTTCCTGAGCTCTTGCAGTCTCCGTCTTGCAATGAATACTGCAGCAGTGAAATGGAAGGACATAGTACAGTTGTGTGAGATCTTACCATAATGGTAGATGTCCTTCTCTTCATTGTTGCAATACTCGATCCCTCCCTCCTCCCCCTTGTCCTTTTCTGTTCTGGGTGTATTGATTACCTCTATACTCCTTGGATTGGCATTCCTGCTGAGGCTCTCAGTTCTGAAGACGCTATGCCTGGACATAACCTTTATGCCCAACACTTTACACGGGGAGCATATGTATGATGTAAGGCATACCTTAAAGCAACCTAAAGGCTTTGTTTACTATTGTAATGATTTCTGCAACACTGAAGAGAAGTACGTATACCATTATGGTAAGATCGTACACAACTGTACTTTATTGCTTACATTTCTGTATTTTTTGTTTGTGAAATGTTTTGTGTTTCACCTGGGCTGAGCCCGAAATCCATCAGTATTGATTAGTGCATTACCCTGATAAACAAAAGTAAATAAACAAAAGTTCTGCACAATTTAAACCTCCCAACAGTGCAATAATGTATTACTGAGTTTATTTTCTAACACTGGATATCCTCATGAAAGCAAACATGCTGATGTGGTCTTGCATTTGTGGAAAGCTACTTCTTGCCCATAATGTGCTGTAATGGCTTAGCTGATGAAATTACAATGTTCAGTTCTGTGTTGTCAGATCACAATCCCATTCGCCTAGAATGAAAATAGTGAAAAATACTGTCGATTTTGAGAATTCTTTGTATAAATGCCAGTGAGTTTTTTGCAATGAGTTTTGCATAGTTGTTTCCTACATATGTGTTATAACTATGAAATGTTCTTGCAAAAAGTCATGAAATAAATGAGGCAATATAGCCTTAAAACTGCTTTGTAGGTTTCGGTTCCTGTCTTCCTTCCCTACGTTAGCCAGCGTGTCGTTTCCTAGCCTACAAAGCTCAGCTGATTAGTGAAGTTATTCTTGTTGGTCATCAGATTTATTTAATTTAAGACTAGAAAATGTCTTTTAACAGATTTATGGCTACAGAGAATGGGAAGAGTGTAGCTTTATATGGCAACTTAAAGTCAACAGTTGTAAATTTTGAGCCTGAATACCTTTTTGACCTTAGTAGGTGCGATACTAAACAAACAAAAAAAAAATATATATATATATATATATATACAGTTAACCTTATTGCTTGTTTTCCTTGACAAAGTGCTTCAGGCGGTGGTGCAACAGCAAGGTAGACAAATTCTTAGTGTCATGATATTTCATTAAGCCCCACTTTAGTGTGTACTGAGGATGTTGCTTAAGACAGAAATCCCAGAGTGGGATACACTGCTAAGTCAAAAGTGTGGGGATCACTGCATACAGAGATAAATACACTCTGAGTAAAGGAAGTGTATTTAAGGAGTAGTTGTCCTTTAATTAGTACTGCTTCTTTCAGAGTCTTTCCGAAACATACCTCTTCTAAAATGGACAACTTTCACTTTTTTCAAGCATTTTGTCCGAGTTCTCTCATTCTGTACAACACAAGCAAGAAAGATTCACAGCTGCACTAATCTTTGAAAAATTCAGTGCTCTTGGCGAGTTCTACCATTTTGTCTAATTCTCTTCTACTTCAAAAAGTTATAAGACTAGATTTACCTAGTGCTTATTGCTTTATTATTTAAATTGTGATCATATTGGAGTAAATCAAGCTTTAATGTAACAAATTACAAATATATTGATAATCTATAACCAAGTGCAGTTTGAGTTTCCAGGTAATCCACAACTGTGAAGCATTGCTTGTACAGGCTTTGATACAAAGTCATAATTCTTTTAAGCTCTGTAGACGTTTTGTACATAGATGTTCAATGGCGGTGTGGTTTTTGAACTGTTGCCAAAGCGTTTTTTTAAAGTTCTGTAACGTGGTGGTGTTTTTAGAGTCCTTACTACTGGGACTTCAGCTGAAGAAGGCTATTAACAGGCTTAGCTTGCATAGTATAGCATCCCCCAAAGGCTGAGTGTTTGTCCACCTGTTAGGAATGTCAGACAATTCCCTATAAAAAGCGGACATCTGTCATGGCTATTTAGATCATTTTTACTGCAGCCACAACATGTATACTATGTTTTTTGTCCATGTTTCAATGTTGTTGAACCTGCTCTGGTGCGCAGTCAGATATGTTCTGTGTTGGGGAAACTCATCTTACTCCTAACTGCATTTTTGCCAGTAAAATTAAATTCTGTAGTTTATAATCACCATTAGATAAGTTAGTGCAGATGTGCACTTAAGAAAGAAGGTAGGCGCTCTTATGGTAGACAAATCTCACACAAAAACTAACCATAGTTTGGTATTTTTCTCTTTAGGTCCATAGCATCATACTGAGAGCTGTAGTTTTTGTCTAGGTATACAGCAAAAGCTCTTGAGAGAACCACATTATATGCAAAAACTATATTTTAGAAGAGACGTGAAGCTTTGAATTGTACTACCTTGGCATTTTCCAATTTGTCTCTGACCTCGGGTATCGCCTCCTCTGGGCAGTGTTTTGAAAAAGGGACACAAGGAGAAAGAAGTCTTATACTCAGGTGATACAACAATGAAATTTAAAGTCCCTGTTCAGCTAGAGGATGTGGGCTCTGGTGAGGCACTTTCAGAGCCCCCAGTCTGCCTGTCTCTCAACAACCCAAGACTTCAGAGATAAATTTGTTGCAGGATGTGATGCGTGTGGCCCAAGGTGTGCCCCACTGAGCCAAGAGACCTCATGTTAAGTTCTTAGTAGATGCCCAGACTCTGAGACCTGCAGTCAAATCACAGTTTGCTGTCTTAGAAGGGTTGGATGGTTTACCCACTCTTCTAGTGAAGGAGGACATCCAGGGTCAGTGTGTGTGGAGGTCAAGGGAGCTCTTACTCCATCTCTGACCTTTAAGGAGGCAGCACTACTCAAGAGGACTTTGAAGCTGAAACATAGGGCTGCCATCCCCAGCTCCCTGTGGCTGTCTGAGAATCGAGCAATAGGCAGGTCCTTACCCACTGTCCTGCCAACCAGGTTTTCTTCCAGGAATGGATCATCTTTGCTGAGTAGATCTTGCAGAGCCTACAGCCAAGTGCATCTCAATTCTCTGCACTTAATCCCTTTTACTAAGAGAGAGAGAGAGAGAATGGAGCCCTCCCCAACCAAGGGACATTTAATCCTCAGAGTAAAGTATGAAGAACTGGACTGGTCCTCAGAAATGCTTTCACCTTCTTTGATATGCTAGAGACATGGATGACACCACATCCTCTTCAGATGGGAAGACAGAGAAGTACCAGACATCCACTAAAAGTTTTTTCATTTACTGGATGTGGAGGTCTCTCTATACCTGGGGCAGTTCCTGAAAAGGGAAGCTCTAGGTAGACATGTCCAACCTGCGGCCCTCAGAGCTCTTCCATGCGTCCCTCAACCTCTAACTGCAACATCGATGTATGCATGCCCCAAAACACACTTTTTGTTTTGTTTTTTTGCTCCCGTGATCTGTAACACTAATGTCGGTGTGCGCATGCTCCAAAGCACCCTTCTAGTTTTGTTTTTCAGCCAAAAAAGGGTCAGTGTGTTTACGCTATTATTTTGTGCCGAACAGTCAGTGTGTGTGTGTGTGTGTGTGTGTGTGTGTGTGTGTGTCTTCTCGCTGAAGAGGGACTAGTGTATGGAATTTGCTGCTGTTGCCTTTGAAAGGGACAGCAATTACCTGTGTTAATAGGTAAGTACGGAGTGAGTGAGTGAGTGCATGCATGAAAGCAGAATTGTGTGCGTGAAAGTAGAAGAGTGTGCGTGTGTGTATGTAATTGTGTGCATGACAGAGGGAGACGCATGCACAAAGAGGCTAACAATGATCAGTCTACCTACTGAACACAAACAAGTTAGCTCACAAATATAGCATACATTAAGAGTACACTTTCATTAAATTGCGGCTTTCCTGACAGGGAGAATGTTGTATTGAACATGAACTCATACTTCTTAACTGTATGGGTTTTCAAAGAATGTCTGGATTTTTGCCTCATCTTCCAATTTGTGTCTTTTGCTTAGGAAATAAAAGTGGTCATCCAAGGTAATGCAGTTCCAGGGAGTAAGAATGAGACAGCATCCTAGGGTTAATGGGTCAGTAGTGGACTGACTATGTGGGACTGTAGCATATAAAGTTGTATTGTTTTTTCAGACACACAAAAAAGCACCTAGTACTGTTTTTTTATTGGTGGGTTCTAAGCAGTGGTAGATTGGACAACAGTAAGCATAGCTTTGGCGGATCATCAATACTGGCAAATCAAGTGGGCACAGTGTCATTTTTTTAAATGTTGGGGATTTTAGTGTGCATGTGTGTGCTTACGTGTTGGGAGTGCTGCAACAGTAGATGATTATTAAAGACAGAGACTTACGGACTGTGGAGAATGTTTCTTTGTTTCAAAACCTAATACTTGGGTACGCATGCCAGAAGTAGATTTTTTAAGACATAGCTTCTTGCCATTTACAGTGGATGGATATTTAAATTTAATGGACAATGTATTAGCGTGAGCCTGTGGGGTTCTGAAGGATGCCAAGTCTACCACTGCCAATGTCTTGTAAAGTGACCTGGAAATGGATATTGGGATGTTACTGAAAAAATATAGTAAGTGGGCTTAGAAATATAGTTTAATTAAACAAAGTGTACTTTCAATTTACAGGGCATCATTTAAATTTATTTCAGGTAGTCCAGATACTGGTCGATTTTATACCATTAGACTTAATTAGGGAGAGCTGTCATTCTGGGGAAACAAGCAGCCCTAGTTTCAGTAAAAGCTCTGTGGTTGCTTGCAGGTAGGAAGTTGCAGGATATTGATACAATGTGTTTTATTTATTATTTTTAATGCATTTGTCATTTCAAAGCATGGTTTTCTTTGATGCAAAAGAAGGCAGGACTGAATGAGCCATATAATGTTTAACTGACAATAATGGGATAGAAAGATTATAAGTGATGAATAATGTTTGCAGCTACAGTTGTTTCAATGGTGTCTGTGATGCATAACTATTTTTGGGCCTGTGTCCCACTTTTATTTTTCGCTTTGTCCAGATTTCTTGCTCTAAGGTTGAGAGGTATGGTTCCATACTAAATCAGAAGTTGTATTTACCTTGGAAGACTTTTTGGCATAATTATGAAAAACAGAGCCTTTTTAATATCTCTGCTTATTTCCAATATATAAACTGCCATGTAACCTTGCAAATAACCTTCTTATTAAGCTACTTTACTTCTTTTGGAATTGACAGGTATGATTCATCTGTTTGGACAGAACCATAGAGTGCTAATGTGACTTTGATTTCTTGCAGCAGTATGTGGTTCACATAATCATAATAACTTTTCTGTGTTTCTGGGTGTGTAATCAATTTAACAGTTTTAAAGATGTTTTCCAAAAATAAATAAATATATAATAAATAAATAATCCTCTCTACACTTTGAGCTATTAACAAAGTCTGGGAATTTGTTTTTTTCAAAAGCGAAGGTCAGCATTACAGCTCAGTAAACTGTCAGTCTGTGAGTAACTTCTGCACAAATTAAAATGTCTGAATGTCAAATGGCTTTAGATTGGAGGAAAGTTTATTTTTATTTATTTTATTTTATTTTACATTTGTTTACTGGGAAAGTCCGACTGGACACAGGTCCATTTTCAGCGGAGGCCCGGGGAGAAAAGCTCCAAAAATAACACAAAACAATATATACAGATATCTACAATACATAGAGAGAGACAGCAAATTATGGATGTAGTACTCATACCATATGTAAGGGATTACATCTCGTAACAATGAGAATCATTGAGGTACAGAATAAACTTAAAAACATTTTTTTTACAGTTATAATTACAGCAAGGCAAATATCAATGAGTAAAGTTTTTAGGAGAAAGCTGTTTGTACATAGCTGAAGCTCTGAAACAATCTTTTGGTATGGATTAACCTGGGGATTGACACAAGTTATATATTTACACCAGTATGTAACATTATAGTTTATGGTTTTCTTATTGATTTACTTTTTGCCGAGCAGTTGTTTGTTGATTTATTGATGGTCCTTTTGGTGGTGGGAAATTACATGGATGAATCCATCTCTATTATGATTTTTTTTTTCAGATATTTTGACTTCCAGACAATTTCATTCAGTGAGTGGGTATCATGTGATTACTGAGGTTGCCTATTTTGCAAATAGGGGCTTTTTTTGAGTGTGTGTGTGTGTGTGTGTGTGTGTGTGTGTGTGTGTGTGTGTGTGTGTGTGTGTGTGTGAGAGAGAGAGATTTAATATGTATACTGAATATAATTTTGCAAATGGAATTCTTAGTTAAACAGGCCCCTCTTCTTGGGCAACTAGACTTGAGTAACCAATATTTAGATCTTAGCCATCCAGCTGGGAAAGGTTAGTATGTGGATTTTCCATCTGGTTTGATGAAGGCTATGCTACTTACCCAAGGACTACATTTATGGCTATCCATCCAGCCATCGTGTTGCTGAACTACATTGTTTGATAATGAGAGGAGCTTTTTACAGAAGTTGAAGGTTTTTGTGTCAAGAACCTGTCCATAAAAAGTGGCTTGTTTATGTTGCAGTGAAGGCTGTGGTCTTTGTAGTGAGCGTTTTAAGTATAACCAGTATTTCTGAGGTAGAGGAAGTCTCTTAAGGCAGGATCTTTCTTAGCCTGGAAAGCAAGCCAATGATGAACTTTATAGGGGCCAGTGAGAGAGAGAGGAAAGCAAGAAGCTTTTTAGTCTGTTTGGATAACTAAGTGAACTTAGTCCTTTAACCTTTTTTGTCAGAAATGGTTGTAGTCTTTCTTTTGGCAGGGTGTTTTGCTGAGGCACATGCCAAAAGGGGCATTGCACTCAATAATGGCTCTTGTAAAGGAAGAATACAAGGATGTTATGACCTCCTTGTCCCTGGATGAGATACCCTTGCTAATGAAGTGGGCCATGTAAAAAGCTTTCCTTACAACGGAGACAACGTGGTGGTCAAAAGTCAGGTTTCTATCAACCTGGGTGCCCAAGTACCATGCAACTTATTGCATGCTTACAACATTGTTATTAATGTGATAATTTGTGGGGACATCACTTTCCTCAAAGGGGATGATGATGCATTTTTGGCATTTAGCTTGAGGCCATATTTCTGGCACCAGTTATTTGTTTGGGTGAGACCCTCTTGTAGCTTATTCAGAATTGTTTTATTAAGTCAGTAATGTGAATTCTTTACTTTATTGCAAATTTGTTGGGTTATTTTTGTGGATTATAGTATTGTAGGACTGCTGATGTTGACATTTTACGTAGTTGGACTGCTGGAGTGGTTTTCCCAGTGAGAAATGCTAGTGCTGTAGTGAATATCTGTTTATTTGTAAGAAAAAAAAAAAATATATATATATATATATATATATATATATATATATATATATATATATATAAACTAAGATGTTAGAGTTAACTGTTAGATTAGAGAATTAGAATGAGAATTAGAATTTTAAGGCAAATATTAGGCATTTATTACATTTATTCATTGTTCAAATGCACCTACAGTACTGCCAGGAAGGTCGACTGTGGTATTCCGGAGCAACGAAAGAGTTAACTATATGATATATTTTATATGTGGCCCCAAGACCATTTCTGTTCACTCAATGCGGCCCCAGCAAGCCAAAAGGTTGGACACCCCTGCTAGAGCATACATTATTGGCAGCATCTAAGGAACCAGCCATCAAACATTGTGCCTTTGAGAAGCCTGATAGTTTCTGCAAGGCCCAGATATCCAAATTCCCTTAGATAAAATCATGTGGCAAATCCAGCAGTGATTCCTTTGGAGCTAGAGAATGGTTAAAACTGGTACCTGCTTCCACTACTGTTCTCAGTGCTAAAATAGAGCAGAGGTCTGTACCAGTTTGGAGAGAAACTCTACACACCTGCTGCTCTGGCCTCTATAACCATTAATTTTTAGATGCACATGTACAATTTTCAGACTGTTGTAACAGCATCTGTCTGTACACTGTAGTTTTGTTTTTTTGTTTTTTTTCTGATTTGTCATGGTCCCTGACAATAATTTGTTTGTACTGTGCCTAGATAACATTACTCATGGATTCCAGTTCAGGATAGGTGTGTTTGGTTTAAGAACTGTTGAAAAGCTGTGCACTACAGAAATGGATGGAGAGAAAATGTTAACAGAAACAAAGTACTTTAGCCAAGCAAGTCTGTTTTGGGAACCTTGTTGAAGAGAACTATAGTTTGATCTGTTTAAAGCAGAAGACATTTATAGTGCTTTGCTTAAATAATATTGTTACTGCATTTCGTCTTAATTTGCTAATCTAATTAACTTGTTCCACATTTTCTTCATATGGCTTATCTTTGTTGCTGTTTCCATGATGTGTTTTGTTTTAAACTATGATAGTGTGCTTGCGCATAAACATTAAATTAAGTATCTGGAGCAGAATCAAGAGTAGAACAGCTCTTAATTGTCTGTGCATTCTCCACGTTGCTGTAGAGAAATGTGACATTTAATGTCTATGATTTTTAACACCCTGCTTTCATTCTGCAGTTATAGCTCTTTATAACGTGTCCATGGTCATCAAATCATAAGTATTTTCTTATTTCATAGTGAGCCTCACTGATACAGTTAGAGAAAACTGACCAACTTGTAGGTTTTGGTTAACCTAGTCTGTTGTACATGTGGATTGTAGAACAGACAGGAAGTAATGAGGTGCAATGTTAATTTACTCTAGTGATTTTTTATTTTTAATGTACTCAAGTGATTTTGACTGTATAGTCTCTGTCAGACTGAGGCATTAACTTGACTGCAATTAATTTAATTCACATTTCAGACAGATAAATGTATTTTGGCATAATTTTTAGTAACCTTGATAAGTAGTTTGTAATGGTAGGATATTTACATAGGTGTACAGGGTTTGTTTAGTTAAATTTATAATAGCATACATTTTATGCATGAGACTTGCACTCCAACACAGAATACCATTTTTTGGGGGGGGGGTCACTATAGTGTCTGTTTCAGATCACCTTGTGTAACAAAAAAATTATTTTGCATGCATGCTTAATAGTCATTGTAACTGTGAAGCATATTCAATGCCATTGTTTTACAAAATACTACAATTTGGAGTGTGACATCAAACAAATAGTAAATCTTTAATGTCATATGATGTAATTTTATTTTGTTTGCATGTAAAGATGCTTGTCTTAATTGACACCTAGTTTTATTTTTTTCTTACCATTCCAGAGCATGTGTATAAGGCCATCCCGAGTAGTAGAACCCCTTAGCTATTGTATTTCTTGACCTACCCTGTGGATTGAGGGACTTGTTTCATGTAGGGCACATTGAATATTTTCAGTTCTGTTTTGATGGCCTTTGGCATTAAGTGAAAGAACATGTAGAACAGAGAATAAGTATGCAGTCCTGCTTTTGTTGTCTGTTATGTCTTTGTACTTCCTGAATAGCTGAGTATGCAGGAATGGTTACACCTTCAGCATCTGTTCCATTTGATTGAGAATTATACCACATTATCCCTTTCCCTGCCTGTTTAAAAAATGCAGTAATCTATTTATCAGCCTTCTCCAGTGGGTAGCATTCCTGATCTATGCATGTGCCCATATAACAGATGAACACAGAGACCCTGTCTGCATCTCTGCCAACCAGATGTGTTAAAGTTGTATTAATGTAATCTATTGAGTTTTTAGGAATAGTGTTTTAAGAGTCTTGGAAAACATTCTGTTGCTAATGTGTATAAGATGTCACACATTATCAAAAGGCATTTCTCTGTGAAGATAAATGCAAAATTGTAATGTTAGAGTGATACAGTCAAAGTTATCCAAATGGGTATACTTCTCCACTACAGTGTACTCCTGTAGAGGAAAATGTATTAAACATCCTGTACAGCAAAGCTTAGTAATGAAGTATTCAGTAACTTGTGCAGAATAGCCAACACAAAAACAGATCAGCCAATGATGTCTCATATTCTGCACTGCTCTATCAGATAAGCAATACTAGTCTTGTGCAGAATTTGTAGCACAGAACTCAGATTTGGTAACAGGGCACCTTTAATTTCTTTCATTACTTATGAAAATTGAATAAGAGCATGGTTAGTTTAATATTTTGACAGACCAGCTGCTGTGTAGGTGAAGAAGGTATAAGCAGAGGCTGAAGCAAGTGGTCCTCTCTATTTAATTCATCTGAGGCTCTCACTGGTGGTGGTTTTGATCCTGCAAGACCAGAATAACCACTGTTTGTTCCTAGCTATAAACAGTCTGACCTTTGTTTGTATGTTAGTTTATTTCAAAAGTACTGGTGACAGATTTTGAGATGTGATCTTGGCAATCCTCATACCTTAGGCTAATCCCAACTACCTGAAAATGGGATTAATGGAAACTGAGTGAAAAAATACTGGGAGAGAGATTGGGGAAGGGAGCACTCCAGAGGGCAGTAGGTGGGAGGGAGAGCAATATTGTTTTCAAAATTTCAGAAATACTTACCCGTACTGTGTAGCTATATTGCCAGTTTGGGTGTCACTAGGACAATGGAAGAAACTTGAGTGGAACATGCATATGACACACACATGTTGCCAAAACATTTTTTTGTTGTTTTTTTTTTTTTTTAGGAATGACTAATATTTTCAGTTGTATGTTTTATAAACCTATTTAAAATGGATGGTTTCAAATGAGTTTAGATATATGTATTGCCAAATCACCACTAACCCACAACAACGTAATTTGAGTGTTTTACTGCAAATTGATCAAACTAATGTATTTCTAAGGAAGATTGTAGCACTTTACTGAACAAAGATATACCAATACCCCTGATAATGCTCTCCCATTTGCAGAAAAGTGAATTTTTATTTGATACTAATGGTTGTTTAGCCACGTTTGATTATTTGTTTTTTTTTGGACAGGGGGCAGTAGTGTAACTTAAGATCTGCTGCCATATATCAGATACTACCTGACAGTTCTGTTTTGACAACTAACTGATTTTTCCTTCTTTCTGCTTGGCTATATGGATGAAGTAGAGATTGGACCTGCTTTGGTTAACATAATTGAGGCCTATGTTCAAGAGGCTCTGCCTCTGAAACTCATATTACTCCTTGGATTTTGTAGTACTGAACTGAAACCCCAGGTGATAAAGTTAAATGCGTCCATGAGGCCTTCTGTTTCAAACTGGATAACTTGTAAAGCCTCTGTGGATAAGAAGTTTAAGATGCACGGCTAAGTAGTTAAACCCATGTTCAGGAAAAAAATGCATCTTTTTGACCATCATTTCATTATAAAAATCATACGGAATCAAATACCCCCCCCCCCCCCCAAAAAAAATAATAATAATCCAGGAAGTTAGACGGCCTTTGGGTCAAGTACATTCTTTAACAAGTTTTAAACTAAGTATGACTGAACAGATTGGTGTGACTCATTGGTGTCTTTCTACAAAGAAAGCTTTAGAATACAGAAAGCATAACTTGGGTGGGCATCCATTATGGGTGCAAAGTGTTAGTAGTGATCGGCTGTCTGATTAATCTTTAGTTAAGTGCATAACAACTTTCAAAAGTACGTTTTGCAGTTAAACCTGAGTGCTGTACCACTCTCTGCATGTTCTACACTGTAGAAACTGTTTGCCTAAGTTTAAAAGAAGAAAGATTGTTTGTTTGTCTCTGGTTACTAAAACCTGATCACTGTAGTGCTGCATGTGGGGTGTAAAGTTTAGCATGCTTGCTAAAGTTTAAAAGAAAAAAAGATTGGTTTCTTCCTTTCTTTTTTTTTTTCTAACTAAAATATAATGGAGGGTTGGGGACAGGTCTCAGAAACTGGATCAGATTGGCTTCTGTATTTCAGGAGCTCTAGGTACCTGATAACAGACCCTTTTTTTTTTTTTTTTTTTTTTTTTTAATTGTTCCTTAGCTGAGTACGGGTGGGGATGGGATGCAGAAATATGACCTGTTTGGCTTCTGCATTCCAAGACCACCAGCCACCAGATCACAGACCTTTTTATTGAATTGCCTATCAGCTTAGGAGGAGTGGGAGTGAATCACAGAATCAGGACCTGGTTGGCAGTTGCATTTCATGAGCACCAGCCACCAGATTGTGTAACTTTCTTTTTTTTTTGCTCTTCCATTGAAGGGTTAGGGTAGGAGGGAGGGGATGTGTATATGGCTACCTGATGAGCATGCCAGTACAAGAAAACAGACATTTTTCTTTTTTTTTTTCTTGAAATGAAGAATGGGAGAGGTGTGCTGTTAGTATGGAGGTCATTTCTAGACACTACAAAAGCCAAGATATACCTTTCAGAGAAGGGCCCTTTCCCTTGTAAAGCAAATATCCTTATCTAATGCATTCTGCAGTAATTTCTGGCTCTTTAACTTTAGATCATTTTGCCGTTTCTTATCAGCAATATGTGCATCTCCGAGAGATGGTCTTTCTCCTGCCCCTAAAAGAGTTTTCTTCCATCAAAGAGGCAGCTTCTCTTCTCTTCTTGTGTGCAAGACCAACTGCAGATTGAATGCCTAATCTCCCAGTATATACAGAACTTGCAAGAAGGAAATTGTCATGTTTGAAAAGAACAGCCTCAATTCTGCCTGGATATCCTTGCTGCAGTTCCTTTTCAGGTATTCTACTTGGTTCTGGAACATGGATTTTGAAGCATGAGTTTTTTTTTCTCTTATTCCAAAGCCTCACATATTTATTGTTTGATCTAGCTATTGATGATGTCTGTTTGTCATTAATGATGCAATTACAGTTACTAATTTATTAACTTAAGCTGACCAAACAAGAGAGGATCTTTGATAGCCAACACCCTACTAACCAACACATCTGTCTTTTACAGCTTCATTAATCCATTCTCTAGGATACATACATACTTTCTGTAAATCTAATGGTCAGATTCACATTTTCAGGCATACAGGCTATTTCATCCATGATCAGTCTACTAATTGTAAACATCTTGTTTTCTGAGTGTATTGTTTTCCTAGCAAATAAGGTGCATATTGCTAGCATCCAAGTAACTATTACGTATTTCCTCATTATGAATCGTGCTACAAACATTAGAAAGTTAATCTTATCTACACTATAAAATAAAGTAAATCTCAAAAAAAAAAAATCAGTGCATTGGTTCAAATACAAAATAAAACAACCCAGAGTTATAGCTTGATTTTCCAAACACAAATATACCAGTAAAATGTTTGTTTTTTCTTATGTTGCCCAAATGCCATGAAGGAATATTCTTAATTTACCAAGACATAAGAGGATTTGTACAGCTAGGTGCCACCCACATCAGGACCTTTATTTGCCTACACTGTTTCTTCAATTAACATGCTGTTGCACAGCTTTCTGCTGGGAGCCTGATGCCTTACAGGGGAAAAAACACAGATAACTAAAAGTCTCCTCCTAGCATATTTCATAAGCATGCTTTTAGGGATTGCTAAATACAGAGCTCCAACCTACATCACTAGTCACAAAAATATTTGCTTGAATGTCAGTATTTATTTTTTTAATGTGTAAATAGTTCCAGAAAAGTAAGAGCTTCCACAATGTCCATGATCTTGGTTGGAAAAAATAGCGACACTTCATTTAAAAGTACTGCATCATCAAACCTTTAAGTGAAATTCACAGTTTTTAATCTATAGTGATTTGAAGAGTTAAATGTTTACTTCAAAGTCGCTCTGTCCTTCTCTTCTGATGGTAGCCCTTCTGTTACTGGTGCAGAAGATTAAACAAAGACTTGTTTTGCATAACTGTTTTCCTCCCTCTTCTTCCTTATGTCTTCGGTCGGTTCTTCTGATACACTGCTGTTACTCCCTGCCTGCTTTTCAGGGATGCAAATTTTGATTATAGGCTCCTATATGCACTTACAGAACTCTTTGGAAGCTGTCCTGTTGCTTTACTGTCTGGAGATCTCCTCAGCTGCCATTTCCTGAGTACTTCTAAATAAATTAATTCATATTCTTATTGGCTTCTTTATACTGAGATTAAAGGAGCGAAAACCACCTTTTCTTTTGCCACTGCCTTTAGCTGCTTTGAAACTTTTACAGAATTGAAATGTAGCCCATGTCTTATATCCTTCATTGTCTCTTTCAGGGTTTGATTGATCACTTTTCTTTAGATTTTTAGCTGCTAGTTTTACTTTTTTTTTAAGGGCTGCATCATTACATCAAAATCTGATGTTGATTATAGTAACCTTTTTTCCCTGTCGAATGTTAGACATCTCATTATTGTTAATCTGTCAGCATACTGAGGGATGTTAAACTAGTTTTAAGGCCGACATTTTCTTGCCTCAGAAAAGCCTTCAGAAAAGTTATATTCATATTGCAACTTCAGTATTCTGTGGCCTTTATGTGCTCTGCTTTCAGAAAAAATAATTAAATTTGAACAAATTTAGTTCCAAGCCATTGAAATTTATCTTTAATCACTGGAAACTAATCATTCTCACCATTATCACCCAGCTCTGGAAACGAGTTGAATAACTCCAGAAAGCCCCATTGTCGTCACTGTGCTTTGCAAATGTACTGCATTCCCAGTTTCAAGTTGTTGGTGTCTAGAAGACTTCCTGTAAGTGTGGCATGCAAAGGAAATCACCAAAGTTTAGTGAAAGGAAACTACAGCAACTGCTTGACAGACCAGGGGTGACATAAACTAGTTAATTAATAGAACCTGCTGGAGGGACAGATTTGTCTCCCAGAGATTACTGCACCTGTGGAACAGACTCCCAATTCATGTCAAGCAGAGTACCTCTTTGGGCCCTCTTCAAGTGCAGTCTGGACGATTGGATGGGTAACCATAAATTCACCCCAGGGGTTCCACCTCTGTCTCTCTTGGACAGGGGCAATAGGTGCTGATCATGGAAACAAGAACAGAACTTGGCTAGGCTTGTAAAAGCCCTAGAGCCATTAGCCTAGTAATTTCTGTGATCCTATGAAAAAGTCAGTTCAAATGTAATTTGCATAATGTGACCATAAACATCCAATAATATCCTTTGAAAATTTAACTGACCACTGTAATGAATACAAAAGTATAAAAAAATCAATGTTTTAAATGTCTGCTTTTCAAATTTGCCATCCCATTAATGCCAGAGGCTGTCAGGCATTTGTCTCCAACCACCAGTGATAATACTTAACATCCAGAATTGGCTTTGTATCACTGTCTCTAACCACCTACATGTAAATCATTGAAAGTAATTAACTTTGATTGCTTAAATCATTGAAAATTCTGTAATGCGACTTCAACTGTCATCCTGCCCTTATAAAGCAGGGAATTAAGAACAGATGGTTGTGTACATTACATTTTGAAACAGTTGCAAAAGTCTGGTACATGATATTTGTTACCTTTTATGCAACAATAGTCTGCATCTTCACTGATACATTGGCACAGAGAGCAAACGCCACAGCTGAACTTTCCTTTTGTTGTTTTTATTGTTGACAGGAGCTATCTATTTATTCCCATTTTTATTATAGTTTTTGTCAACAAAAAAGTATTTTTTTCTCCACTCTGTTTCATTGCAAAGGTACTACATTCCTAGTATGAAGCTGCTGGACATTGCCACTGACTAGAAATGTATATGGATCATGCAATGTAAATCTTAAATGTGCTGAAAGGAAATGACCTCTAACTGCCCCTTGACTGACTGTGGTTTGGTGAAGATGTGGAAGACAAACAAGAGAGGTTTAAGCCATGTATACCAAGGAATCATGAAGGTGATGTAGTTCAGAAAGTTCTAGTGCAGTGGTTTGCTCTGTCACCTCATATTGAGAGGTTCTCCAGTTCTAGTCTCGGCTGGGTTGCCTTCTGTGCAGAGTCTACATGTCCTTCATGCATTTGTGTGGGTTCCTGTGGGTGCTCCAGTTTTCTCCCACTACATGCGTGTGGAACATTTCTTCCTGGGCCTCCCCTGAAAATTGGCTTGTTCCAAGCTGGGCTTTCCCGGTAAACAAATGATCTGATGTCAGCCTTCATATTATCCTTGACAGGTAGCTTGGTCCGGTTTCAATATCTGAACTGACCTAACCATTACTACTGCTCACACCAGCCAAAAACTGTTGAGCTTCACCTCTACCCACAATCCCTCTCTCACAATTACCTCAGATGTCATTTACCTCTTTCTTGAGCAGTCATGTTTTGCCATTGCTTTCGAGTTTCCTATGGTTTACATAAATTTCTACTGTTATTTCTTAGACATTTTTTTTCTCTAGCTCCTTTCTAATTGATTCTGTATCCTTTTGTTTACTGTTCTCTCTTGTACCTATCATCGCTGGTCGATAGTTTTTCTTTTTCTTTCCAAAAAAAAAAAAATTTCCTCCTCCTCTCCCTCAAAAATTTTTCTGTGTGAGTGTCTGCCTTCCAGCCATATTTTTAAGATGGCTGAGAGAGCTTAAAGTCCCTTCTAGTTTTAAAAAAATGCCCGAAGTGCAGCCACAAGATTCCATCTTCAGACTTTCACTCCCTTTGTGTCTATTCCTTGGGACCTGCTCACTTACAAGAGGACTACAATATTTGCTAATGGTTCAGTCACGGAGCCCTCATTGAGAGACGTAACAAGCTTATTCTAAAGGGTTTGATCCCCTCCTGTGATCCTCCTCCAATGAAGCCTCATCTACAGCTGACAAAGTTAAAACTGATATTTCCTCCCCTCATCCTCATCTTCCATTTACAAGGGCAAAAAGAGGAGTGTCTTAGTTTCAACTTCTCCGTCAGCACTGAGAACTAGGAAATTGAAATCCTTGGTTCTGAAAAGATCATTGGAACCAGAAGCCTCTGACTGTAAATTACAGATGACAATTTCCTTGGCACCGACAATTATTTTAGGTCCTTCAGCATTGAAGGCTCTGGTGCAGGACAGTTTATCTGCTCCTTCTTCAATGGCACCAATTAGATTGGTACAGACTACTGTATCTTTATCAAGGGAATTTTTTTCCCAGGACTGCTAACTCTCCATCTGTAGACCCCTTCGCTGGTGAACTTCCAGAAATTTTTCTTCAGAGGCCTAAATCTCCATCCATATCATTGATCCATTACACCAAAAGTCTTTCTGAGCTCGATGTATAGAGAATTGTGAATAAAATATTGTGGGCTAGAGGACTTGCAGGCTCCCCTTGGCTCCAACTCCTTCAGGTCTTGGAACCAAGCCTTCCTTCACCCTGCTGTCCACTCCTTTTCTGACCTCCTCCAAGGCTTTAGAGTTTATTATTCCAAGTCTCCTAGCACTGACTGTACCGGTCTCTGAGATTTCCACCTCTTCCGAATTGGTAATTCCCTTGAGTTCTTTGGTGGCTTCAGAACCAGAGACCTCTTGGAGCCATTAGCTACCCTGTGACTTCCGGGGGCAGGACTCAGCTCCAGGTTTTTTGGAGCAGTCCCTGCTCCTTGGAGCTTCACCTCAAGTTAGTTCAACACCGACTTCTGTCTTGAGAATGGGCTCTTCAGAGCAGGGACCCGGTCCCAAGGTTCTCAGTTCCGGTCTCCCTCCCCTCTTTGGGGGAGGTCTGCCTTCAAGGCAATGGAAAGGGCCCCTGTCCCTTACAGTGACCCAGTCTGCACCTTACTCCTCGGAACAGGTACCCCCCTCTGGCTTTATTATTCTACCTGACTCTCCACTAGTACAGCTGGTGGCAAAGTCTTAAGTTTCTCAGACTCAGGTTCTGTCATCTTCTGACACCTCAAGAAAGAGAAAACAAGCAAAAAACACAGCTGATGAAGATGTTTAATGTGCAAAATAAAGTAAAAGAAAGGTGAGTGCTTTCATATATACAATACTTCCCCTGAGGTAGTTCCTTAGAAGAAGTGCAAGAGGAAGCACTTAGATTCCCCTCAGGAATCTGTCACTGAAGAGACAGATTTTGATGAGGGGGAAGGGTCCCCAAGGTCACCTCCCGAAGATGTCTCCTTTGGAGACGTGCTAGAAATTTTAAAGCAAGGGGTGGCTGGAAGTCCAAAAACACATCCTTGGAGGAATCTGTTTACCTGCAGGCTTTCTGCACTCACCTGTCTACTTCTTTGGTGACCCCACCTGCTGATGAACTTTTTCAGTTGATTTCATAGCGGGAGTAGAAGACTCCAGACACCATTGAACCCATCCCCAAGAGACCAGACAATCTCATCTGCCCCTGAAGGCAAACAGTTTTGGGTCAAAGCCTTGGTCTTAGTGGCCACCACAAAAAAAGAAACTCACTGAGGAGAGTTCCTTTGTCCATCCATCCAACAGGGAGTCTTGGGCCATGGATAGATTTGGGAAGTGGGTTTATGCTTCTTCGACCTTTGCTCTAAGGTCTAACACACTTTACATAACTTCAAAGGGATTTGATCAAGGAATTGTCAGATACCCTGGTGGGACCTGTGGCTGAGGGAGTCCAAGAGAAAGCAACTTCCCAGCTAGTCACCATGGAGTCTGTGTCTAATTCGTCCATGAGGCTAACCACACATACAGCCGAGGGGATGTCCAGAGGAGCTTGTTTAGGCATAGCCATAAGGAGACATGCCTGGATGCACATATGTGACTTTGCAGAACCATTTCCCTCTTCGTTCATTAATGGTCCCTTTGATGGGACATCCTTGTTTGTCCTAAATGTAAGAGAGACTTTATTCTGGTGTGAGAAGGATGGCAAGACCCTTTCTCCTTTAGGCGTATGTTTTTCCTCTGCCCAAAGACCCTTTTTCTGGGAACCAGAGGAGGAGTGGTAAAATGTGGTTCAAAAAATCTCAAGGGCCTTTCCAGGACACACATGGAGGCAATTCCCCCAGGGGCAGAGGGGGTAACCAAAACTGAGAACGCTGCCCTCATAGAGGTAGTCCGCAGAACCAGGGCTTCAGGGATCCTTTTCTGAGTAAGCTCTTTCACCACCCCTGAATGGAGGCCTGATTGTCTTCCTCTGGAGGCAGTCAGGAGAAGCTTATCCTTGCTGAGCATAACAGATTCCTGGGTGCAATGGATCTTATCCTGAGGTTATACCATTCCCTTTTCCTATCCTCCTCCTGTGCGCAAAAAAATACCTGATGTTCCACCAAGTCAGAGGGATTCAGCAGATCAAGAAATTCAAAAACTGCTAGACAAAAGTCATTCAAGAAGTCCCACCAGACTGGAAAAGATCCGGAACCTACTCAAAATTCTTTTTATTGCCCAAAAAAGACAGGGGGGAATGGTAACATATCTTGGATCTCAGTGTGCTGTGCAAATCAATTTGTCAAACAAAATTCAGGATAGTCATGGCACAGTCAATTCTTTCTTTTTTGAAGAAAGTGCTCAGTTTTTCAGGATGCGTATTACCACATAAAGATGGACAAACACCTCAGGAAGTTCCTTCACTTCCAGAACCAGTCATTGCCAATTCAGAGTGCTGTCTCTTTGGTCTCACCACAGTCCATAGGGTGTTCACCAAATGCATGGTAGTAGTAGCAGCTCACTTGAGACTGCAAGGATTCCAGGTGTTTTAGTATTTGGATGACTGGCTCATAACTGCTTTGACCAGACTTCAGTTGATAGTAGCCAGGGACTACGCATGCAATATCTGTGCCCACTTGGGAATTAAGGTAAATCATGAGAAATCCCAATTGACTCCAACTCAAAATCTAGAATTTATAGGGGCTGTGCTAAATAGTGTGACAACCATAACATCCCTGTGAAAATTGGGTGAAGATAGGTGGAGGCTGCCAGCCTAGCCAGATAGAATTTCGGATATAATTCTGTCATCTGTAAATATTAATGTAAACCACAGGCTTGTGTCTTAAATGGTAAAAATAGTGTTACATGTGGAACTGGAAAAAATGTAACAGTGCACTCTGCTGACCAAGTAAAGCATGTTGTGACCCTTTGATGTAAACAATGCTCCGGCCAGTCTAGATGAAGGAATTCTTGCTATTGTTTTAAGGCCAGAGTTAATGGCCAGAATTTGCATGCATAAATGTCCTTTATTGCTTTGGTTTCTGCCCAGAGATGAAGAATGTAAATGTAGTTTTTGCTAGCCTGGGAACCCAGGGAAGTGTGAAGAATGATGTAATGTGAACCAGGAATGTGATTTTAAAAACAGAGAATCAGAGAGCATTAAGCATTTTTGTCTTGACCATCCAACTCACCAGCACTGTCTTGCTCTGTATGCAAGTTTATTTTAAATGTGTGTTTTCTCTTAGAAATAGCTAGAAACTAGAAATATTAGACTGTGTTTTTTTCTGTGATGTCAGAACTGTACTACTGAATTATTTTAAGTATTTCTCTGTGATCTCTGAACTCTTCACTAGCATTGTGTAGTAAAACGTATTGTCTTGTGTTTTGACTATTTGTTATTAAATATTTTTAAACCCTTTCAACTGTGGCTGATTTTGTAGAGATAATTTAAGCTCTTTCGAGTACTTACATGCCTGTGGTAAAATTGTACAAAGCCACTTCAATAGCTTTAGCCCTTGGCTGTACTACCAATTGGATAATACTATTGCACAGTAATAATTAGACACCCTTTTAAGGGCCTTTGAGTAGCTGATAAATATTAGTGGGTGGTGGCAGCTGGTACTACCGTATAGTCTGGGGAAAAAGGGGCAAAGCTGGAGAATCTGTGCTGGCCTTTCCCGAGAGTGTCTGTATGGTTGTATAAACTCTTCTCACTGTGTGTGTGTGTGTGTGTGTGTGTGTGTGGACTGAAAATGGACTTGTTCACACTGATATTTTGAACCTCAAGCTGACATCATGGTTTATCCAATACCAGTAGTTGTCAGGCATCTAAATCTTTTCCCCCAGTATGCCACATCCTCCTATCTTCTCATAAACCTTCCACTCGTAAACTGTACTCTAGCAAATGGAAGAGATGTACCATTTGGGCCCATGAAAAAGATACTGATCCTTTTTCTGCTTATAGCGAGCATATTTTAGACATTTTAATCTCTCTTTTTAATGGCAGAGCTTCCCCTTCTACCATCGACTGAAATTAGCTGCAGTTTCCAATTACCACGAAGGTTTGGAATAACTTTCTTTAGCCTTTCATAGACTTTATAAGTCATTTTTAAGAGGCACACTTTTGTTAAAACCCCGTTTCAAAGATCCAACACCACCTTGGGATCTAAACTTTGTTACAGATGATGGTACATTCTCCTTTTGAACCCTCTGCAGAATGTGATCTGAAGATTTTGTTTAGGAAGACATTGTTTTTGGTAGCTATAACTTCTGCCAGGAGGATCTCAGAAATTCAGGCCTTGTTGTGTAAACCTCCTTTTCTGATTTTCCACAAAGATAGTTTCTTTATGAACAAATTCCCTTTTCCTACTCAAGGTAGTCTCAGAGTCTAACATCAATCAAATTATTAATTTACCAGTTTTCTTTCCAAACTTTTCCAACAAAGGTGAATATTCCTTACATTTACTAAACGTTCACAGACAATTATGTTTGTCTTCACAGAACAAAAGACATTTGAAAATCTGACCATTTGTTTCCTTTTCCAGTGCAGAGTTTGGCAAGCCAGTTAGCAAGGTGACTCTGGCCAGATGGCTAAATGACTGTATTTTATTAATGTATAATAAGAACAAACTATCCTTGCCTGGGCCTTTTGAAAGCCCATTCTACAAGATCTGTAGCCACTTTAGCAGTTTTCCAATCTAGAGCTTCAGTGGATGATATATGTGCAGCAGCTACTTTGGCTTCTCCCCATACCTTTATTATTTATTACAAAATGGACTTGGTCTCCAGGGGAAGAGCGTCCTTTGGTTCAATGATGCTCATGAATATCCTTCTGTGAGTGCACCCCAAGATCTAAAGTAGCTGGGGATTTGTATGTTTGTGTTTCACTGTTGCAGTCATCACATTTGGGTTATCCCTGCCAGGGTAGCCCTCGGCCAGCCCGAATACAAGAGGCTTAGTATTTCTGCATCGCTCGCTGTCGCTTCAGTACTGATGTCGGATCATCAGTAGTATAATGTAAGGCAGCTGACACCATTACATCAGTCTTTGTTGCCATGGAGCCCAAAGCAAGAGCAGTTTGCACTAGTGCCGGTCTGCCACTACCTGAATTTCATCTACCGATTTGAAGCTGAAGTCTTCTAAAGCTAAGTACCCAGTTGGGGATCCTTTTTTCTTGCACTAACCGATGTCAGAAAAAGTTAACAATTGTCTTGCCTGTGAAAAGCAAATACCACACCGAGACTTTCATTCTTACTGCGTCACTTGTTTAGGCTCAGACCACGACGTCCCCACTGTCTCTTCTGTCCTTTGTTAAATGCCAGAACTAGCCATCGTCTGGCCCTTCTTGTAGCTAGATATTTTTGCTTACAGTCCTCGAACTCCAATATGACTTCGCTAAATCATCTGACAGCAGATCTTCCGAAAAAAGATAGACAGAGACAGACTGCACAGGTCCAAACCTACCGCCGATTCTTCTGTTAAGCTAGTCATTAGTTCTCCGGTCAACAGTGAGGTGCTTTCGTAGCCCCTGATGCCTGCTTCTGTGGATTCATAGGCCGCTACTGAGACCCTTTCGGAGTCCAGTATGCCACAAAACTCTTCTTCGACTAAGGATCCTGCAGTCACCTCTACCTTGGATGGGTCTGGAGCCACTGAGCAGGCACAGGCTTCTGAGGAAGTCCTTCATACTACCGATTCTCGACACAAACTGATGTCTTCTTTCGCAACTACCGTTCTTTCGAAAACTACCAAGTTTCTTAGGCCCAGGGTACGAGCCACACCCAAGAAACCTATGACCCAGTCTCAGGCACTTGCTTCCTTGCCTAAGTCTCAAATGCTTAAAATGGTGGAAGACCTTATCATGCTGATCAGGGGAAGCCAGGCTACTCCCCCAAAAGGAAAAGAGATCTGTCCCATGTAGTTTTGTCTGAACAAGTGTCAGATGACTCTGATGCATCTGAATATGAAGACATGCAACCCCTCTCTACATATGAGGATTCTGATGCAGAGGATTTCATCCCTTCTGCCTCCCCCCAGAAGATTTTTCCTTTGGGGAAACCCTTCATGCCTTAAGGGAGCATTTTCAATGTGAGAGTCAGGACTACCCTCAGTCTAAAAAGAGACTCAGGGATTTCTTGCATCTTCCACAGCACAGACCCTTGGCCTTCTCTCCAGTCCTGGATGTTGTGGAGGATGTTTTCCTGGAATCCAGCTTGACTCCTGACACCCTCCCTCCTGCACCTAGAAAACCAGACAAGTAGTATAGAGTCCCTAACTCACAAAAATTTCTTTTAAAACATCCTAATGCTGACCCTGAGGTATTTTCTCAAGGCCTAAAGGGATTAAAGCAACCTCTGCTAAGAATCCCACCCCCTCAGATAGGGATTCCCGAGCACTAGACAGATGGGGTAAAAAAGTATACACCTCAGCTGCTGTTGCTGTCAGGGCACTAATTTGTCAGTTCCATGTGCTAAAATTTCAGCAACATATCCTGGAACTCCTCAAACAAAAAATGTCTTCCTTTTCTGCTTGTGCAGAATCTAAAGAGTTACAAGAGTTGATGCATTCTGCAAGTCAAGTAACTAAACACACCTTGTACTGTGGTTTTGATGCCCTAGAAGCTTCTTGTAGGGCAGCAGTCACGGGATCTATCATTAGAAGGCATGCATGGCTTAAGGAACAGCCCTTGCCAGACCATGTCAAATCTAAATTGTTGGATGCCCCCTTGCACAAAGACAACTTATTTGGCACGAAGGCAGAAGAGGTCTTAAAGATGGAAGAAAAAGCAAAATCTATGCAGACAGTTAAGGATTTATTACAGGTCCAGCCACCCAGGTTCAGCAGGCATTGTCCTGCCAAGCACTGGTCCTTTCCTACCCCCACTTAGCCAGTCCAGCCCAGACCCCAGGGAACCAGACCCCCCAGACAGCAGCCACAGAAAATGCAGAGATCTGAGCAGTGGACTGCCTCTAATTCAAAACCAGGGAGTTCTAAGCCACCCCTTATGGTAAGAACTCACCTCCCCCACCCTCTCCCTCTGCCCACCTTCACTTACTTCTAGGAGGAAAACTCTCCTTTCATGCAAGCACCTAGGCCACCATTACCAATGGCCACTGGGTTTTCAACATAGTGTCCCAGGAATACAAGTTTTCTTTCCACACCCTTCCCTACCCCAAAAGGGTTCCCAGATCTACCTCCAAACCAGTGGACAGAAGTGCAAAAGCAAGTCTTTTCCCTGCTCTCTATGGGGACAGTAGAGCACATTCCTGCAGAACAGAGAGGCCAAGGTTCCTACACCAGACTTTTTCTGGAAGCCAGAAAAGAGGGCACCTGGCACCCCATCCTCGATCTATCCATTCTAAACACCTTCCTGGTGATACCAAAATTCAAAATGCTCACCCTCCGACAGTTGCTATCCATGCTCTCCAAGGATGCTTGGCTAGCCACCCTAGATCTAAAAGAGGCCTGCCTCGATATTCCTATCAGGGAATCATGCAGGAAATATCTCTGTTTCAGGGCAGGATCTCAGCACTTTCAGTTCTCTTCAGCTTATTTTCTGCTCCCAGAGTTTTCACAAAATGTCTGACTCTGGCCATTGCCTTTTGCAGACAAAAGAATATCAAGATTTACCCATACTTAGACGACTGCCTAATTCAGGCAGACGGCCAGAAAAACTGCTCAAGCACCTGGCCTTTGTAAAGTCCCTACTAATCTCCCTAGGGTACACAATCAATGAAAAGAAATCCTAACAGGTGCTCACCCAGAGGATTATGTCCCTGGGAGCAAGCCTGGCACAGCATCCCAGATGGCATTCCTTACAGCAGAAAAGAAACATTTCCTGACGGCCTACTTCTCTCAACTAGCCACCAGACCCCAGCTATCTGGAAGGAAGATCCTGCAAGCTCTGGGGTTCATGGCATCTTGCATACTACTCATTCCATGTGCCATACTGCATATGAAGAAACTTTGGTGGTACCTAAAAAGCCTTTGGTGTCAACACACTCAAGACCTGGAGACTCTTATACCTACAATTCCTTGCCATAGAAAAGATTTTCTTTGGTGGGAAACAGCATGCTCCCACAACAAGGGACTATCTTTCTCACCAACCTCCCACCTCCCAGACCCTCATCATGGACACATCAGACTATGCCTGGGGGTGCACACCTGGACAGCAGGTGCATACAGGGCCAATGGAGCCCACAGCAAATCCCTCTGCATATCAACCAAAAAGAGATGATTACTGTCCAGCGTGCCTTGATAGCTTTCAAGCTCCTTCTCTCCCCAGGGGCTCTCCTGATCAAAACAGAAAACACCACTGTAATGTGGTATATCAACAAACGGGGAGGGACTCGCTCCTACCCTCTCTGCAAGCTGGCCATGACCCTTTGGCACACAGCCTCTGCTATGCAACTCCACCTGTTAGCACAATTCCTACCAGGTACTCTCAACTCTCTGGCAGACCAATTAAGCGGAAATCTTCTGGTCCCACACGAGTGGCAGCTCAACAGAAGAACCTTCACCCTACTAACTCAGAAATTGGGCACCCCGAAGGCCAACCTCTTTGCCTCCCACACCCACCATCAGCTCAGCAAATTCTGCACCAGGGAGCATCACTGCATGACTTGGAAAGTGGATGCCCTGTCCTTCCCCTGGGTCAATATTTCAGTCTGTGCCTTTCCTCCACTACCTCTCATCCCGAGGGTAATGCTCAAAATAAAGAAGGAAAAACCAAGGACAATTCTTATGGCTCCAGACTGGCATCACCAGCACTGGTACCCCTTGCTGCACAGCCTGTTCCGACTGCCACCATGGTATCTTCCTTGGATTCAAAACCTACTGACCCAGAGGGAAGGGGAATTCATGCATCCCCAAATACAGACACTCAGTTTGGCAGCTTCCCTAACCCCCAATCAATCTGCCAACCTCAGTAAACAGGTTCTAGATGTTATACATGAAGCCAGACACCCTAGCACTAGAAAGTCTTATGCTGACAAATGCAAAAGGTTCTGCACCTGGATTTAGGCTAAGGGAGCCAATATGGCACAGCCCTCCCTCCCATTCTGGATTACTTAGCTGACCTACTACATAGTGGCCTTTTTTTCTATTAAAATTCATGCCTCTGCTATCTCTGGTCATTTTCCCACTGAGCAGCCCCTTTTCTCACACTCCTTGATCAAACAGTTCCTAAGAGGAGCTAGCAACTTGAGGGCCACCCAGAAGAGCACCAACCCCAGCTTGGGACCTTAACTTTATGTTGGAAAAGCTGACCTCCCCCCCTTTGAACCTTCTTCTGCAGAGCTAAAGTTTCTCTCCTAGAAGATAGCTTTCCTTCTGGCCATCACTTCAGGCAGAAGAGTCTCCGAGCTGCAAGCACTCATGGCTGTGTAGCTCTTCATCATCTTCCATGCTGACAGGGTATCCCTCAGGACTAACCCATCCTTCATGTCCAGTGTGGTACCCATTGTGGCTCTCAACCAATCCATTCATTTGCCCACCTTTTTTCCTAATCCCCAGAACAAGGGGGAAAGGATCTAGCACTCTCTAGATGTGACCGCTCAGATTCTATCTAGACAGGACTAAATCCTTCAGAAAGTCTGATCAATTGCTGGTTAGATTTGCTGCAGGGGCAGAAGGCAAAGCCATTTCCAGACAAACCATTTCCAAATGGATAGCACACTGCATCCATTTCTGCTACAGACAACATGGAAAGCCTTCCCCCAAGGGGGTCAGGACTCACTGTACCAGAGCAGCCTCCACCTCTGCAGCTTTCCTCATAGGAGTCCCCACCAGGGACATCCTGGAGGCTGCCACCTGGACATCTGTTCACACTTTTACCAAACATTACCACCTGCCTCTCTTCTCCAAATCCTGGGCAGGTTTTGCCTCTGCAGTCTTGCAGGGCATCCTAGTCAGCCCCTAGTTTCCTTGACTGCCTCCACCCATTTCCTCGGCTCTGGGAATCAACCCAAATGAGTCAACTGCAACAGTGAAACACAAAGAACATAGTACAGTTGTGTACACTTACCATAAATGTAGATGTTCGAGTGTATTCACTGTTGCAGTCCTGGTTTCCCTCCCTCCATCCCCCTTTTTTCTTCACTTTCCTTATGAGGGACATATTGGTATTTACTTTCTACTGATGTGGTTCTTCCACCAGAACCTAGCTCCTACTTGGGGGCTCCTGACAGGTCAGGGCAAGAAAAACTGATGTAATGTCATCGGCTGCCTTACTTTATACTACTGACGACGTGACGTCAGTCCTGAAGCGACAGCAGCCGACCCAGAAATACTAAGCCTCTGGTATTTGGGCCAGCCAAGGGCTACCTTGTCAGCGGTAACCCAAATGTGATGACTGCAATATTGAATACAGTTGAACATCTACATTTATGGTAAGTGTACATAACTGCACTTTCCATCTGTCAAGGATAAAATGAAGATTGACAACATCAGATAAAGAAGTTATGTACTTGCCAATAACATTCCATCTTGGTTATCCATCTTCATTTATCCTTAACTCCCTTCCCTCCATGCCCTGGTCTATCAAGATTATTATTATTTTTTTTTTGGTGGAATTAATTTTTTACCATTAAATTATTGTGACTTTTCATGCATAGCAGATATGGCTTCCCTTTGGGCTTTCCTTCTATGTCATCTGTACATTCTCTGCAAACTAAGTCTGAGGAAATTGTGATAGAGGGATTGTGGGTAGAGGTGAAGCTCAAGATTTTTTGGCTGGCATGAGCTGTAGTAATGGCAGAGTCTATTCCAATATCGGAACCAGACCCATCTGTCAAGGATAAATGACAATGGACAACACAAATGGAATGTTATGGTAAGTACATAACTTCTTTTTAAATAAATAAAACCCTTTGGCTGTGGTAACACCCTATAATGTTGATTCTACAGTTATTTAAAAAAAAAAAAAGTTGCACAAAATAACTGGAGATTCTTGAATGTCCATTAGGCTGGCTAAGAAAGTAGGAGTCAAGCCATATATTTTTAGCAAAATATGTAAGAATTTTAATGTAATATTTAATCAAGGTTATGGCATCCCTCCTCTGGGCCAGTACTCCAGGTGCCTCAATCCTCGCCACCGACACTGGTGAGGGATGTTCACTTGGAACAAAAGTAAATGCACACAGTATTTCCAGATGCAGCACTCTGCACCAAGCACAGTTTCCCTTAAGAGTGCACAGGGAACACACCCATCCTGGGGTGGGTTTTCTCTCTCTCTCTCTCTCTCTCTCTCACTAGACCCCAAATAAGACTCCACACTGACCACAGTTGTAGAGTTGAGTCATCAGTCGAGAGAGTTGAGTCATCAGTCGAGTGTTCCAAGCAAAGTCATCCTCCACCCTCTATGTGAAACCCGTGCTCTGTATCCCTGCTCCAAGTTGCTGACACACACACACACACACACACACACACACCTGGGAAAAGCTGGCACAAATTTACCAGCTATGCCCCTTCTGTCCAGACTATAAGGTAGATGCTGCCACCAGAACATTCCAAAGCCAGCAACTCTAAGGCTGTTACAAGGGTGCCTAATTATACTGAATAAAATTAATACTAATACAAATGGTATTGTTTGACCAATGCAGCAAGGCTTTAAGGAGTGTCCACATTGTCACCAAATAAATAAAAGTACTTTCCAAGGTTATTTATATATATATATATATATATATATATATATATATATATCACAGGAAATATTACAAATAGCACAAATGGAAAGGTTCACACAGATACAGAAAAACAATACTTAACTAATCTCACTATATTTTCCTGACTGATCTAAAGAATTACTGTTCCCTAGTTCACTTTCTAGAGCAAGGCAAGTTGAAGTGGGTGAGTGGTCTTGTCAGTTCCAGTAACTGACTGCCCAGAGACTTCTGTCTCATCTAGTATTAAAACATCATTTCAGTGCTGGATTACAGAATGACATCACATACATCTAGCCACCTGACTTCTGATTCCCACACTAGCCCCTTTACTAGAAACTGAACCAGAATCTAGCACGTGTGTCGTAATACACACTCAGAGCTTTGCTAAGATGTGTTATACCATCTAGAAGCTATAAAACCATTTTGAAACCTTCTACCCTTCCAGGGTAGCAATTAGTTCACCCCTAAGGACAATACAGTAGGATTCCTAGACCTGATTTTCACAGAAATGTTGTCTCTGGCTGAACTGTAAGATGCAATTTTTATGACCTAAACCAGGTAATTTAATTTCAGACTATTTTTCAAAGGTAGGTGGACTGAGATTAACCTCTTCTCTTCCAGACTCCTCTGTTACAATATATTCATTTCAGCAGTTGCAATACAGTCTGACATACAGGTGTATTTCTTTTCTGTTCAGCAGGACGCACTTTCAGTACATTTTAACACGAGCAGCTTTAAAAATACATTTTCAACACAAAAACCTGTTCAAATTAGTTTGGTATACAAATGACACATAATTCTTTGCAAAACTGTACAGTGGCACAGTGGTTGCATTGTTGCTTCACAGCAAGAGGTTCGATTCTTGGCTGGGGTACCTTCTGTGTGGAGTCTGCATGTTCTCCCTGCATACATGTGGGTTTCCTCTGGGTGCTCCAGTTTTCTCCCACATTTCTCCCCGGGCCTCCACTGAAAATTGGCTTTGTTCCAAGTTGGACTTTCCCAGTAAACAAATGTTAAATAAATAAATACAACTCTAGCTATGGTGGCATATGTTGCACATCCACTGCCTTACCTCTCATGGCATAGCTGGCAAATACCTCACAACATCACAGGAGGGCATACACAGATAGTTCCTGTGAACTATAAAAGGAAAAAAACAAAGAGAATGCTCTGCTGTGAACTTTATTCTCAGTGTGCCATTATAAGTAAAGAATTTTTGTTGTATTAAAGAGCTATCAGTTTTTTTCAGCCGTTTGAAACTGTATAGTACACTGTCATTTTTTCTTAGTGCTTAGTACTTTCTATAGTATGATGATGCAGCTGTTGTAGCATAGAATTTATGAATGCTATTATGTGATTGAGACAGGCAGTCATAATGCCCTGTGAAGAAATGTTGAGTTGTGTAAGGTACGAACAGTTTTGCAGATTTAGATTCTGTAGATGCAGGGATTGCAGGCAATGACATACAGATTATTAAAGAATATCCCATCCAGTTGAAGTTAAATGCCAAACAGCCTGCTGGTATCAACAAGATGAGTTTTTAAAATTTTTTTGAAGAGTAGAAGTTTCATGTGTTAAATGATATTTTTTTTAAGTTTGTTTGCATTCATTACAGAGATGAGCTAAAATATTTTTACTGGATGTTCTTGCTTCCATGTATGTATGTAAATCTTTATCAAGGTTGTATTGCTGTCTGAGGGAGTCATGCTGATGAAAGCACTTGGTGTTAGCAAGTCAATCCTGCTGCTTGTCTGGTTTATCCACTATGGTTTTGTTGCTTTTTGGTATGGGTTTTTAAGTGTTAGATGCTTTCAAGAGCCAGAGCTTACATTTCCATGTTTAAGGTCAAGGATCTACATTAAATGCACTTTCTGAAATAAAAGTTTGTGTAATTGGCTTCATTTGCTGACTGAAATGCATAACATTTTCTCTATAATTCATCAGTTTTAGGAGGAGCAGCAGCATTTTGAGTAAAATCAGATACCACTGAAAATCAGAGAGATGTGATAGGGATGCAAGGAGTACAGGCTTGTTCTTTAGATCAACTCTGTGCCACAAACCAGTCCCTCGTTTTTTCATGTTTCCCTATGGTCTGTGTTCCCGAAAGTGCTTTTAAAAATGCTCAAGTCAGACAATGCTTTGTATATAAGGCGCACATCAGCCTTCAGGACCGTTATGTCACCAGGCATTCTGAGCTCCTTTTCGCCTAACTGTGTAGATTAAATTTTCTAGCCATAATCTTAAGCAAGTAGGCTAAAGTGGCTCCATAGTTATTTTACTTTCAGCAGGTGGAATTTATATCGAGTAACAGTGGCACAAATGCTCCATGACGCTTCTGTTACTGAGCTTGTGTGTCACCTTGACTTTATCTTCGATATGTTAGTAATGAATGCTAAAAATTACTTCGGTTTCAGTGTGTTTGGCAGTTATTAGGTCTTGGTCGTATGCATTCTCCCTTTCTTCAAATGATGCAGTGCAAGCTTTGCTGTTTTTTTTTTGCAATAAGATAATGACAAAAATTAAAACTTGTTCCATTGAAGAACACACTTGACACTTTTGTTGCTTCCCTACCCCAAGTTCTGTGTAGTCTCATCTAGAACTTCTAGTAAGTCTGTTCAGCCTGATCTTTAAAGTAATTGGAGCTAGCCCTTTCGTACAGTGTGCTTTACCCTTGACTTATGTATGGATTTTTCAGCCATGTGCTTTAACCCTGCAAATATTTCTCTGTTCATTTTGGGGCTAGTTTTAAAAATTTTAACAAGTTGCCGTTTACAGAAATAAAATTGGGAGAAATGTTTACATGTGTTGTGATAGCAGTTACTCCAGCAGATTAAGGCTAAAATCGATTTTCTATACTCCAGGCTTTGATTCTTCAGCTTCCATTTGTACGCCGTGTGACTCTTGGCAAGTAACTTAACCCGACAGTGCTCCTGGGCTAAGTCTGAAAAAGGTCCATATGGATCAGTGCTCTATTCCTGTTAACAAATATAAAAAAAAAAGAGCTCTTCTATGCCATGATCAGTCTCATCATCAAATAAAGTATTTAAGAATATTTATAAACTTAATACCCCTAAGATAGGTAGGTGTCACTTTTTCCACTGTCAGATCTGACAACATTCTCAACTAAAGATTAAATTTGCACTTAGACTAAACTCATTTGTTATATATTTACTGAACATGTTCTGCTAGGTATGCTGCAGCTAATGTGACTTGTGGGTCTTCTTACAGTTGGCAAATTTCCTGTTGTATATGGCAAAATTGGTCCCCGTCCCCATTACCTCCTCTAAAACAAGTATGGAAAAAGGTGTTTTACCTTGACCTGGCCATTTTCATTAAGTTCCAGGTTTACTACATGGGCAGCATACCAACCTCATTAAAAAAATGCCCATCATGGACCATTGATGAAGCTGAGAAAGGTATAGTAAGTTTAGTAAAGAAAACCCAAAAGAAACATGAAATAGTTTGCGTATTTTTGTAACTGTATTTATTTATATATATTTAACTGGGGTAAATTACCAGTCCATAATGAAATTTTTCTGGCCGTGCCCAGGAGCACAGTCTGAGTGCCTTGTTCTAAATCAAACAGTAGGCAAGTAATGGCTGAGGGATTCAAACAGGTTACTATAGGAAGTAGCTTGCAAACAGCTCATAGCCTAGGGCTCCTTCACTAACTGTTAAAGGCCGACTGTATATATCAGTATCTTTGTGTTCAGAGTCCGTTTTCTTCAATAAATCATTTTGTCAAATTTTGCAAACTTACCCCAAGGTTGTTTTCCTCAGAAGTTGTTATATGAAGTATTCAAGTGCAGATGGGGGGACCCACTTCATTTCAAACTGAACATCTAATGTAATATTGTTTGTTGAAGATTTGGATAGAATTATCCATCACTATGGGTGGACTTTTGGAACAGCACCAGATCCCCGTATCATGCTGCTGTGAGATGGACAGGTCAACAGCGAGGACGTGTATTTTAGTTTTGCTTGAACCAGACTCACAGCCGGTCTACAAAAGTTGCACTTAGGAGTATGAGGATTGACATAATGGTTAAGGTGTTTACCTTCCAGACACAAGGTACAGGGTTTGATTCTTCCTTTGGGGAAATTAGCTAGGCTTAAAATGGCCTGCAAGGGCAGCTAGCTTAATACTTGCCTATGGACTACAATGCACATGTTTTCCAGTTTAAGCTGAGCCATAAAGTGGGCAGTGAAAACAGGCGCTGGTGAAGGTATGTCTACTGAACAATACATATTAATGTATAGTAGTGACAGTGAATTGTTCCCACAAACTTGCAGTGGCAGCAAGTACCCCAAGTATAACATACTGTAGTTTTTGTTCCAAAATTGCACATAATTTATTTCCTTTGTGATGCAGTTTCTTTCAGGATTCAGGGGTGATCTGCTTTCAATCCTAACCTGTAAAGTGTCAATACTGGTCATCCCTGACTGAGTAAACCACACCTTGCAAGGAAGTGAGGTTTTGATTTGTGTATCAATATGTTTTGCTACTGTGCTGTGCTAGTCTTCTGTTATGTTTTAAGTTGTTAGTAAGCTCTTCTCTGCAGTGTAAAACATTGATAGGAATGTTGATTTAGTTATCCAGGTTGCACTTAAAAAAGGTTTAATGAGGTACTCTGCTTTACATGGAGAGGGAGTCTATTGCACAAAAGGGGGAGTCTCTGGGACACAAATATGTCCCGCCGACAAGTCCAATTGATGTCACAGAACAGGCTGAGGTTTTGCTTGCAGGTTACTTGAGTGGAGCATGACTTGTGGGTTTGCAGCAGTCCCATCAGGGCAGGGTCTCCAATTCAGAGCTCTGACCTTTGGTTCCATCACAACCCCCAAGGTGTTTACCAAGCGTATGGCAGTAGTAGCAACTCACTTGTGACTGCAGAGATTGTGTTTCCATATCTGGATAACTGGCTCATAACTGCTCAGACCAGGCATCATCTGATTCAAGCTCAAGACTGCATACTCCAGTTATGCTGTCATCTGGGGATTTCAGTCAATGACAACAAATCTCATCTTGAACCAATACAGATATTGGAATTCATTTGTGCCTTACAGTCACTCAAACAACTTCTCCCCCTCTGACCAGAGTTCACGCTATTCAGGTCCAGATCACAAATATCATTCCGAATTCTTCTCTTTCAGCTTGAGTTATTATCCAAGCCTTGAGATCCATGTCAGCAGCAGTCATTCTGATTCCTTTGACAAGGGTGCCATATGAGAATTTCTTCAGTGAACACTAGCAGCTCAATGGTCCATTTTCCAATATTCATTACCCAGTCAGGTCAAAATAGCACAAGCTTGCAAGAATAATATTTTTATGGTGGATACACTCCACAAGTGCAAGTAGATCACCCCTTTTTCCTTTCCCAACCCAAGGCCACTGATGCTTCCCAGATCTGGTGGGAGGGTGCACTTTTTGGGAAAAACAGTCCAAGGCACGTGGTTCAAGAGGCCAACACACATATCAGTTTCCTGGAAATGAGCTGTCCTCCTAGCATTGCAGACTTTTGAAGACACTCTCCCCACCAGAACTATTGATTCTGATGGACAATATGTTGGTGGTTTGGTACATCAACAAACAAGGGGGAACCAAGTCTTAACCCCCTTTGTCAAGAAGCTGTGAGAATATGGCAATGGGTGATCTCATTCAATTGATTTCTGATAGCAGTGCACATTCCACGGATGTCCACCGTGATTGCAGATGAGTTAAGGTGGTCTATTCTGCTGCCTAACAAGTCCCTCAATAGGTGGTGGAGAGGATTTTCCATCGATAGAGCCAGCCATGCTGTGACCGACCTCTTTGCATCTCCCCTCAACAAGTAGTGCAGCAGGTTCTTTGCCCTGATCCCCCTACAGAGGAGTCATTGTGGGGAATGCTGTACTAAGATTTCCCCCCCCCCCCCCCCCCCCCCCCCCCCCCCCCCCCCCCCCCCCCCCCCCCCCCCCCCCCCCCCCTCCCCCCCCTTTTTTTTTTTGTGTTTTTTTTTTTTTTTTTTTTTTTTTTTTTTTTTTTTTTTTTTTTGTATTTTTTTTTTTTTTTTTTTTTTGGAAATTGTTTTTTTTTTTTTTTTTTTTTTTTTTTTTTTTTTTTTTTTTTTTTTACATCTTAAGTTCAGTATTCTTAAAAGTATTTTTATTCACTTATACAGCTGATGCATTTTTTTTAGAGGAAGGAATGTCGTGTTAATAACTTACTTAATAGAGATAGCATGCACCCCCAGTTTATATTTAAGAATGTAGCACAAAATCAGTTTTTTATAGCATCCAGATTAAATGCTAATTCTACTGACTTTGAGGTGATGCTTAGTAAAGTACAAGATGAGTTAAAAGAGGCTATGAACCCAACCTTATTAATCAAGGACTTCAGAATGTAATGAAAATGAGGCAAAGTAAAGCTAAACCTTACTTTTCTAATCATATGGCTGTTAATAAGAATAATGAGAATGTAATTAACCCACAACCTTTGAGACGGTTTCAGTTATTCCAGGGATATAAAATATTATACTAATATTATTAATAAAAACTGGAATATTTTAACATCCGATGCACAAATCAAAAAACACACAGGAGCTAGACCACAGTTTACCTTCAAGAATCAGAAATCTTTACGTAGACAGTTATGTTATCCAAAGGGAAATGCTATATTAAGTACCATCAGAGGTAGTAGACCCTGTGGTAAATGTAACATTTGTAGCTTTATAGATACATGTACATCTTTTCAGCACCCGGACACTTATGAGATTTATAATTTTAGTGTTAATGCTAGATGTGATTCCCAGCATGTAGTCTATCTTGCTACATGTAATACCTGCACAAAGTTCTATGTAGGTAAAACTGATAGAACTTTTAAAGATAGAATCAGGGAACACTTATACCATATAAGGAAAGGCAGTACTTTTAATGCTCTTGCAAGACATGTTAGTGATACTAGTATACAACATATTTTTTCTCTTAGGGCCATAGGTAGGATATTTGAAAGCATACGAGGAGGGGATGTTAAGATACACACTGAAAATTTAGAAGCTAGATGGATAATTAGACTTAGGGCAACCACAGGACATGGTTTAAATGAAAACATTCCTTTGAAACCAGTCTTAAAGAATAAACCTTTGCGCAGATGAAATGATGCCTTTGAATGCACATGTTTTGACACACATTTGTCTTGAAGTGTTTTTAAACGTATATATATATGTATGTATTTATGTTTTAAGTCTTGGTTTTATGTTTAAAGTATTTTATCACAATATGCCTTTAAGAAAGAATTGGAGATCCATATTGCATTTAGTATAAATAGAGATGTCAGCATTTTAATTCAGTACACCTGAAGAAGCCTATCTGGTGAAAGCGCTTGTGTTCTGTGTTATTGGACAATAAATTTTTAAAGCCTGGAGCCTTACCTCAGTGCCTTTTTTGCTGTTTCCATGAGTTTTACTTCTTTTCTGAGGTACCTGGTCATAGTTGGAATTTTTATACTTTCTACATACCTCAGATCTTGTTTGCCACCCAAGTGTTCAGATGTGGTCATTGCTTACTCTCAAATGAGCATATTATTTTCAGTGAGTTTTTTTACAGTAATCTTTCCTCCCTCTATATAATCTTTATATACACTCTCTTCCTTATATTTCTTCCTATTTTTCTGTTTAGAAACATTCCTATATACTCATTTTTTAAAGTATCCTTTAAATGCCATTGTTGGTATTTCTTTTGATACTTGCCAGTATTCCAATTACCATTGCTGGTACTTTGTAATCTTCTATTAAAACAAAATTCTCTGTTTTACTTTCCATTACTTATAAGTATGTCAGAGAAACCTTCTGGTTTCAAAAAGTACATGGCCTATGGCCATAAGATTCTGATTTCCAATACTCATTCAAAATGCATCCACTGTTTAGGCCCAGCTCACCTTGATTCAGATTGTAACATATGCAAGGCCTTCAATCCAAGAGCTCTGATAGGAAGAACAAACTAATTTTATGATGGTTACTACCCTGTAAACCTACTTTGATAATCTTTGGGTCCCAAGCCCTAAAAAAGTTGACAAGAAAGGAGATTCTCTTTATAGATGATCACGAAAATGATCCTTGGATCTGACTTCAGCTTCAGTATACGAACCTCCCAGTAAAATGGCTAAAGTATTGTATCCATCCTCTTTGGATCTGAAATTCTCGATTGGAGAAATATTCTCAGAACCAGTCACAACTGCTCATCCTGTCTCATCTCTGCTCCCTTTCCCTTTTTGGAACTGTCAGAGATGAAATTCTAGACACTTTTTTACAGCATCCTCCATACGATCATCCAAGAGTCTGACAAAAGTCGATGCGGAGAGGATGATGAAGAAATTCCTCTCAACACAGATTCAAGTGGCAGTTCTGGATCTGACCTCACTGGATCCAGAGACCTTTGTCAGTACTAATCCCCTGTTATTGGCCACTTCTCCAATCTGATCTTTGGTTTCAGAGCCATTGGCTCTGAGGATCCTGGAGTTGTCTGCCTCTGATGATCCAAAGATGCTAGTATCTTTGACTCCAGTGACGTTTCTGAATGGGCCCAGCACTGAGCACTTCAGAGCAGGGTGACTCTCAGAATTATAGTGTTGGCACTGGATCTGGGGTGTTTGGGTTGACTGCAAAGCTGTTTGAGTCATCTCTGCCTGTCTGATCTTTGGTGATAGTTTGGCTTTGATTCCTTCCTTGAGTATTCTGTCTTCTGGGTGGAGGGAGCCCTACGGTCCATAAGCATGTCTTATCGGATCCTTCAGTTTCCTTTTAACCAAGGCACTCCACATTCAAGGTAGAGGAGAGATCTTTTTCTGTTCCAGGAGTTTGGATTTTTCTTCCCTCTTCATCTCTGACTACCCAACTTCATTCAACTATGTGTTTACAGCCTCAGTCAGCTGTACCACTAGGGTGACTAGTCCAAACCAGTCTCTAGAACACCCAGCAGGGTATACTAATCTCTTCTGACATTCTTCAGAGCATGCCACTGAAGAAGTCCCTAGGAAGAGTGAGTGTAAAAGGAGGCACTTGGACTACCCTGAAAGTGACTTGTCAGAGAAGATACTAACTTTGATGAGGTGGAAGGGTCCCCAAGATCACCATCTGATGACATCTCATTTGAAGACATTGTAGAACTCCTAAAACAAAGGGGTAGTTGGTCCCCCAACAACCCTTACCAACAAGAGTCTGTAGTCTTGGAGGCTTTTGGATCTGAGCTATCTACCTCCTGCATTATTCTGCCCACTGATGAGCTCATTGATTTGGTCTCTTGGCAGGCATGGAAGGAGCCTGATACTGTCAAGCCTATTCTTAACAGAACAGATAGGATCCTGGCACTGCTGAAGGACAAAATTAAAAGCTTAGTCAAGAATTTAGCCCATGTTCCAACAGGTCAGCACCTATGCTACTGTCCAGCAGAGTCATAGGTGGAATCCCAGGGGTGTATTTTCTGTTCCCCATCCAGTTATCCAGGTTGCACTTAAAAAAGGTTTAATGAGGTACTCTGCTTTACATGGAGAGGGAGTCTATTGCACAAAAGGGGGAGTCTCTGGGACACAAATATGTCCCGCCGCCAAGTCCAATTGATGTCACAGAACAGGCTGAGGTTTTGCTTGCAGGTTACTTGAGTGGAGCATGACTTGTGGGTATGCAGCAGTCCCATCAGGGCAGGGTCTCCAATTCAGAGCTCTGACCTTTGGTTCCATCACAACCCCCAAGGTGTTTACCAAGCGTATGGCAGTAGTAGCAACTCACTTATGACTGCAGAGATTGTGTTTCCATATCTGGATAACTGGCTCATAACTGCTCAGACCAGGCATCATCTGATTCAAGCTCAAGACTGCATACTCCAGTTATGCTGTCATCTGGGGATTTCAGTCAATGACAACAAATCTCATCTTGAACCAATACAGATATTGGAATTCATTTGTGCCTTACAGTCACTCAAACAACTTCTCCCCCTCTGACCAGAGTTCACGCTATTCAGGTCCAGATCACAAATATCATTCCGAATTCTTCTCTTTCAGCTTGAGTGATTATCCAAGCCTTGAGATCCGTGTCAGCAGCAGTCATTCTGATTCCTTTGACAAGGGTGCCATATGAGAATTTCTTCAGTGAACACTAGCAGCTCAATGGTCCATTTTCCAATATTCATTACCCAGTCAGGTCAAAATAGCACAAGCTTGCAAGAATAATATTTTTATGGTGGATACACTCCACAAGTGCAAGTAGATCACCCCTTTTTCCTTTCCCAACCCAAGGCCACTGATGCTTCCCAGATCTGGTGGGAGGGTGCACTTTTTGGGAAAAACAGTCCAAGGCACATGGTTCAAGAGGCCAACACACATATCAGTTTCCTGGAAATGAGCTGTCCTCCTAGCATTGCAGACTTTTGAAGACACTCTCCCCACCAGAACTATTGATTCAGATGGACAATATGTTGGTGGTTTGGTACATCAACAAACAAGGGGGAACCAAGTCTTAACCCCTTTGTCAAGAAGCTGTGAGAATATGGCAATGGGTGATCTCATTCAATTGATTTCTGATAGCAGTGCACATTCCACGGATGTCCACCGTGATTGCAGATGAGTTAAGGTGGTCTATTCTGCTGCCTAACAAGTCCCTCAATAGGTGGTGGAGAGGATTTTCCATCGATAGAGCCAGCCATGCTGTGACCGACCTCTTTGCATCTCCCCTCAACAAGTAGTGCAGCAGGTTCTTTGCCCTGATCCCCCTACAGAGGAGTCATTGTGGGGAATGCTGTACTTAATGACTGGCCTCTTGGTCTCCTTTATGCCTGCCCCATTACCCTTAATACCCACATTTCTTCAGAAAGCATCTCGATTGAAGAGCATAGGTGTCCTTATTGCCCCTTACTGGCTTTGTTTAGTTTCCCTTTCTTTGGCCTCATCTTCATCCTCCATGGATCCTGGGTCTGACTTCAGACCTACTGTCTCACGTGACAGACATGACTCATCCAGATATTCTAGGCCTAAAATTGACTGCATGATTTCTCCAGTTCTGTTGATCACCAGGCAGCCCTAGCTCTCTCCTCCCCTGTCTGTTGCATTCTTTTATCATCCCATAAAGCTTCCACTAAAACTTTAAAAAAGTAAATGGAAAAGATTTGTTGTTTGGGCACAGCAAAAGAATTTAGTCCCCTTTTCAGCACCGATTCCAAAGGTTCTGGACTTTTTAGTTGCAATTTTCAGTGAAGGTGTTAGTTCTTCTACAGTAAAAGTACAATTAGCTGGCATTTCAAATTTTGATATAGACATAAATAACTCAACCTTAGCATCCACCAAAATTTGCAAAGCCTTTCTAAGAGGAACTTTCCTGCCTGCTTAGACCTCTGTTAAAAGATCCCATTCTTATATGGGATTTAAACATTGTTTTGCAAACTTTAACACAGTCCCTCTTTGAACCATCAGCTAAGTGTGAACTAAAATTGTTGACCTGAAAAAATATACTTTTAGTGGCTATATTACGTCTGTAGAAGTGTCAGAATTATAAGCCCTGACCTATTCGGCTCCTACTGAATTCAGATACTGGAGCCGTTCTCCATCTTTTTAACCGATACCTTCTTGGCTCCCATCTCCCTTTTTGACTAAGTCCAGGTCTCCAACCTTATCTACTTGGTTTACCAGGAGTTTATCTAATGATGATGTGGACAGGTGCAGAGGCTCCTAAAGACACTTGCCGTGACCAGGTTGTTATTGGGTCTGAGCCCAAAGGAATCTGAACCAACAAAGTCCTCCCTGTCATTGCCTGCTCCTCCTCTGATCCATCCTCTGGTTTCAGAGCCAGAAGATTTGGACATCGAACTGGTGTCCATCTCGGATCCTAGGCCTATGGGTTCCTTAGATCAGATGTCTGCCCTGAGTGCTTCTGCTCTTTTGGAGCAGGCATATGTCAAGAAGCCGACACTTCCTGGTTGGTCCTGCAGAGCAGGTTTGGATCTCTCCAGATCGGACCCTGCATCAGGGGGCTTTGGCAGGGGTGAGTTCAGATCCTACCTCTGCCTCAGAGCTTCTATCTCCTGCTCTGGAGGTTCCCTCTGCTCCAACAACTCTTTTGTAGGATCCATGGTGTTCTTTGGATCAGGGACGGAGTGTGCATTTAAGGTTATTAGTAGGGTAATGACTACATCCTAGTCTCAGACACAGTCTATCCAGGATCTTCCTTCCAGTTCTGGGACGGTGACTTTACCATCTCGGGTACCTTCTCCACAGGACTGCAGAGACCCCAGGCCTCAGGCTGTCCAGCAAGGAACCCCCCCCCCTTCTGAAACTTCCAGAGACTACCCCACTGAGGAAGTCCCTCGGAAGAAGACTTGCAAGAGGAAGCATCTTGACTCCCCAGAAGAGTCAGTCACATCTGATACTGACCTTGATGATGCCGAAGGTTCTCCATGGTCACCTCCTGAAAATGTCTTTTTTGAAGACATCCTGGAAATGTTAAAGCAGAGAGGTGACTGGCAGTCTGGAGCTGGTGTACCTGAAGGCTTTTGGGTCTTGCCCTTCCACCTTTTGGATGACCCCTCCTTCTGATGAGCTTATTGATTTAATCTCTCAGAAGGCTTGGGAGACCCCAGACTCCATATAACCTACTCCTAAGAGGGCCAATTAAATGTATTACTACCCCCAAGGACAAGCCTTTCCTCACTAAAGGTGTAGCAGTTTATGCCATGGTCATGGCGGCGGCCACTAAAAAGGACCTATCTGAGGCCAGTTCCTCTATCCATTCCCCAAATAGATTCTAGGACCATGGACAGGTGTGGGAAATGCATTTTTTTGTCATTAACCTGATGAACTACTTGACTCAGTTTACTAGATTACAGAGGGACCTGCTGAAAGAACTGTCAGACTCCCTCCAAGGAGCTGTAGCTGACACAGTGGCAGACAAAGTAACTGCGCATCTCGGCACCCTCATTTCAATTGTAAACTCTTCTGTGAGACTTGTATCATATGCAGCAGATGGAATGAGTAGAGTAGTGGGTTCAGGCATCTCTTAGGAGGCAGGCCAGTAAACGCCTTTGCGATTTCATGGAGCCCTTCAAGTCTTCCTTCATTAACGCCTCTCTTGCTGGCTCCTCTCTTTTTGGGCCCAATATAAATTAAATGCTTACCAGATGTGAACAAGAAGACTAGACCTTATCTGCCATTGGAGTACATTTTTTCAAACCTACTGGACACTTTCCCAAAGGGCAGAGAGGTAGTGGAAAGATGTGGTTCCAAAAATCACAAAGGTCTTTCCAAGACACACAGGGTGAAAGTTCCCCTAGAGACAGAGGAGGGGACAATAATGGAAGATGCCACCCTTGTGACAAGAGTAGCCCGCAGAATCAGGGCTTCAGAGAATCTTTCTTTGGTAGACTTTTTCAGCACTACTGAAGGGATGCCTGATTGCTTGCCTCTGGAGTCTGTTGGGGGATGATTGTCTCTGCTCTTTCATACCTGGCAAAAAATAACAAATGGCAGATGGGTGCAGGGCATAATATCCAGGGGTTATATCATTCCCTTCCCCACTCCAGTAAACAATGCCGTTCCAGATGTTCCACCCAGTCAAAAGGAACATGCAACCTTAGAAATTCAAAAGTTGCTAAGAAAAGAAATTAACCAAGAAGTTCCCGCAGACCAGAGAGGTTCTTTTTAGTTCCCAAGAAAATAGGGGACTGGTGACCCATTTTGGATCTCAGCATTCTGAACAAATCTGTAAAAAAAAATATAAGTAAATAAATAAATAAATAAAAAAAAAAAAAAAAAAAAAGTGCACTTCAGTTCTTGGAAAAAGACAATTGGATGTGCTCTATAGACCTTCAGGATGTATACTACCATATACAAATGGAAAGATAATCCAGAAGGCATTTGCACTTTGGGCTAGGAGCCAGCTGCTTTCAGTTTTGAGCTCTGCCCTTTCTACAACCCCCAGAGAATTCAAATGCATGACAGTAGTGGTGGCTCACCTGAGACTCCAAGGATTCTGGGTGTTTCCATATCTAGATGACTGGCTCATAACTGCACTGACCAGGCATCTTCTGCTACAAGCCAAGGACTACACTCTACAACTCTGTTCCTCCCTAGGAATTACGATAAATTATGAAAGATATGCTCTAGAGCCATGTCAGCGCTTGGTCTTCATAGGAGCCGAGAGAAACACAACAACAATGATACAAAACATCCACAAGACAGTGGATGATCTTCAGCATTATGGAAGAATTTTTATCAGAAAGAAATGAGCCGCCTCCAAACTAGTTCTCTAAGTATTGGAAAAAATGGGTGCTTTAGTTGTCCTCATTCCCCTAGCATGTCTCCACATGAGAATTTCTTCAATGGTTACTTTCGACACAGTGGTCAATTCTAGAGCTTTGAATGTCACACACACAAGATCATAATAACCAGTTCATGCAGAAGGGATTGTCACTGGTGGATTCAGTGTCTCTTGGTGTCTCAAGGTCATCACTTTATTCCTCCTCAACCCCAACCCACGGTGACCATGGCGCTTCCCAGATTGGGGGAGGGCATTATCTGGGGAACACAGTTTAAGGCATCTGGCAACAACATGAGGGCCATTTGCAAATAAATGTCCTGGAGATGAGGGCCATGCTGTTGGCATTGCAAGCACTTCAATACTCCCTCTGGGAATGATAGCAATCCAGTCATACAACATGTCTGTGGTTTGGTACATAAACAGGGGGGAGCCAGATCTTACCCCCTTTGTCAAGAAACCCTGAGGGTCTGGCAATGGGCAACATCTTCCAACCACTTTCTGATAGCAGCACCCGTTCTGTGGAAATCCAACATAAGAGCAGACAAATTGAGCAGAGTCATATTATGGCCTCACGAGTGATCCCTCAGTCAAGAAGTTGCGGAAGGGACCTTCTGAAAATGGGGCCAGCCTTGCTGTGACCTTTTTGCTTTGCCCACCAATACTAAATGCAGCAACTACTTTGCCCTGATGCCCCCTCTAGGGTGTCCCCAAAGGATGCACTTGCTCACGATTGGTCCCGGGGACTTCTTTATGCCTTTTTTCCAGTTCCTCTAATCCCCAAATTTATGCAGAAAGCAAGTTTTTTGAAGATGTAATTCTTATTTGTCCTCGACAGATTTGGTTTCCCTTTTTTTTGGCCTCCTGTTCGGGATGAACCATGGATTCTGGACCCTATTGCAGACCTTCTGACTTACCCGTCAGTGATGGTTCGTCCCAATCTGAACAATTTCAAACTAACAGCTTAGCTGCTCCAGTTCCCCGATTGCCAGGTTTCCTTTCCTTCCATCTCCAGTCACACATTTTTATCTTCTCATAAATCATTTACACATAAGCTGTATAAAGGGAAATGGAAAAGATTTGTTTCATGGGTAACACTAATCAAATAGACCCCTTTACTGCTCCCATCCATTCCATAGTAGAATTTTTGGCTAAGCTTTTCAATGAAAGTGCTGCTGCAGCCACTATTAGAGTTCAGTTGGCAACAATTTCAAATTTTCATATAGGAGAAAATGTGTGTGGTATCAAGTCAAACAGACTTTGTAAGGCATACAGAAACTCATCCCCTCCTTAGGATCTGAATTTTGTATTGTCAGATATTATCTATCTGCCTTTTGACCCACCTGCAACCTGTGACTTGAAGTATCTTTCTTGGAAAACACTCCTCTTAGCCATTGCCTCAGCAGGGAGAGTTTCAGAATTGCAAGCTTTATCTGCCAAGCCTTCATAACTTGTATTTCATAAGGACAGAGTTTCTTTATGCACCAACCCCTCATTTCTGCCCAAAGTTGTGTCTGAAAGTAACCTCAATCAATCTAGAGAGTTACTGGCATTCTTCCCAAATTTCCAGAATAAAGGAGAATACGCACCACATCTACTGTACATTCACAGACAGTTACGTTTCAACCTACATAGAACTGCAGAATTCAGGCAGTCAGACCAGCTGTTTGTTTCTTACTCTGATGCTAGCAAAGGCCAACTAGTATCTGAAGTTACCTTTTCCAAATGGCTTTCCGAATATATTGCCTTCATTTATAAATAAAATAAATAAAACTCTCGCTACCCCTGTCAAAGCTCATTCCACCTGGGCAATAGCTACTTCTGCAGCTTTTCAAGCTAGGCTGCCTTTGAATAATATCTGTGCTGCAGCAACATGGGCAAACCATCATACCTTTATTACTCATTACAAAGTGATTTTGGTCTCCAGGACCAGAGCATCCTTTGGTTCTGAGGAATATTCTCCCATGAGCCACCCAAGAATCGGGTAGCTTGGGACGTGGTCCCACCACTGAGAATAAAGATGAGATTGCTAACATCATGTAAAGGAGTTATGTGCTTAACATAATGTCCCATGTGTGTTATCCATCTCTGCCTTTATTCTCATAACCCACCCACCATACCCCCTGCCTATAGTCTTGGGAGACAGAGTAGCACTAATTGGATGATCTAGGACTCTGTAGCCTCAGAAACTACTTTTCTGTTAAGCTATGAATAGCTTTAGCTCTAATATTAGTTATCATGGGCAAAGAAGAACGAGAGAGTTGGAACTGCATTATGGTTAAGGTAGAATGGCCACGAGCTTTGGTGAAGGCCTTGAGCTTTTGTAAAAGGCTAAGACGGATCCAATGGATCGGATCAGATCCACCAGTGAGAATAAAGGCCAAGATGGACAATGCACATGGAACATTATGGTAAGTACATAACTTCTTTTTAATCAGGTTTTCAACCTTGCAGTCTTCTTTCCAAATTTATCAAGTAGTGTATGTGTTACATCTTTTAGATGTTCCCAAGCAATTATGGTTTCATTTACATAGAAACAAAAATTTGAGGAATCGGAACAGTTTCTTTTTGAAAATCAAAATTAGACCAACCATTTTCTAAAGTGACTTTAGCCAAATGGTTATCTGATTTTATTACTGTTGTATACAAAAAATTGTTTGCCATTACTAGCATCAACAAAAACCCATTCCAGTAGATCAATGATAACTTCTTCAGCCTTTTTATGTAGCACTTCCTTCTGCATGGATCGGATCCAACCCACCAGTGAGAATAAATGCCTAGATGCAGCTGCAACTTGGGCTAATCCTCATACCTTTATTGACCATTACAAATTGGATCTGATCTCTATGAGAAGAGCTGCCTTTGGCTCAGTGGTACTCAGGATTATCCTTAGAGTCCTTCCTGGATTTAGGTAGCTCAGGCCTCTACCCTAATGGTTGAGGAATGAATGAAAATGACAACATCAGATAACGTTATGTAGTCACCATAACGTTCATCTAAGTTGCCCATCTTCATTCTTCCTAAACTTCCCTCCAGCCAACCACCCCCCCCCCTCCTTTGAAAGGATTGAAAGATGCTGGAGGAACTACTGTTCCTTTTGTTTGGGTCCCAGATTTTATTTTATTTTTCCTACAGCATTGTAGGTATAAGGGACAGCAAACAAGATCTGAGGTGTGTTAGGTGACTAGGGCATTATGGGTAAAGGGACGAGTTGGAGAGTTTGCGTTCCATGAGCTGGAAGAAGGGTCTGAGTCAGATATGAGGATCAGATCTGAACCCAAAAGTTGAAGAATGAAAATGGACAACACAGATGGAATATTATGTGAGTACATATTTTTTTTCTCTTTCAGATGGACTGTCTGCATTCCTTACTTTGCTTGTGATATCCAGGGTACTGGTAAAAGTCAGGAAGGACAGACCCAGCATGATCTTAGTGGCTTTCTTCTCGCCGAGACAGCGCTAGCTCTCTCTTCTTATAGGTTCATAGGTATGTGCTAGGCTAATGGCCCTGGAGCCTTTACAAGCCTAGCCCATAGGATTAACTGGCATTGTGCCACCCAACCTTAGTTCCCAGTGGCTCTGTTGAAGAAAGCCGCTGGAGTGATCCCTGGGGTGAATTTTCTATTTCCCATCCACTCATCAAGATTTCTTTTGAAGACTGCCAGTGAGGTGCTCTGCTTGACATGTATGGGAAGTCTATTATGATCCTCAGTGAGGGAGACTCCACACCCTGCCATAGCAAATAGATGTTCATCATGTTTCACTATTGCAGTCATGACTGTAGGGTTCTCCCCTGCCGGCAGGCAGTCCTCGGTCGGCCAGAATCCCAAAGTCTGGGTCCGGCGTCAGCTGTTCAACCATGCTCCCTGACGTCAGAGCACCAGGAGTACAAAGCTGACAGCCAATGCCATCTTCTCCAGTCTTTCTTGCCGTGCGGTGATAGCAGTCGCAAGTGCCGGTCGGTTGACGAATTTTTTCTGATATTCTTCAGTCCGAAGACTTTCTTCTCACAGATAAGTACCCCGTTGGGGAAACTTTTTTCTTGCTCCAGTCCGATGTCAGAAAAAGTTAATAATTGCATTTCATGTGGGAAGCAAATACCTCATAAGGATTTTCATTCTTACTGTATTCCTTGCTTAGGCCCTGACCACGACGTAGCTAGTTGTCGGTTTTGTGCTAGATTCAATCAACATACGATTAAACGAAGGTACGATTTTGCCTTTCATTACTTCGGTAGGCGCTTTAACTACAAAATGTCGTCGGATACAGTTCCGACTACCGGAGTTCACAAACGTCGCAAGGATAAAGACAGGCCTCCGAGGTCCAAATCTGATTATAGCGCACATGCGGAGCCAGCTTCAGGTTCGGCCTTCGTCAGTGAGGCGCTTTTGCAGCCCCTGTCGTCGGCCATTTCAGAACCGATGGCCGAAACAGACTCTCATGAGGAGCCAACAAGGCCTTTAAATATCTCTATTGCAGGACCTTCGGACAATGCTCCTTCGGATGGGTCTGGAGCTGCTGTGCAGATACCGGCTTCCGAAGGGGTTTTCAGGCCTACTCAGCTTATAATAAAGGCAAAGACTCCTGCTAAATCAAAGACTACATCACAGGCCTCTTCTGAACCGGCTCCCAAGTCACAGAAACAGTTACTCAAGATGGCGGCGGAGGATTTACTTACTATGATTAGGGGTTCACATCCCCCTCCAGATAAAAGGCCAAGACAGGATGTTTATTATGATTCCTCTGATCAGGCTTCTGTTTCTTCAGTTTCCTCTTCCGACCAGGAATATTCTTACCCTCCTTATGAGGATTCTGATGCTGAGGAATCTATTCCCTCAACTTCTGCCCCTGAGGATTTTTCTTTTGGGGAAACTTTGCATGAAATGAGGGAACACTTCCATTGGGAAGGACAGGAGTATTCAGAATCTAAGAAAAGATTAAGGGATTTTCTTCTTCTCCCCCAACATAGACCCTTGGCTATTCCTCCTGGTTTGGATATCGTGGATGATGCTTTTTTGGAGGCTAATTTAACCCCTGACTCTTTTCCTCCTGCTCCTGTCAAGCCAGATAGGTATTACAGGGTTCCGGATTCCCACCAGTTTTTATTCAAGAACCCTTCTGCTGACCCTGAAACCATTTCTCAGGGCCCTAAGGGGGTTAAGGCCGCTTCTGCCAAAAATCCCATTCCCACTGAAAAGGATTCTAGATCTTTAGAAAGATGGGGCAAAAAAGTGTACACTTCTGCTACTTTGTCCATCAGGGCTTTAAACTGTCAGTTTCATATGCTGAAATACCAGCAATTTCTCTTGTCTGTTTTAAAACAAAAGCTTACTTCCATTTCTGCCTGTGCAGATAAGGAAATTCATGACTTATTGCATGCCACTGAGCAAGTTGGAAAGCATGGTTTACACTGTGGATTTGATGCCTTGGAGGCTTTTTGTAGGGCAGCTGCCTCCGGCACAGTCATTAGAAGGCATGCATGGCTAAAGGAACAAAATTTGCCAGAACAAGTGAAAGCTAAACTATTGGATGCTTCTGTTCAGCATAATGTTTTGTTTGGATCAAAAGCTGAAGAAGTGATTAAAAAGATGGAGGATAAGGCGAAATCCATGCAAACAGTTAAAGATTTCTTACAAGTACAGCCACCAAGATTTAACAGAAATTGGCCTTCAAAAAATTGGTCCTTTCCCACTTCCGACAGGCCTCAGAGGGGTAGATATAGACGCTCCAGAGGAAGGCCTCAAACACAAGGTTCTTATAAACCAAGACAGTGGACTGCTTCCACCCCTAGGGGAGGAGAGGAAGGGTCACAGACTCATAGGAAACAAACTCAATGACTCCCTCTGTTGGGCTGCAGGAACTTCTCGCCTGGAAGCCCCTCTCGGAGGAAAACTCTCTCTTTTTTATCAAAATTGGACTCATATAACCCAAGACAAGTGGGTTCTGGATGTGGTTCCAAGAGGTTACAAATTCCATTTTCATACCCTGCCAAGGCCAAGCGGATGGCCAGACCTTCCAAAACATCAATGGATAGAGGCCTTAAACCAGGTGGAAGCTCTTTTGGCTGTGAAGGCCATAGAACTGGTTCCACTTTCAGAGATGGGACAAGGTTTTTACTCAAGGCTCTTTCTAGTCCCCAGGAAGCAAAACTCATGGAGACCCATTCTGGATCTGTCAGTCTTGAACACCTTTCTAGAGATTCCAAAATGCAAGATGCTTACTCTACAGCAGCTACTTCCAATGCTGTCCAAAGATGCTTGGATGGTAACTTTGGATTTAAAGGAGGCGTATTTACACATTCCCATCAGGCAGGATTGCAGAAGATATCTCAGGTTCAAGGCCGGATCGAGGCACTTTCAATTCTCTGCACTGCCCTTTGGATTGTCTACTGTGCCCAGGGTCTTCACCAAATGCCTGGCTCCAGTAGTAGCTTACTGCAGACTCAAGGGAATTCAAATTTACCCTTATCTGGACAATTGTCTAATTCAGGCAGACAGCAAGGATGTCTTACTCCAGCATCTAGATTTTGTTCAGAACCTCCTCAAGTTCCTGGGTTTTTCTGTAAACATAAAAAAGTCAAATTTGACACCCTCACAACAGGTAACTTTTCTGGGTGCTCTTCTAAACACCACAACCCAGATGGCATTTCTAACATCCGAAAAACAGTTGCAGCTGGCTTCAACTTTCAAAACCTTGGCAACTTTAACTCGGCTATCTGCAAGGAGATTCCTGCAGGCTCTGGGTTACATGGCCTCCTGCATCCTTCTCCTACCATATGCAAGACTACACATGAGGAAGATACAGTGGTACCTAAAAAGTGTATGGTCTCAGCATTGCCACAGTTTAGACATAATGATCTCCGTCCTGCCTTGCCTTCAAAAGGAATTTCTTGGGTGGTCCAGGGCATGTACTCTAAACAAAGGGAAACCCTTCTGTCTGCCTACTGCCACTCAGATTCTAACCACGGACGCCTCGGATTATGCTTGGGGAGCCCATTTTCAGGGCAACTGCCTGCAGGGCCTTTGGACAAAGGATCAGAAACACCTGCATATCAATTTAAAGGAAATGTTAGCCGTCCGGGAAGCTCTACTGGCCTTCAGGAATCTTTTACATCCAGGACAGCTACTAATACGGACAGACAACACCACAGTTATGTGGTACATAAACAAGCAAGGAGGATCTCATTCCTACCCCCTTTGCAGACTAGCCATGGATTTATGAAACACAGCTCTAGCTTGCAATCTGGACCTTCAAGCTCAGTTTCTACCAGGGGAAGCTAAACTTCCTAGCAGACAGTCTGAGCAGAAACCTTTCGGATCCACACGAATGGATGCTGGACACCAAAATATTCAGGATGATAGCAGTCTGGGGATGTCCTCACATAGACCTCTTTGCATCCCACCTCAATCATCAACTACAAAATTTTTGCACCAGGGCTTTCCACAAAGAAGCTTGGAAAGTAGATGCCCTATCATCCAGTTGGAGGAACCTTTCAGGATATGCCTTTCCACCTCTTCCTCCACGGGTATTACTAAAGATAAAGCAGGACAAGCCCAAGATGATAATTTTGCTGGCCCCAAACTGGCCTTGACAGTTTTGGTACCCAACTCTAAAAAAAAACTATGTCTGCAGCCCCCTTGGGTTTTACCTCAGTCTCCGAACCTTCTGTCCCAATGTCAGGGTCAGGTTCTACACCCTCATGTCAGAACTCTCAGCCTGGCGGCCTGGTTAATCCAGGGCCTTTGATTTCTCTCCTATCCAAGCAGGTTATGGATGTCATTTTGGAAGCCAGACGTCCTAGTACTAGAAAATCTTATGCAGAAAAATGGAAAAGATTTTGTTCCTGGATGCAGGCTCAGGATTCTGATCCTCTTCTTCCAAACGTTCCTTTAATTTTACTTTACTTGTCAGATCTCTTACATAAGGGCCTCTCTTTCTCTTCCATTAAGATTCATGCCTCTGCTATTTCTGCTCATTATAATACAGACCCTCCAATCTTTTCCCAACAGCTCATGAGACAGTTTCTCAGGGGGGCTAAGAACTTAAGACCTCCTAGATCTCCTCCCATTCCTGCTTGGGATCTCAACTATGTTTTGGAAAAACTGACCTTACCTCCTTTTGAACCTGCCGCCTCTTCTGATATCAAGTTTTTATCTTGGAAGACAGCTATTTTGTTGGCCCTAACCTCTGCCAGAAGAGTTTCAGAGTTACAAGCTCTTATGGCTGTGGAGCCTTATATTATTTTTCATCAAGACAGAGTGTCTTTGAGGACTAATCCTACCTTCATGCCTAAGGTGGTCTCCAAAGTGGCTTTAAATCAGACTATCCACTTGCCTACCTTTTTCCCCACTCCTCAAAATAAAGGGGAAAGGATCTTACATTCCTTGGATGTACACAGACAACTGCGTTTTTACCTGGACTGAACCAAGGACATCAGGAAATCAGAGCAATTGTTTTTCTTATGCTTCAAGTTCCCAAGGTAAAGCCATTTCAAAACAGACCATTTCTAAATGGATTGCTCATGGAATCAGATTTTGTTATTCTCACCATGGAAAGCAAATCCCAGGGAGTATACGGACTCATTCCACCAGAGCTGCTGCCACTTCTGTGGCTTTTCTCAGGGGAGTTCCTACCAAGGACATTTTGGAGGCTGCTACTTGGAGTTCAGTGCATACTTTTTCTAAGCACTACAATCTACCTGTCTACTCTGTCTAGGGCAGGCTTTGCCTCTGCAGTCTTGCAGGGCCTTTTAGCCGCCCCTTCTTCATTATGACCACCTCCCTTTCTCTCAGCTTTGGGATTCTACCCTACAGTCATGACTGCAACAGTGAAACACGATGAACATAGTACAGTTGTGTACACCTGCCATAAATGTAGATGTTAGAGTGTCTTCACTGTTGCAGTCTGGGTTTCCCTCCCTCCTATCCCCTCTTGTTTTTACTTTTGTTTGGTTCCTTTTTTCACCATTCTTCTGAGGTGTATTTGCAAAGGATATGGGACCTTTTTCATTTTGGGACTCCTGTCATCTGGGCCAAGAAAAACTGGAGAAGATGGCGTCGGCTGTCAGCTTTGTACGCCTGGCGCTCTGACGTCAGGGATCATGGTTGAACAGCCGACGCCGGACCCAGACTTTGGGATTCTGGCCGACCGAGGACTGCCTGCTGGCAGGGGAGAACCCTACAGTTATTACTGCAACAGTGAAGACACTCGAACATCTACATTTATGGTAGGTGTACACAACTGTACTTTGTCCACAGTCAAGCCCAAGGATCTGTATTCCATCCTTTCCTAGTCACACACAGCCTGGAGGATTCGGTTTTGTCACAAAGGAATGTCACCTACCCAAAGACACTATTGGCAAGGAAACCCAGTGCCAGAAAATCATACTTTGCAAAAATGGAAGAGATTTTCTGTCTGTTGTAATAGAAAGAACACCAACCTTTCATAAGCAAATATCAACTCAGTCTTGGAATACCTTACAGGCCTGTTCAGAGAGGGACTTTCCTACTCCAGTATTAAGTGCGTGCATCTGCCATCTCAGCTTGCCTGCTTCATTTTTCACCTACCTTTTCACACCCCCACATGAAGCTTTTCCTAAAAGGAATAATTCACTTGAGACTACCCCAAAGGAACCCTGTTTCTGTATGGATCTAAACTATGTGCTACAGAAACTTACCATGTCCACTTTTGATCCATCTGCCACAGCCTCTCTGAAGATGTTGACTTGAAAGACCACTTTTCTTATAGTTGTCACATCAGCAAGGAGGGTCTCAGAGCTATAAGCCCTCATGTATAAAGAGCCTTTCACTGTCTTAAACAAGGATATAGGGTAGCTCTTAGAACAAAGCCATATCTTATGCTTAAGTTGGTATCAGAACTTATCCTAAACCAAGCTGTACACCTGCCAGTCATCTTCCCAAATCCTCATCCCTGAATGTACATACACAAATCCAGGTACTATCTAGACAGGTTAAAACCCCTGAAAGAGTGGTGCAAATAGGGCAATCCTGTCTCCAAACCGAACATTTCCAAATGGATGGCTAACTGCATTACATTCTGTTACTGTCACCATGGAAAACCTCTACCTGGTCATGTTAGTCCATTTCACCAGGCATGGGGCAACTACTTCCACTTTCCTCAAAAGAGACACTACCCAGGCCATCCTAGAGCCAGCCATATGGAACTCTGCATACTTTTACAAACATCATAATCTAGGCAATGTCTCCAGGGCTAGAGCAGGTTTCAGTACGGCCAGCCTGCAAAGTATCATTTCCTAGGGTCATTCAGATGACCTACCACTCACCTGTTAGCTTTGGGAGTCCTCCCAAGAATCACTACTGCAACACTGACTATGAAGAATGTGATACAGTTGTGTCCCACTTACCATAATTGTAGATGTTCAAGTTAGAGCAGTGTTGCAGTACATACCCTCACACTCCAACCCCTCTATCTGCTGACCACTTGTCTCCACATTGCTGGGTGCATGGGGTTGAGAAGTTCAATACAGGTAGTCTTATCTCCATCATCCCATTTCTGCCTCCTATGATCTTCCTCCTTTTCACTCGCATTCAGACAACTGGAGAGGTTGTGTGGTCCTCTGGCATCAGACTGCTTGTTCACTGCTTAGAAAGACATGAAGATGGCATCCTCAGCCAACCTTCTTATACCCTGTTGTCCAAACACTGGTCTTCAGACATTTCTTGCCAAGGAATGATGCAAAAACTCTGGAAATCCTGCCATGAATAAGCATGCGAACCTGCATGACCATCCAAAAATCAGTACTGCAACTTTGATTTGCTCAACCATCTGCAATTATGTAAATGAAACACAACTGTACTTTTGTTACTGTACTTTTGTTTATATACTCTTTTATATTAGTTGTATATCATTTCTGCACAACTGGCTTTTTGTAATCTGAATCACATACAGCTGTATGATTTCATTAAAGTTGTAGTCAGAGAAGTGTTGACAAAAGCTGCACATGTGGATACTGTAACCACAAAGTGAAAGTCAGTGTTTCCCTTAAATAAATTGCATGCAAGTTCATTACAAGGTAATACTTCAGGCTGTGTATGACTGAATGAAGCAAAAAGAAAGGTTCTAATAGATAAGTCATTCCTCTTCCACATACTATAGTTTTGCAGGCATATTTAATGTTTACATTTACAACTCTATTACATGATCCATCTGAATTACAGCATTGTACTAGAATGGGAGATTGTGTCAAAGAGAGACACTTGCACATGAGGTAACCCACAGATGTTCTTAGGAGCTTCTGTAAACTGACTTTCCTATGGGCTTTAAAGACCAACTGCTTTCAAATGCTCTGCCATCAGGATTCTTCATTTCAAGTCAGCTGAGTTTGTTGTTCGTAAAAAGAAAGGCATACTCTTTTTTTTTTTTTTTTCATGTAAAAGGTGATATGATCTTCCATCTTACGTTGCTTCTGCTTGCTTATTAATACTTTTAATTGTCTGTTGTTTGTAAGAGAGTCGATGTTCTTCATTTCACTGTTGCAGTAATAACTATGTAAGGGTTTTTCTTGCTGTGGTAGACCTTGCCTGGCTCACGTACCAGAGATTTAATTCCCTCTTCCTGGGCTGGCAGATGCCCTGCATCTGACATCGGGGCATCTGGATACAAGGGTCTTCAGCTAGTACCATCAGCTCTTTTCGTGCTATCAACCTAAAGCATCTTTATTCATAGACTACATGTGTTGGTCCAAAGACCAGAGTGCATCATAGAGCTAAATGTCCTGTTGTGGAAACTTTTTTTTTTCCTTCAGTGATTGCTCTATTGGATGAGCTCTAAGACAAGTACTTGTCTTGATTGTGGAAAACAAGATGCCCTGACGGAAGTCACTGATGCAGTATTCCTGACATATGGGTTGTCATCGCTGATGTCCAGTCAGGGTTCTAGACCTTTACCTTCCAGAAGGTGTACATTTAATACATGACCTCAGCTTGTATGCCTTGGGCTATATAGATGGAAGTGTGAGCATGGATCCCCAGACTGTTTTGCCACCACTTATTGAAAGTTGCTAGATGTCCGCTAGGAGGGGTAAGTGTGAGTGCAGTAGGGACACGCTGTACAAGAACTGGTGTACCAAGCATCTTTTTTGCCTAGGTCTGGAACACCATCACAAATCTTGCTCAGTTAATCATTCATTCCCAAAATCCTTGGGTTGAGGCTTTCTCCTCTCAACACCTTTCTAGAGACCCTGCATCTTAAACGCTTTGCCCAGTCCAAGATGGCTGACTCTCCGTCCTCTGACATCCCTTTTCCAGCAAAACATAACCTGAAGAGGCCCCAAATGGATCTGCAGTCCATTTCTGACTCCACTGTACCCACTGAGGTTCCAGAATCTGTGGTACATCAGGTTACCTCTCTCTTACCTACTACAGAGATCCTGTTGGAGGCCGGTACGGCTCCCAAGGCCTTGCAGAGTGCTCCTACATCTGATGAACTGCTTCTCATCATTACCGCACGGTGTCCCTCAGATTTTAGGTAAGGAAGAGATCCCAGGCTGTCTAATAGAAGCCAGACAGGGTTTCAAACCTTCATTGCTCATACAAGTGGACATCACACCTAAAACAAAAAGCAGAAGACTAGGCATGTGCCCTCACCCTCAGCAGCTAGAGAAAAAGAATCAGTAGACTTCTCACAGGGGTTGTTCAAAGCTGTTATGTCTTTGAATCCTCTGCCATTTAGGGTCGCTGCAACCATAGGCCACTCCTCAAAAACTTACCGTGGTTTTCTTCTGAAAAATACGACTATGACTCTGGTCATTCTCTGGATTATTCCTCTCGGTTGCATTCTCTTCAGATGAAGAGGACTTCCTCTCCCCAGATTCCCCAATTGAGAAAGTTTCCTTTGGGGGAGACTATACAGAGCATGACTAAACACTTTGAATGCCAATCCATGCAGGTTTCTAATGTTCAGAAGAGTTGCCCATTCTGCAGTCCCTCTTGATGTCCTCCTATTCAGTGTTGCAGTATTCTTTACGTCCGGGTTGTATTCCATCCACGTCCCAACTTCCAGCCAGTGTACAAAAGCTTCAAGCTACTGCCAGTACATGAGATGAGTCATGTGAGCTTTGACAATGTCAGCCATAAAAGGACATCTGCAAGTACTATCCTCATAGCTTTTCTGCCGCCATATGGAAGGTTGACTCTTACGTATGATCTGCATTTGGATTTCGTTTGTGTTGCTACCAGTTCAGATAAGTGCCCTATTAGGGATTTTATTTCCTGTTACTGCTATTTCTTTAGTTCTTGTCATCCAGGAAGGACAAGTGTAGGTGTGGAAGGCAGATTCCACATGAAGACAGCTACAAGCTCTGTCTTTTCTCTTTAGGGCCTAGTCATGACCACCGATCCTGTTCTGTCTGCCCATCCTTTGTGCCTAAAACCTTGTGTAGTCATCTTTCAGCTCTGAATATGTATCTGGAGAATCAGAGGCTCAAACATCTGGCTAAAGACGTTATGGAGGGTGCAGGGGGTCCTTTGGTTAAGCCGAGTTTTAAGAGGAAGGTGAGTAAGCTAAAACCTGAATCCTCTTTTACTGCACCTTCTACCTGAGACATACCCCCTTGAGGTCAATGAAGACCTGGTGGTATGATCAGAGGTTGTATCTGCTTCTTTTGCAGGTACCTCTGTGGAAGCTGCTAGGGGAACAGATCCCAGAATGCCAGAGGCTTTGCAGACATCCTTTTCGGGTGACATGGGGGATCCACAGCTTGTTGTGCTAGAGGACTCCAGTGACATCCCTGCCATTGATGCTGTGACTAGGGATTTGGCTTCATCTACTGTTAGGCCTATGTCAGGTTCCTCTTGTTTGTCCCCTATTCCAGAAAGACATGTTAAGAAGAAGCAAACAACCAAGCACCCTAGCATTCCTTCTTTTCAGTTGGATTGGAAAGCTTTTTCTCAGGATTTTGTTAAAGCCTCGATGGCCTTGAAACCTCCTTCCCCTCTGCCATCTTTCTCGTTCTCCCCAGTTCAGGCTGCTCTGTCTCTGGTACCTAATTCTGATTCTGAGGACTCTCTTCTGATAATAATACCTTGGTATATTCCACCTAAATTGTTTCACCTTTGGTTTATGCATCTTCTGAGGGGAAATCTAATGGATGAGATTCCCCTCCGAAGGAAATTTCCTTTGGACAAACTATTAATAAGATGAGGGAGTTTTTCAAATGGGATTGTTTCCAGATTTCTGAAGAACAGAAGAAGGTACTATGACCTTCTTCAGATGGATGCTCCCTCACCCTCTTCAGTTCCTCTAGTCCTTCCAGCTTTCTTAGATGTATTTACTTCTTCCTCTAAAACTCCAGAATCACAGACTCCAGCTCCTAGGAAGCACGGCAGATTCTATAAGGTTCCTAATGATTGTAAGTGTCTCTACAAGTGCCCCTCTGCAAATCCAGCAGTGGTTTCCATAGCTTCAGATAAGTCTTCCAGGTTTTATCCCCTTCTGCCACGCTTCTTCCATCTGATAAAGAGAACAAGATTCTTGAGAGACTGAATAAAAAGGTGTGTACTACTTCCACTTCAGCTATCAGAGCTATTAATTACCAGACTCATATGTCTAGATACTCCTTAGCTTTGCTTTCTCAAGCTTTTCAGGCCTTAGTTTTCTTGCCTAATTCTGAGACTAAAACACAGATCATGTCTGTTTTGGCTGCTTCCTCACAGGTTGCTAGGCTTTCAGTTAAATGCAGCTATGATACTGTTGAGGCATCATCACGAGCTGCTGCTTCTGTCTCTGTGCTTAGGCATTCATGGTTGAGACATCAATCATTACCCGATGACATAAAGGCCAAGTTACTAGATGCTAATTTGGACAAGACTGCTCTTTTTGGATCAGCAGCTGCAGAACTATTTAAGGCTCTTCAAGAGAAAGGAAAGTAACTCCAAGACCTTAAACACCTGCTTGTTTCACCGATCCCTAAATTTTGTAGAAACGTTCTTGTCAATTCACCTTTTGTAAGGAGACCAGCACGTTCATCCTGTTCTTCTGCTTTTAGGTCTAAGAAGTCTTGTAGAAGACCCCCTTAGACAAAAATCATCTTCTTCAGTTCCCTCTTCTCAGCAGTCCTTTCAGACCAGACCAAGTTCCCTGTGACTACCAAGGTTTTCTTCCAAGTTATACACCTCTTTCTGTTTGCCTTTCTCTTTCTTTTCCAGCCTGGACAAGAATCAGTCAGGATGCCAGGGTTTTGTCCATTATCCAAAGAGGTTACTTCATAACTTGGAAGAATCTCCCTCCTTTCATGGGTATTCCACAGGTGCAAATTTTTCCAGACCTTCTTTCTCAACTGAGGTCTCAGGGCACCATACAGCCTGTTCCTTGGGATCAGAGAGGCAAGCGTTTTTACTGAAGAATGTTTGTGGTCCCAAGAAAAGATGGTCCTTTTCTGAGATCAGTTCTAGATCTTTCCCACTTAAACATTTTCCTGCAGGTTCCTTCTTTCCGAATGCTGTCCCTGCAGACACTTCCCCTTATTTCACCTCAGGCTTTCAAGGCTTCTCTGGATCTCAAAGATGCCTACTTGTATATCCCCATCCATCCTGTATACAGGAAATGTTTGATTCTTGGTGGGTTCTTTGCACTTTCAGTTTTCTGCCTTGCCTTTTGGTCTTGCCACTGCCAGAAAGGGTGTTCACAAAGTGCCTGGCCCCTGACATTGCCTTCCTGAGGGTCCAGGGTATTCAGGTTTATCCCTACCTGGATGACCTTTTCCTAGCAAACCACTCCAAACTCTTCTCTTGATTAGAGAAGGCCGTTCATCTCATTCAAAGTTTAGGCTTCACCATCAATTTAAAACAGCCCAGTTTGACTCCATTTCAGGATCACATTTTCTTTGTGTGCAGGTTCAGGAAGGACAGTGATGATGGTCTTTCTACCAACAGACAAGGCTCTATTTGTCACTCGCTTCTTAGAGACCCTCCTGACTCTTCCAGCCATCTCAGCCAGGGAGTTCCTGAGACTTCTAGGATTCATGGCTTCAACAGTTCCCTTGCTGCCCTTTGCAAAACTCCACATGAGGAAATTTTAGTGGTTTCTTAAGACAAGTTGGTCCCAGCATGTTCATCCACTACATGCCACGATTCCACTTCTTCCATGTCTAAAATCAGAGCGCCTTTGGTGGATTCAGCAATTGTCTTTGAATCCAGGTCTTCGTCGTCTTTTGCCCCAGCCTTCTCAACTCTTCACAGATGCTTCAGACATGGGCTGGGGGGCTGATTTTTGCTTCCAGGAAAGTTCAGGATTTATGGTATCCATCTGAGAAGAGAGAGCATGTGAGCATCAGAGAAATGAGGGCTCTGCTCTATGCTTTACAAATTTTCCATCCCCTTTCAACCAAGCCCTCTGAAAATCCTTGCAGACAACACCACTGTCCTATGGTACATAAACAGGTGATCTGATGAAGCAGTATTGTACACTGTGAAAGTGCTTATCAGTTCTTTATTAAAGGTAGTTTCATGGATGCTGCGGCAGCCTGGAGTTTCCTTTGTGTCCGGGGTACCAAATATTACCTTTTGTGCAGGCTGGCAATGAAGGCATGGGAGCTAGCCATTCAGTAGAAGTTCTCTCTTCTGCTGTTTATCGTCCATCTGCTCAAAACCTTGTGGCAGCTGCATTAAGCAGGACCATAACACAAAACCATGAATGGATGCTTCACAAAGATGTGTTCTTGGACCTGATTCATTGGTGGGTTACTGCACATCTGGATCCATTTGCCTCCCCTCAGAACAGGCAACTTCCTTTGTTTTTGTGCCAGGACCCTGCGTCCTGTGGCTTGGAAGGTGGACACCCTTTCTTTCTCATGGAAGGGGATGTTTCTTTATGCATTCCCCCATTCTCTCTCATACAGAAAGCTGTGCTGAAGATTCACCAGGACAGACTGAAAATCTCATGATGACTCCCTCTTGACAAAGATAGCATTGGTTCCTCCTCTTCTGCAGTTAGCCAAAGGGCCATTACCACAAGTTGCCTCACTGGATGGAGCTACTCACACAAGATAAGGGATCCTTATTTCATCCACATCTGTCAACATTACAAATGACCCTGTGGGTGATCAACTTCTGATCCTTTTCGGGCACCTTTATTATCAGGAGATGTTTGGGGTTTTGCAGGAGGCCAGGAAACCCAATACAAGAAAGTCTTATATTTCCAAATGCAGAAGATTTTCTATCTGGTGTCTTAAAAGAAATCTAGATCCATTTACTCTGGGCATTCCTGTTGTGCTTTCCTACCCATGCGAGCTTCTAAAAAGTGACTCATGATATTCTTCTGTGAAAGTCCACTGTGCTGCTCTTTCTGCTTCCTGCCATTGTCACCTTCTTTAGCTTCCAGATTGGAAGGCAAGCTTTTTCTTAGACATTCTACATATTAAGCCCCCAAGGAAACCAGCCCCCCCCCCATGGGACCTCAATTATGTCCTAGAAAAGCTGACTCTGCCTCCTTTTTGAGCCCACAAGTTCTGCTTCTCTCCAGGTTCAGGTTTTGCACCTGGAAAACTATGCTCCTGGTTGCCTTGACTTCTGCTAGGAGGGTCTCCAAGTTACAGGCCTTAATGGCATGTCCACCTTTTTTGGTTTTCCACAAGGACAGAGTTTCTATGCGAACTAATCCTGTCATGCCTAAGGAAGTGAATGGATTGTCTCTTAATCTGTCCAACTGCCTACCTTCTTCCCTTCTCAGTCCTCTAATGAAAGAATTTTGCATGCATTAGATGTATGCAGGCAACTTAGATTTTACTTGGACAAGACTAAAGCTATTTGGAAGTCAGATCGGCTTTTTGTAACCTTTCATCTCAGGGCTCTGGGTTTACCCATTTCTAAACAGACTATGTCTTTGGCTGCTTCTGTTAAGAGTTCATTCAACTAGATCTGTGGCTTCCTCAGGGGCTTTCTTTAAGGGTCTGGATACTAACTCCATTTTGGAGGCTGCTACTTGGTCGTCTTTGCACACTTTTACTAAACATTACAAGTTGGATTCAATTTCTAGGTCCAAAACAAGGTTTTCAAGGGCTATTCTCCCTGGGTTTCTGGAGACTTCTTCCTTACAGCCTTCTTCTGTTCCTTCCACCTCCCTAGGTCCCATTTAAGCTATGGCACTCTCCTATATGTAAAGAATACTGCAACATTGAAAAGAAGGACATAGAATAGTTGTGTAAATTCTTACCCTAACCATAGATGTCTTCTCTTCTATGTTGCAGTATTCTGTCCCTCCCGCCTTCATCCTGCATCTTGTGTCTTCCCTGGATAACTTGTTTTCCTTAAGACTCCTGTTCCTCATGGGGCATTCTAGTTTTGAGGATGGTACATGCGGACACCCTTTTATGGCTTACATCAAAGCAGATGTGTGACCTCCCACGTACTGGCAGTGGCTTGAAGCTTTTGTGTACTGGCTGGACATTGGGTCATAGGGTGGAATATAACCCATATGTAAAGAATAGTGCAACATAGAAGTGAAGAACTTCTATGGTTATGGTAAGATTTTACACTACTGTTCTTTCTTGAGGCTTTTCAGGATGCTGCTTTTTCCGCCTTTTCTGAAGTTGATTATCAACCACCAGCTGTTAAAAAGACCAGACAGGTTTTACAAGGTGCTTGATGACCTCACATATTTGTACAAGGATCCAGTGGCATACCCCTCTGCAAGATCACTCTCTTCAGCTAAACCCTCTAAGCTTCTGCCCAGTGCTAATGCCTTCCCTGTGGACAAAGATAGTAGGGCTGTGGATAGACAGGGAAAGAAGGTTTACACTTCTGCTACCCTTGTTTTAGGACAACTAACTACCAGACTCAAATGAAAAAATCCTTTATACTGGACCCTCCTACAGTAGAGTCTAAGCATCAAATGCCGAGCTTACTACCCCAGGCCACTCAATAGCCAGACATAGCATAAAGTGCAGTTATGGTGCTGTGGATGCTTTTTCTAGAGCAGTTGCCACTGGATCTGTTTGCAGATGTGCATGGCTTCGCAGTCAGCCTATCCGTGAGGATTCCAAGTCTCCATTGGACAAAGACTTGCTGTTTAGTCCTCAGACTGCCAGCGTGTTCAGAACTTTTCGAGACCAAGGTAAAACTACGAAAGACTGTAGACAGACACTACTGTCCTTAATTCCTAGATACCATAGGAACTACCCATATAAATCTACCTCCTTTATTAGAAAGGATCCTAGGACAGTTACAAAACAGACAACCCCCTAGGAAAAGGTACACTGACAAACCCCTTAGGGAACCTCTAACGGGGAGGCCTTCCTTTGGAAGCAAAAATCGGTGACTACCTTTGTAACCCCCTCCTGCTGCCCTTTGCCACATCACTCCCCTTTCCCAAAAGACTGTCACTCTCCCTGGCCAGGTGGGAAGCTGTTCATAGGTTCATACTAGGCTATCTGCCCGAGGGCATTTATAAGCCTAGCCCATAGTTTTGTGGCTTACGCCACCCCTTTAGTTTGGAGAAACTATGCCCATTATTTTGCTGTGCCTCTGTCGAGCAGTGACACTGAGGTAACCCCTGGGGTGTATCTGCGATCTCCCATCCATTGGTCAAGATTCTGCTTGAACAAGGCCAGCGAGGTGCTCTGCCTCACATAAACTGGGATTTTGTTCCACAGCATAGGGAGTCTTTGGGTGATGAATCTATCCCTCCAGCATGTCCTATTAATAACTGTGTCGAGGTTTAAGTCTCCCGCCCTTGTGGCTCTGAGGGATCTAGATTTTTTGAGATGAAGCATGTTCATCAAATCTGGGTTTGACATGGCCTTGTATGTCAGGCATAGGTCACCTCTGAGCAAGCGGTAGGCAACTGAATATAACTGGAGTTCTTTCAGTCGGGCAGCATAAGACAGATTTTTGAGACCCTTTATCCTTTTGGTGAGGAACTTTTGTGGCCTCTCCAGCTGCTGCAAGTGTCGGGTCAGATATATTCCGAATAGGGCATTGTACTCGATCATTGGTCTGATGAGTGATGAGTATAGGGAGACTATGACTTCCCTTGATCTAGATGTGAATCCCTTCATGATAAGGTGGGCAATGTAGAAGGTCTTCCTAACTACTTTAGCAATATGAGTGTCGTATGAGAGGCTACTGTCAATCTGCGTTCCCAGTTCCCCGATCACTTCTTCTGTGTTCAGGGATTGCCACCTATATGGTAGCTAGGGTAACCTTTTTTTCCTGAAGGGTATGACTATGCATTTCTTGGCATTTAACTTAAGGCCATGGCTCTGGCACCAGTTATCCGTTTCTGTGAGACCCTTCTGAAGGATATCTGTGTCGGATGTGTTTTCAACTACGGCGCCCAGTTTGCAGTCATCTGCAAACTTTGTCAGCCATAACCCTCCTGTGTTTGCTTGTACTTCAGAAAAGTAGATGCCAAATAAGAGTGGGCCCAGGACTGAGCCCTGTGGGACACCACTTGTGACAGGCTTTGAGTCTGACATGGCGCCAGCAACTCCTGACCCTGTGGGTTCTGTCACTCAGCCAGTTTGCAACCCATCTTGTAATGTATGGGTTTACATTTAAGTTGATGAGTTTTTCAATGATACCCGAGTGAGGTATTGTATCGAAGCCTTCGCCAGGTCTAGGTAGGCTGTATGGACTGCCTTTCCCTCGTCAATGGCCTTGGTGACGGTTTCGAAAAAGTCAACCAAGTTTAAAAGGCATGATCTGCCTTTGACAAAGCCAAACTGGGTTGGATCCAAAGTCTGCAAATTCCCTATGTCTTTATTTGAGATCCATTATGATCCTCTCCATGGCTTTGCAGATAAGGCTTGTCAAGCTAATGGGACGGTAATTTCCAGGGTCGTGGAGGCACCGCCTTTGTGGAGTGGGACCACAGTGCAGCGCCACTCCCTGGATACGTATCCGGAGGTGAGACTAAGATTAAACAGCTGTCCTAACTGTGGGTTTAATTCCTCATTGAGTTCATGGAGCACACAGCCGGGGACACCATCAGGTCCCATGGATGCTGTGTTCTTTGCCTTGGAGAGAGCAGTTCTCACCTGGGAGTTAGAGATGTTTGGGGGGCTACAATCATTTGGTATAGATGTCTCCTTTAGGGGAGAAGTTTGCACTGAACCTGTCAGCCAGTATGTTGGCAATGTCTGTAGGATCAGTAATCTTCACATCATTTTGAACTAATTCTGAGCATATCTGGGAGTTTCCTCCTAGGTTTCTGACATAGCTAAAGAATGCCTTATGGTTGTCTTTAGAGTCCTTAGCTATTTTTTCTCAAAATTAGCTTTGGATGATTTTATGAGAGCTCTTAGCTTTTTACTTATAGTGATCAGCGGTGTCTTACCTTTTAAGGATTTTGCTCTATCTTGTAGTAGCTTTCTCCTTTTGTTGTAGAGTTTGTTTATGGCTGGGGTCCACCATACTGGACGCTTGCCTTTGGTACAAAGAGTCTTTGTTTTGCTTGGGATTGCCTGATCCATGCAGCCCTGCAGGTGCTGGTAGAAGGCATTTGTAGGTGATTCAGCGGTTTGAGTAATGTTTACCGCCCGCTCAGGGGCCTTAAAGGAGACCACACTAGTCTTTAGAAGTGTGGAAGTCGGCTGAGAAGTTCTTTACTGTGGTCTTTTCATTTCGGGTGGAGGCGGGATGAGGGACCTCCAGCGAGATTAGTTTGTGATCAGATCTCACCAGTGAGGGGTATACTTCTGGCATTGAACATTTTGCTCCCATGTTCGTGATGATGAGATCAAGTATGTTCTCTCCTCTTGTGGGGATGGTGACTAGTTGTTCCATGGCATTTGAGTTTATGAATTCCAGGAACTTTTGGGCTAGAGTGTTTGGGCTTGAGTAGTGTTCCCAGTCTATATTAGGGTAGTTAAAGTCACCTAGTATGATGGTGTTCAGAGATACATTTATCCCCTCTAGTGTTTTCAGGAAGGCCATATGAGGTTCCTGAGTTTGCGAGGGTGGCCTGTAACATGCTACAAATTGCAGAGCAGTCTTGCCTATGGTTAATTGCACCTGGATGGTTTCCGATGCATCGCAGATGCCACCAATCTTGAGGTGTGGGTGTCCTTGATGAATATGGATGCCCCTCCTCCTTTCTTGGTATTGTCCTGGTTTTGGGGCCGGACGCATGGATATGAGGTAAAACCTGATAGTGCTGGGGTGCTCTCAGAGCCTTGAACCAGGTTTCTGTCACAGCACAGACATCGATGTTCTCCATACTGAGAAGGGCCTCGAAAAGTGTGCATCTTGAGGTTGAGACTTCTGCGTTGAGCAGCATTACCCTTAGTTTTTTTTCTTGTTTTGTTCTAGGGTGGTAGGTTTTAGGAATTTGAGCCTTGCCTAAAAAAGGCACTATGGGGGTGGCTAAGAGCCTTGCCAAAATCCGAATCCCAGGGGTGACAAGTGCAAGTCAGTCCTCATAAGCAGCTGGCTTGTCCAGCTGTCATCCCAGGCACAGACATTGATCCCTTTGAATGACACCATTAGAGTTTAAGCCAATTGTTAAAGCTGATCATCTTATCTCTGTATTGTGGCATCATTCTTGGTGAAGGTAGGATACTGCTCAGGTCAGGGTCATACCTGCTTGGCTACATAATCAGAGAGCTCCTCTATGTCTCTCTTCATGTAGTCCAAGGAGGTACGCCTCAGGTCGTTAACACCAGCGTGACAATGATTGAGTCGACTTGTACCTGCTGTTGGAGAGACCTGAGTGCATGCGTTATGTGCGGATTCTAGCACCCAACAGGCAGCTTACTGTGACCTTTCCTTACTCAGTCTGGTGAGCGACGCCAGTGTGTCTGACTCATGCGAGTCACCCAATGACTAGTGTGTCTTGGCATTGTGTTTGGCCTTAAGGGCTGTGGGACTGCTTGACACTCTGACTGTGTGGTCTATGTGTTGCAGGTGTTGCTGTGTTCTGAGGTGGTGGAAGTTGTTTGGGTGTCTGCTTTAGTGGCCTCTCCTGCTGTTTTGGTAGATTTTTGATCAGAGCCTCCTGAGTATGTCTTTGTGTGTTTCAGTATGATTTGAGGTCAGAGATGGTATTATGTGAGACTGGGTCTATGGTGTGTGTGGTTACCTTCTTCCTCCTTCTGTCTGGTCTTGCCAGTCCTATGTTGAGAGAGCTCAGCCCAGCTTGGCCAAGTGAGAATAGTTGCATCTCTCGCATGTATTTGTGTTTTGCCAGGAGTGAGGAGAGGGTTGTTCGTGTACATGCGAGGCAATTGTAACATTGCCTCAATATTCCCAGGTTCACTCAGCTGAGTTAGTGAAAGGACATTGGCAACTGATCCTCGATATGCTAAAAGGAATAGACAGAAAATCCTTTAAAAAAAAGGTTCTGGGGGATGTGGGTGACCGAGAAATGGGGGTTTGCTTTTTTTTTTGGGGTGCACTTTTCTATAACAAGAGTGTGCTGGGTATTGAGGTGATAAGTACTGTAGGAGCAAGTGCTTAGCTATATAGATAGAGAATAGTCTACTTTGGGAGTCAAGTAGAGGTAATTTATAGTTGTAGGATACACTAAATAGAACAGTAGTATACTTTGAGGAAGGTAGTTTTAAGGGAAAATTCTGAAGAGTGGACTTTAGGTAGCCCTAATAGTTTAAATCTGGCTTAACCGGCGCGCTGCCCTTAGTGTGCAATGGTAGCAGTCTGCTGAAGGCTAAAGGCTGCCTTTTATAGCAGGGGCTGGAAAAAAACAGGAAATGAGACCCAAAATGGCCAACGAACTACTCAGTTGCTGCTTCTAACCACTCCTCTGGAGGACAAACAAGCAGCTCAATACTCCCACTCCCACTGGTGAGTAAAGAAACTACCTTGGCACACACAAGAAAAAAAATGGAGGAACACAGAAACCAATATAAAGCCCAGGGATCAGCAAAATCTGATCACTGGAACAACTAGCTTGTGGTGTTTAGGAAAGGAGAAATATTTTTTGTTTTTTTTGCAGACAGACAGGAAAAAAATGCAAATGCTTTGTTTTTGACTAAATTGCTATCAAAGGCTGGTACACTAGTGTATTAGTTCTTCCTTGTTACTTTTTAAGCAATACTTTTAGCCCGCTGTAAGTGCAATCAACAATATAAGCTCACAAAAACAGGAAAATAAGGTAATAAAAACAGTAATATAGGCAGCAAACAGTGGTCGAAAAGCTCAAAAAGATCGAAAAATGCAAACAAAAAGTTTAAAAATACTTTATGATCAAGAAAGTTGCTTTTTCTGCTCTCTGCTGGCTTAGGAACTCTGCAGGGGACCACGAGGAGCTATGCCAAGTTCTCTAATGTTGTGAAAAGCCCGCCAAAGCTGCTTTATGAGCAGCAGGGGCTGGAAAAAAACAGGAAATGACCCAAAATGGCCAATCGAATTACCAGTTGCTGCTTCTAACCACCCTCTGAGGACATAGAATAGTTGTGTAAATTCTTACCATAACCATAGATGTCTTCTCTTCTATGTTGCAGTATTCTGTCCCTCCCACCTTCCTCCTGCATCTTGTGTCTTCCCTGGATAACTTGTTTTCCTTAAGACTCCTGTTCCTCATGGGGCATTCTAGGTTTGAGGATGGTACATGTGGACATCCTTTTATGGCTGACATCAAAGCAGATGTGTGACCTCCCACGTACTGGCAATGGCTTGAAGCTTTTGTGTACTGGCTGGACGTTGGGTCATAGGGTGGAATACAACCCATATGTAAAGAATAGTGCAACATAGAAGTGAAGAACTTCTATGGTTATGGTAAGATTTTACACAACTGTTCTTTCTTGAGGCTTTCCAGGATGCTGCTTTTTCCGCCTTTTCTGAAGTTGATTATCAACCACCAGCTGTTAAAAAGACCAGACAGGTTTTACAAGGTGCTTGATGACCTCACATATTTGTACAAGAATCCAGTGGCATACCCCTCTGCAAGATCACTCTCTTCAGCTAAACCCTCTAAGCTTCTGCCCAGTGCTAATGCCTTCCCTGTGGACAAAGATAGTAGGGCTGTGGATAGACAGGGAAAGAAGGTTTACACTTCTGCTACCCTTGTTTTAGGGCAACTAACTACCAGACTCAAATGAAAAAATCCTTTATACTGGACCCTTCTACAGTAGAGTCTAGGCATCAAATGCCGAGCTTACTACCCCAGGCCACTCAATAGCCAGACATAGCATTAAGTGCAGTTAGGGTGCTGTGGATGCTTCTTCTAGGGCAGTTGCCACTGGATTTGTTTGCAGATGTGCATGGCTTTGCAGTCAGCCTATCCGTGAGGATTCCAAGTCTCCATTGGACAAAGACTTGCTGTTTAGTCCTCAGACTGCCAGCGTGTTCAGAACTTTTCGAGACCAAGGTAAGACTACGAAAGACTTTAGACAGACACTACTGTCCTCAATTCCTAGATACCATAGGAACTACCCATATAAATCTACCTCCTTTATTAGAAAGGATCCTAGGACAGTTCCAAAACGGACAACCCCCTAGGAAAAGGTACACTGACAAACCCCTTAGGGAACCTCCAATGGGGAGGCCTTCCTTTGGAAGCAAAAATCAGTGACTACCTTTGCAACACCCCCTCCTGCTGCCCTTTGCCACATCACTCCCCTTTCCCAAAAGACTGTCACTCTCCCTGGCCAGGTGGGAAGCTGTTACCACAGACAAGTGGGTCCTCTCCACTATCAAGGACAATTATGCCATGTCTTGAGAAAATATTCTTCCTCTAAAAGGCATACCAAAACCTCCTTAAAACCAGGTATCCCTTCTAACATCCATCATTCTAGACCTCTTAAATGAGGGCACCATCAAGCAAGTCCCAAAGAACTTCATGGGAAAAGGAATTTACTCCAGGATTTTTCTAGTCCCAAGGACAGAAAGGACAGTGAAGGCCCATCCTAGACCTGTCTCTTCTAAACATTTAGGTGAAGTATCTTTCAAAATGCACTCTACTCTCTTTGATCCTCCCCCAGGCTTTTCTTATTGTCTGTACATCTGAAGGATACCTACTTATACATACACATTTATCCTTCTTGCAGGAGATTCCTCAGGTTTTCTTCTGGCTCCTCGTATTTTCAATTTACTGCTTTCTCTTTTGGTCTTTCCACAGCTCCAAGAGTGTTCATGAAGTGTCAAGCTCAAGTAATAGCTTTCTGTCACTCTCAGGGAATTCAGATTTTCCCCCACCTGGACCTATTGATCCAGGTACTCTTTCTCCAAAAATTCTTCTTCAGCAATTAGACTTCACCCTTTAACATTCTGATGGGTCTGAGTTTCACTGTAAACTACAAAAATCCCACATGGTCCCTACAAAGGATCTGTGTTTCTTGGGCTACAGACTGTATACACAGAAAATGCATGTTTTCCTCCTCCAGGAGAAATTTCAGTCTGTTCAGATTTTTCCAAAATCTCTCTCTGCAACTCATTGCTCAGCAGGGGAGATGCTAAGGATTTGGGATTCATGGCATCCACCTTACCTATGCCTTCCCTGGTCAGGCTTCACATGAAAAAAATCCCATAGTACCAGAAGTGTGTGGTCTCAGCACTGTCATCCCTTGGATACACTGATTCATGTCCTTCCTTGTCTCAAAAAGGTGTGTAAACCAAGTAAAGCTGTGCCATCACAGTGAAGGTTAAAAACTCCTTTAATATACTCAAAATCTATAAAACTGTAAAAACTCAGAATGAAAATAAATAGATGTGGATAAGCACTTTTGGCAGTTGTCTTAGATCCTGTTTTGTTAACAGAACTGGTTTTAAAACATAATGATCCGTCAATCTGCCTGTTGTACCAGGAGTCTCCGCCCCTTGAGTAAAGGTTTTAAAGGGACCAATGCCATTCAAGCCAGACAACTTGTCCATCCAGTCTCAATTTCTGTTCTGTTAAATAGATCTCCTCCTCTTAACTTTCTTCTATTCCTTCCAAAGTCATAAAAGAAAACTTGTAATCAGGATGTTTGGCAATATGTTGAGACAAAGCACTAGTTTTGTTATGTAATCTAATGCCACTCAGATGTTGCAGAATTCCTTCCTTGAAGGGTCTGTTGGACTTGCCAATATAAAATCCATTGCACAAACAGGAGGTGGCAACATATATAACATTTTTAGTGTTACAATCCGCATACACTCAGATCTTGTATCATTCTGATCTTGTATGTTTTCAAGGTAATCGGATGCTTAAATAAATTGCTGGAATTTATGGTGAGACAAACTCTGCATTTTGTACAGGGAAATGTACCACATCTCAAAGTAATTGATCCAACTCCAAATCCATGTTTATCCTAACACAGTAGCTTCTTTAAGTTCTTATTTTTAAAGCAGAATCTAGGCATCTCACCAACTATACATCTGATATCAGCTATCAGTATATTTCAATTCCTCCTGATAACTTTACATACCTGTTGAACATCATAACTGAATGTAAGCAAGCATCTCAGCTCCCCCAGTTTCACTTTTTTTCAAGGGTTCAAGTCATCTTCCTAATCTGTCTCTCCATCCAAAAAGTAAGGATGAGCTCTCGTATTTCTTAAGACAGTTGTTATCCAAGACTCACTTCTGGATTTCCCTCTTCTTATGTCCATGTTTGTAGAAATATTGTATCAAGCAGTCTGTCTGTTCCTTGTATGCATCCTCACTGGTACAAAGTCTGGATGTTCTGAGAAGCTGACCTTTAATGACATGTGGATAAACATGTCTAGGATGCATGCTATTTCTATGTAACATGATTTTCCAGTGGTCTTTTCCTATGTATTTGAGTACTGAGATTGCCATCCATTCCATACTGTCCATTCCTAATTGTCCCCATTGTGCTCATTTTAACAAGCTCAGCCTCTTGTAGGGCTGAATCTCTTGCACAGTACTTAGAAAAAGAAATAGGATGTCAGGGATCTTCACTTGCTATAGCGTCCACCAGTTCTGCTTTCGAGCCCTCTTATAAGTACATGTAGAAGCATCTAAAACTTACAGTGGTGGCAGATGCTACAGCTTTGCCATCATCCAGTCCATTCAGGCTAATGATTATCAAAGGATATGAGATGCCTTTGTAGCCCCTTTTGACAACTGAGGGAGTGTGGAAGATCACTGTTGAGTACCCTTGGGGAGGCCACAATGCCCATTGGCCCCTTCACATCTGCACAATCCAAAGGACTAGGGTTGTCAGTTGACTCAGAAGTTGGGCTATATGCCCTAGCTAACCAACACCTGTGCTAGGTCTTCAAACAGGGGGGCAGAACCCCAAAATCTTCTGAGAGGTCATCAGTTGACCGTGGGCAGGTAGTGGTTTCCTGCCTGTGGCATGGTCCCAGTACCTCCAAATCCACACCCAGGACCAAGTCTAAGGCCAAACTAAAAAGTATTCTTCCTGGCATGTTTCAACCTAGGCTTCCAGGCTCTGAATCACGTTAGGGCTACCAGCAAGGTCTGTTAAGACTGCCTGTTGATTTTTTCAGATTGTAACTGTGATGTTATGAGGTAGTGCCATCTGTGCCAGGGAGAGTAGGGCAGTACATGTGTACATATGCCACCATAGCTAGCTGGAGTTGTGTAAAGAATTTTATTTGACTATCACACTGATTTGTACAGATGTTTGAGTTAAAAATATACTTGTAAAGTTACTTGTGTTAAAAATGCATCAGCAGTAAGTCCTGCTGGGCAGAAAGAATGTTTGCATGTTTATTGGGTTGTATTGTTGTAACTGATCAAATGTGTGTTTTATAAGAGAACCCATGAAGGGTGGAAAGTTTGAAATTGTATTATAGCTTTCAGATACTGTCACAGATTTTAGCAAAGCTCTGTGAGAGTATTGTACCAGAGTTAGGTGACCAGAGGTGATGTCATCCTCTAACCAGCATCTGGTTTCTTTGGAACCCTCCAACAGCACTTTAGAATCTGACAAGATATATATATCTCACACATCCACACAGCCAGAGACATCATATGGCTTTTGCTGTTGTCAGAAACTCTGCACACATCACCTTGCCTTGCTTTAGTAAGTAGTTGGGGAACAGTATCGCTTTAGTCAGGGGCATTTAGTGAGAATAGTTTAGTATTGTTTTATGTATCTGTAAGAAACTATCCAACTGTATTATATTTTATATCTCTGTGGTTGAAACTCTCTTTATTCATCTGTTTTATTTAACATTAAATATTTTTATTACTTTTCTTTGTGACTGATCATTTAGAGAATACTTTTAAAATCTTGAGTACGTGTGCTTGTTTTAGTGATGCTGTAGGTGCTCCTGAAAGCCTTGCTGCTTTGGTCACAACCAACCATTTGTATTAGTATTAATTTTACACAGAATAATTGGGTCCCCTTTGTAAGAGCCTTAGGGTAGCTGACTGGTGGCAGTGTGATTACCTCAGAGTCTGGGCAGAAAGGGGCACAGCTAGTAAATCTGTGCCAGGTTTTCCCAGGAGAATAATATATACATGTGTGCGTGACTCAAATAAGTCCATGTGTCAACTGCTGGGAACAGGGGCACAGAGCTCCTAAGTGGACAGTGTGAAATTTTATGTGAGTCTGTAGAGAGAAGGAGAGACCAGCCCCAGGTCTGGAGTCTGCTTCCTGTGTGCTGTTAAGGGAAACTCTGCTTGGTGCAGAGGGCTGCATCTAAAAATATTGTGTGAATCTATCTTTGCTCTTAGTGACAGTCTCTCACCAGAGTCAGTGGTGAGGATTGAGTTTCCTTGATTGCTGGCCTGGAGTAGGGACTCGTCACAGTAGCTTCCAGACAGCATGTTCCCTCTAGACATCATGCCCCCACATAATCTGTTTCTGGGAAAAGAAAGTGAGGAAACCCCTTAGGAATCCTCAAATTATTATGAGTTGGCTTATGTAGACCAGTTATCTACAGGTTTATATGCCAGTTCTGACATGGGGTATCTTAGCTGTAGTTTCACTACCTGAGGACTTCTCCTTTGGCTAAACACATCATATAATGAGGAGGTGTTGATACTGGGAAACTCTGGCTTTCTCCAAGTCTAAGAGAAGGGGTAGAGAATTTTTGAAGTTTCCTGCATGTGAGCCTTTGGCCATTCCTCCAGTTCTAGAAGTAATGATATTTTGGACTTGCAACCTGACTCCTAATCACCTGCTTCTAGGACACCAGACCATTTTATAGAGTCCTGGATTCCCACAAGCACCTTTTCAAGAATCCTATTGCTGGATCCAGAGCTGGTGACTTATGGTGCGCTTCTAGGAAACCATTGCCAAATAATGATGACTATAGGACCCTTGATCGATTTGGCAAAAAAAAGTCAGTACTTCTGCCTCCCTGACTATGAGAGCTCTCGATTGCCAGTTCATATGGCTAGGTACCAGGAAAACTCTACTAGGTTATGTGAATGAAAAGCATGAGGGGATAGAACATAGAGCTCTCTCCAAAGAACTGCTAAATATCAGTGACTCTGAAGTTGCAAAGCATTGTTTGCATTGTGGATGTTGTTTGTGTTTCACTGCTGAAGTCATCACACTTGGGTTATCCTGACAGTCATAGCCCTCATTCGGCTCAAATACCAGAGGCTTAGTATTTCTGTGCCAGCTGCTGTCGCTCCAGGACTGACGTCATGTCATCAGTGGTATAAAATCAGGCAGCCGACACCATTACATCAGTCTTTCTTGCCGAGGAGCCCGAAGCAGTTCGCATGAGTGCCGGTCGGCCGCTACCCGAGTTTCATTTCCGAATTTAAGTTGAAGTCTTCTAAAGCTAAGTACCCCATTGGGGATCCTTTTTTCTTGCTCTAACCAATGGCAGAAAAAGTTAACAATTGCTTCGCCTGTAGAAAGCAAATACCACACAGAGACTTCCATTTTTACTGCATCACCTGTTTAGGCCCAGATCACGACGTGCCTCGCTGTCACTTTTGTGCTTTGTTAAATGCCACAACTATACTTCATTAGGCCCTTATTGTAGCTAAACATTTTTGCTCTCGGTCCCCATATTCCGATATGGTTTCAGTAAGCCATCTCAGTACCGAGCTTCAAAAAAAATGTAAGTATAAAGACAGAGACAGATCGCACAGGTCAAAAACTGCCTACAATGCTTCTGTTAGCTAGTCATCAGAATGCTGGTCATCAGTGAGGTGCTTTCTCAGCCCCTGATGCCTGCCTCTGTGGATTCACAGGCCGCTACCGGGACCTGTTTGGAGTCCAGTATGCAGCAAGACTAGTCTTTGACTAAGCAGCCTGCGGATGTCGCTACCTTGGATGGGTCTGGAACCACTGAGCATCCTGCAGATGTCTCTACCTTGGATGGGTCTGGAGCTGCTGAGCAGGCACTGGCTTCCGAGGAAGTTCTTCGCACTACCGATATTCAACACAAACTGACGACTTATTTCACGTCTTCAGTTCTTTCTAAAACTGCTGAGTTTCTAAGGCCCAGGGTACGAAGTATGCCTAAAAAAACGATGACCCAAGCTCAGGCACCTACTTCCATGCCTCAATTGCAAATGCTTAAAATGGCGGAAGACCTTATGCTTATTAGGGGAAGCCAGCCTACCCCTTCCAAAAGGGAGAGAGACTTGTCCCCAGCAGTTTTATCTGACCAGGAGTCTGATGACTCTGACGTTTCTGAATATGAAAACATGCACCTATCTGCTTATGAGGATTCAGATGCAGAGGAATCCATTCCTTCTGCCTCTCCTTCAGAGGATTTTTCATTTGGTGAAACCCTACATACTTTAAGAGAGCATTTCCAAAGGGAATGTCAGGACTATCCTCAGTCCAAAAAGAGACTCTGGGAATTCTTAGATTTACCACAGCACAGACCTTTAACCATTCCTCCTGTCCTGGATGTTGTGGATGACGTCGTTATGGAATCTAGTTTGACTCCTGACACCCTTCCTCCTGGTCCCAGGAAACCTCACCAGTATTACCCTGACTCTCACAAATTCCCTTCCAAAAATCCTACTGCTGACCCAGAGGTCATCTCCCAAGGACCTAAAGGAATAAAAGCAACCACAGCTAAGAATCCCACCTCCTTGAACAGGGATTCCCAAGCTTTAAACAGATGGGGTAAAAAAGTACACACCTCTGCAACTCTTGCCATTAGAGCACTAAATTGTCAATTCCACATGCTGAAGTACCAGCAAAATACCATGGAACTCCTCAAACAAAAAATATCTACCTTTCCTGCTTGTGCAGAAAATAAAGAATTACAGGAGCTTATGCATTCTGCAAGCCAAGTTACTAAACACACCTTGCAATGTGGCTTTGATGCCCTAGAAGCATCTTGCAGGGCAGTAGTCACTGGTTCTGTACTTAGAAGGCATGCTTAGCTTAAGGAACAGACCTTGCCAAACCATGTCATATCAAAACTATTAGACGCACCATTGAACAAAGATAGTTTGTTTGGTACCAAGGCAGAGGAGGCCTTAAAAACGATGGAAGAAAAAGATAAATCTATGCAGACAGACTTCTTACAGGTCCAGCCTCCAAGGTTCAGTAGGCATTGCCCCTCCAAGCACTGGTCCTTTCCGGCCCCTCCAGGCCAGCTCAGACAAGACCTAGGGGAAGCAGACCCCCAGACAGCAGTCACAGGGAATGCAGAGATCTAAGCAATGGAGTTCCACCATTTCAAATACAGGGAGTGCTAAGCCACCCCCTTTATGGAAAGAACTCAAGTAGTTTTAAACCACTGCTTAAACAGCATTTTAACCACTTCTGGTCCTGTACATGCTCATCACAGGTTAAAACTTTTTCAATGTACAATACTGTCCTTAAACATATGCTCAACCTCTTATGGAAATGACAGTACAATTTTTGTACATAACTGCTGCCTGTACAATCCATTGTTTCACGTGTGCTTTCTCTTTGGTAACTTCCACCTCTGTAAAATCCTAGAATGTATATGGATAATCTAACTTCTGTTTGTGTATAAATGTAAATAGAAATGCAACTACTTCGCGTTTGACTGGAGCTTGGTATAATGCAATGTAAGCAAGTGGAGCTTTTCTCCCCAGCCTCCGCTGAAAGTGGGTATTACTCAGTCGGACTTTCCCAGTAAACAAAGACAAAAAAATGTAATGTTCCCAATTAATTTGGACAATTTAGGTTTTAATACATGTAGAACTCTGAAGTTCTAGGTGCCAGAATGGAAGTGGTTTTGCTCTGTAACACCTTTCTATAAAAGCATGGGCTACTACATTACAGTAAGTAGGTTACATAACCTGTTTGTGAAGCAGATAATAGTCTGTATTATGTTAATGCACAGCCTCTGTCGTCTACTGGAAGTGCATTGAAAATACTTATAGTAAACCAAGTTAATACAGTATATAGCAAACCCTGTTAATAAGTTGCATACTTGGATATAGGGAGTCAAACACAGAACTTGGGAATTGGGTTTCATTCCCTGGTTTCCTGAGTTAAACGCTTGGCTTCCTGTTTTGGCTCAACTGCTTGTGGAAGAATAGGAGAAAATGCAGATTCCTGACTGCATTTTTTCTAGGACACATTGAAAGAAAACATCCTCCCTTTCCCAGTGTAAAACAGAGTGATATAAAGGACTGGATCTTCTTGATCTCTGTAAACAGTTTCTCTATAGTAATATTTATTTTGGGCTGTAAGTTAGGATAAATAAAACAAAGTTTGAACAATATGTATTGATGCTGGCATCCTGTAAAAGACTGAAATTAAAAAGCAGCAATCAGTACACTTGATGTACAAGTGCTGAGAAGTATACAGAAACAAAAAGGTAATCCCTTTACTAATGGTCTCTGTGTAGAGTGCATGAAATAGCAGGTGATGCACTGTACAATGCAACAAACAGCAGATAATGGCTGCTTTCCAAAGGAATGTGAACTTTTTTACCTTATTGTTGGTGCTTGAGCCAGAGTTGAGCTTAAAAGAGCAGCAGTAACATGCTTCTGAACTTCAGCACAGCTTTAGCCAGAGCATCCGTTGAACGTTATGTATGTGGCAGAAGCAAATCATGTTGCCCTTGAGAGCAACTGCTGTTCCCACATTCCTGTAGCTGTGCAGTAGCTCAGTACTAAGTACTGGAAGTGCTGTAGGTCAGTCAGCAGGACAGAGCATTGCACTGTAGCTACTGTCATAGATGAACTTTCCGGAAAAGGCATTGGGAGTGTCAAGATTAACCCCTTGGTAAAGCATTGTACTAGCCTATGTATACATAGCAAGCCAGCACAGAAATGGTATCAACCTTAAAAGGCACCTTTAGTACAAGAGAACTTGCAAGTATAGGTTACATCCACTATAAATGTATTCTTCACAAAGGTTTTAGTTAGAAAATATAAAATATTAGCCATTTGGAAGAAGCTTATCCTCCATATGATGTTGTATATACTGTTTAATACATATCATAAAACATAACTGTTTGACATCCAAATCAGATTCAGGCCAACTATTTTGACTCCAAGAACAGATTGTTCTTTCCAGTAAAATATGTGTATACTTGCTGTGAACAGTATGTCTCATAAATTGTAAAATGAATCGAGACTAATTTAACTATAGTAACATTAGTGTTATGCATTATCGATAAAATGTTAAGACATGCAGTAATACTTAAGAGATTAATAGTAGTGCTTAATCCTAAACACCTTACTAACAACTTTCACAATAACGATTTGTGATCAAATGCAAAAAAAGTAATTTTCAGCTAAGTTTGTACTATAAATAAACTTTAAGCTGCAGTTGAATGATGTCTGATGTAAAAGTGGACCTGCAGTGAGATAGTGACTGAAGTGTGTGATTTGCATATATTATTACCTGTCGTGCCTGATATTTTATTTATGCATATTATAAGCTTGCTTGTTGGACATAAATGCACCCAATTTCCTGTTACTATCTTGATGTCTGAGTCTGCCTTAAATGTGAGGCATGATATGTTTGTATTGTAAGTCTGCAACCTGTTTTTTTATGCTCAACTTGTATGACCTTTTATATGATGGCCATCTGTAGGTTTGCTCTTGGACCCACCCATAACAGAAAGGTTTCTGTTTTGGATTAGATACATTACCCAGTTAACACAGAGATTCAAAAATAACAAAAAGATAGAAACGTGGTCTAGGCAGCAGTTAGGATAATGAAGGAGTTTTCCTTTTCTTGAAGTATTATCTGTTTTAACTTTTTCAGCAGGCTTGTCTTCCTTTATCTGTTAAGTTTAATGTAAATTTCAACTTTATCATTGGAAACATTAGATCAGATTATTTGAGGAAAACAGTGAAGGATATAGTTAGTAAACACAGCAGTTAGTAATGCTCATAGAAGATCGTCACATTTATTACATACATTTTTTGAATTCTTTTTTAAGTAGACAGTTGTAAAATGGGATATATGTGCTTAAGAACCACAGTCATGAGAAGTGCATTAAAAAAGTACACTTTTTGTTGATTTCTGTAATAATTTAAGTATTTTGGAGTATCGGGAGAAGCCATTTAAACCATATATTTTTGATTGCACCAGGCTTTAAACGTGTAAAATTAGAGTTTATCCAATACCACAGCCCAAGGAAGAAAGTATAAAAAAAACAAGCATACACTGCCAGATATCCCAGTATATTCCATAATTTCAAAAAGAACACAAAATTTCTCCAAAACTCTTCTTTATTAAAACACAGAATCCTCGCTCTACATAAAATTAGAGTTTACTCTAATGCACTAAGTTGACCTGACTTATTTTTGTATGTCTGAATTGAGCAGCTAACTACATTTTAACTGTAGGAAGTACAGTGTTAGTTTTGCTTTCTTGGTTTGAAATATTGTCTACTGACTTCTCTGTTGTTAATATCTGTATTTTTTGCCTGTGACATCATTATTAGTATTGTTTATTAACATTGTATTAATATTTGCATTTCTTTACTTTTATGTAGGCCATGGCTATAAAAACGTCCATTTTGTATCACACCATTCACCAGTTTAACAGACATTCAGTAAATAAATGCATTTACACATTATACATTTGTTTAAGGATGGCAGCTTTGCCAAGCAGCCATTTTGTTACTCTTCCTTTATTTTTTAAGAACAACATTGTTAGAGGGTATTTTTCTAGACTCTAAGTTAACCAGTTTGTTTATTAAAAAATACCAGTGGAAATGGGAGTGTATTTTGGCAGTGCCAGGCAAAGGAACTGTGAATGGTGCCTTGCTTTAGGCTATAATTAATATTTATGGATATTGTTTATACGTGAAAGAAAAAATCTATATGCTGTTATAATTGAGTATTTATTCATTGTGATTTGTGGTAGAATACAAAATGTAGTTCAGGGAAATATCATCTTGAAGGTTACACATGAGAATAAGGACCTTTACATGTTGGATGCCTTCTAATTTTGTGTAACATGAAAGTGGATGGACTAACAGTAATATGTGGTGAAAGAGGAAGGAAATGTTTAATTACTAAAGGCTTAGTTTCAAGTTTTCTTCACCTTCTATTAGAGCCCAGTTATAAAGTGCTAAGATTAATTGGACTTGCTGATATAACCATAGTGGAATGGCATTCATTTCTTCCTGTGACAAAACCAATCTAGAATAAAACACAGTGTACAGTTAATGTCTGTATTCTAACTCCTTCAATACTAATTCAGTGCACTTCTGCACTTGTTTTCACTGTCCGTGCACTGATTGTATGTTTCAAATCCCCTGGGGTTGCATGTTTTACATCACAATGATTGGTTTCCAGTGTGCACATGGTATATTTCTCTAATGTGTTTGTTTTATGACTGTGTTTATTCTGACTGCTGCACTGGCTCTCCCTGCTAGGAAACTGTGGATATACTGCCCTCCATTGGGAGGGTGGCCTAATGGTTAAAGTGTTTGCCTTACAAACACAAGGTGTGGTGTTTGAGTCTCACAAGGGATAATTGGCTAGGCTTAAAATGGCTTGCAAGGGCAGTTAGCTTAGTACTAATCTATAAACCTATGTGGACTGCATAGATGGACTTCCCTGATGGTATAATATTTTCCTTATTTAAAGACAGCAGTGTTGTAGTGCATGTCTACTGATCGCACACTGATTTTTTCAGGACTGGTACATGGCAGTACATGTTACTTTGCTTTTCTGACGATGCTTTTTAACTCCCTTTGCACTTTTATCATTCTGTTGTATTATAACACCATCAGCCATCTGTGATACTTATTGTCAGCATTGTAAATGTGTGCACAAACTTGCAACAACTACTGAAGGTGCAAATGCACCCTTGGTGTTTACCTCTGCTACTAGCACTTAGCTGTAAGATGCAAGGTGAGTTAAGATGATGTAGCCACTGGCTGTGCTGCAGCTGCAATGGGGAACTACTCGTGCAGAATGGCCCTGCCCACATGCATATATGATTAATATTGCTGCACATTGCACATGCAGTGTAAATAGTGCTAGCTTGGTTGCAGTCAAAGATGTGAAGTTTATGCATCCCTAGGTCAACCTTTACAGAGCATGAGCAGTGACTTGCATTCTTTAATATTTAAAATATTTAAGACTAATTGTAAATTAGGGTGTTTTTGAATGTCTTGAAATTTTGAGGCCCTCATGTTAAATGAACTAAGATTAAGGACTTTAGGGTTTAAGACAATATATATAGAATTTCAACACTCTGTATGTTTCCTGTAATATAATAAAAATATATTTTGTGCTTGTCTGAGTTTGAAACTAGATATCTGTACATTTTCTTTAAGTAATGTAATAATGAACTCTAGGGAAGTATGTTATGGGAATGACTACTGGTGCAATTACTAGTGCTGTTAGACTTGCTTGAAGATTGTAGGATATGTTTGAACTGGACATGTCATGTGATAGTTCGGGTATAATTGCCTCTACTGTTTTTGAATTATGTTCCCATGACTGACCTGCTTTAACTATGTGATACTTGTCTGAAAATTTATATTACTCAAAGTTAACTAAAGTACATCAGTGTCTTGCAACTTTTGTATTGAAAAAATTGTATAAATAGCTATGAGGGTGTTTTGAATGGCTGCATTTGTAAGTTCCTTTGATTGGTTTTGTAAGTATAATTGAAAGAAGATTGAAAGCTACAAGGGTGCTTCATTGTAAGTAGTGTCATAGCTCTCAGTGCATTTCATGCATTGTAAAAGCAAGACACTTTATCGATGTAACCACAAAAAAGTTCCACAGTGTAAAGTCAAGACCAGAAGAACAAAAGGTTCCACTGCGGATGATCCAAATGGTGTGGATAACAAGCAACAAATGATCCTTTGGTCCAAAATGTAATGAATGATTTAGAAAGTCACAAAACTGTACATGAAATATGTAAAATCAAAAAATGTTTAGTGTACGCCTTCTTCCCTTAAACAAACAGGACTTAATTGGAACAAAGTATTTAAAATGTGTAAGGGTGTGTGTGTGTATATAATATATATATATATATATATATATATATATATATATATATATATATATATATAGTCTACATTTAAATCGAAGTTTCAAAACCTCAAGTTTCTTATGGTCAAAATCATATGATCCAGTTTTGAAATTTCAAAATTTAAATTAAACAAGAATTTTTTTTTTTTTTTTTTACATTTTAATAGGGGGACAAGCCCCTCCCCTGCTAATTAAAAATGCCAAGTCCAAGATCACACTACTGGGAGGAAAATGGTAAATATACTATCATGCACTGTACAACAACCTGCATTTAAATTGTTCGAAGTTTCAAAACTTCGATCTTGCAGTCTCGATGATAAGAAATTTGAAGTTTTGAAACTTCAGAATTTAGTAGTACACCCATATGTGTGTGTGTGTTTGTGTGTATACACACACACACACACACACACACAGAATGTATATAAAAACTATGCATACAAATATATATAGATATATGTACATGTACACAAAGTACAACCCTTCTGTTGATTAAAAATAAGTAAAAAAAAAAATCAACTTCCCAAGTTAAAGTAATTTAGTAAGGAATCAAGTCTCCAGTTAATGAAGATAATCCAACCAGTTTGCTAACACAGAAGAAAGTTGATCATGTTGGTTGTTAAACAACATAAAATTAAACTGATAAAAACAAAGAAATAAAAATATTTTTATTCAAAAAATGCTACAACTTAGCCACCCTCAACTTGAGTACAGTAACAACTAAAGCCTGGTCATTTATATCTGGTTTACTAGTGGCATTCAGCCTACGCTGCCACAGTAACTCCTTATATGTTTGATAGTTTTGTATGTTCCACCCTGTGGGTTATGGTCCACATTTTCCAAAATTTAAAATAAAAATGGTCTGAAATTGTCATATTCAGTAGAGTGTATTTTTGATGTGTTCTTAGAATATTATAATTGTGTCTGTAATGAGCTTTCTGAGGGAGTCCTCTATTTGTCGCACATAAAAGGCTGCACATTTCAAACACTTGTCAAGATAAATTAAACACTTTGTGTTACAGTTAACTCTTTATGGAAAAACCCATGGTTTCAAGCTGTCACACTCATAAATAAATTTGCACTGACTGCAAGCTCCACTTTTCCAAGTACCCTTTGTTGAATTGCCAGCTTGACCATGATGGGAACTCCCCCTCAACGAGGTTCTTAATATTTTTGGCTGTGTTATCCACAAAGAATAGTTCCTGTCCCAGTCTCCGCAGTAGAATCCGATGTCTTTAAAATATTCCAGTTTTTTTTAACTATATTTTAAGCTACTGGAGACACTGAGTTGTATTGAAAGATCCTTACTAAAATTAGTAGAGGCGATTGAGTTCTGAGGGACTCCACTGGTGGGGATGGTAAGATGATCATTCCAAGTAATAACTTCAAAGGCTGTCTCTAAAAGGGGTTTGTATTTATCACCCCATCCCTCCACAACCTCATCACTAATGCATTTCACCAAGGTCTCAGGATAACCCCCGTCTGTAAACGCACATTCCAATTTCCTCTTTTTCTTTAAAAAGTTTTACTTCTCCAAAATCATTCTGTCAAGTCTGAGGAACTGACCTTTAACTAAACTTTTTTTTTTTTTGTAGGAGTAGGTGACCGCTACTAAAATGAATCCCATAATATAAATGTGTCATCCAAAAAACAAAAAGGTGCCTTGCAGTATTTGAAGTATTCAGTTACAAACAAGAAATGTTGGAATTTTTCCAAGAAGTTTTGTCAGATTGTGATTTTTGTGTCCACAGATGACATTAAGCCTTTGGTTGACTTCATGGACATTCTTTTGAACAACACCGTTATTTTGAAGGGGAGTTAAACAGGTCAGGGGCATTGCAGTTGGTACAGTTAATGGTATATCTATGTTGATGTTATTGTTGTGGATGATCTTGGCTAAAAGTGGTAATATGTTGTGTACAACAATGTTAAACTTATAGTGATCAAGTTTGTCATGACTTTATAGAGAGGAATTTTATTCTACTGAATTTGATGGTTTAAATTGTCTGAATTCACCTTTTTTATCAAGTTACACACACACACACACACACACATATATATATATATATATATATATATATATATATATATATATATATATAATATATATTTATATATATGTATATATATATATATATATATATATATATATATATATATATATATAATATATATTTATATATATGTATACACAGACACACAGAAAGGAAGAAATTCAGTATCACATACTGTTATATGGTGTCAGAAATACATTAAACTGTCAGAGTAATCCAGGGTAGTTAAATCAAATATCTTGGTATTTCAGTAGCAGCATTTCAAGATTGTCCCAGCAACTAGGTGTCTTAATATGATTTACAGACATTACTTAATCAGCACAGCCGCAGTGGTTAGCAGTGTCACCGTACATCAAGAGGTTCTCCAGTTTGATTCTTGCCTGGAATACCTTCTGTGCAGAGTCTGCATGGTCCTCTCTGTGGTCATGTAGGTTTCCCTCTGGGAGCTCTAGTTTCCTCCCGCATTCCAAAGACATGCAGTAGGTGGATTGGACACTCTAAATTGGCCCTAAGTGTATGTGTGTGCATGAGTGAGTGGTACAGATGAACTACCGTGGCTGAGCTAGCCACCTGGCAGTGTAAACCTTGACTCAAGATGATTGTCACTGTTGGTGACACCCTGACCCCATGTGCAAAATGGGAAAAAGGAGTTAAGGATGGATGGATTCTAATCACTTCTCTTTCAGTTTTACATAATATTGTTACATTTAGAAATTCTATGAATGAATGTAGGGACTGAGTTTGTTTTCCAATTTTTTGTAATAATTTTTCTAGCTACCACAAGGAGACTCCAGGACATTGTTTAGCTTTTACAGGTAATGAAAGGGAAACATGTACTAGTATTGTTGATAGAGTTAAAGAACAATTATCGGACCATAATACCTTAAAAAAATTACTTCTGTCTTACCAAAAGACATTTAATTTCTCACAGTCCATAAAGCAATGTGCTCAATCAGCTTTTACATCCTTATTGCATCTCCAGCTAATTGAAGAAATCACTTTACTAAATTTGGAAATTTTATAAGGAGTAACAAACACTCTATGTATATATTTCCACATAAAGACTTTCTTTTTAATTTCTCCATGTCTTTTTGGTTTCTATTACCATGATGGGAATGGACCCCATTTCTTATTCAAAGTATGATTAAAGTTCATTAAATTAGTATTGTTTCAATCTTTGTTGTCAGCCAGAAGTGTTTTTTGCAGCACCTGTAATGTGCTCAGTAATGACTCCTCCTACAATTCGTATGGAGTTACATGTATTGGTAACATATCTAATTACAATTTGTAGATTCTTTTTTATAAGATCCACTGCTCCTACTGCTATTGGAACTGTCTGGGTATATTTCTTCCACATTGCTCTCATTTCTGCCTGTAAATCCTGATATTTTATGACTTTTTGTGTCTCTGTACACAAGACACTGCAGTCACTGGGTGTAGTGATTTCAATGATCAATGCTACATTTGTCTTCTTTTCATGGAACATTATATCTGATTTTCTCGCATCTGTCTTTTGAACTGTTGGTAATGGGTGATCCCATGTAATGTAGACTTCATTTTCTGTGATGCTTTGTGGTTCATGTTTTCAGTGTTTTTCAGCCACTTCAGTACCATAATGTTTGCACAATCCCCAGTGCTACAGTCTTGCCACATTATTCTGCATGTACATAGCCCACTATCTTGGGCCCCTATATTAACCTTTCATCCTTTGGTTTGAATTTGCATCTCCTTAACCATTCCTGTGCTCAGTCCTGATCAACATGAGGTTCTTCCAGAAGTTTTCTATGCTTGCAACTATATTTATACATTTTCCGCATTTCTTGCCTTTTCATCTGATCCTTCACCTTATATTCTTTCATTTGTTGGTGCATTCAGTTGCTGCCTGATTCTTATCTACTTCTGGTTTGATTTCCATTTCTACTTGACACCGATATGCTTCTTCTAGACTAAACAGGGAAATCATCTTTGATTTATTCTCATGTTTCAAAACTTTCACTATGTATGGGTCTTGTGAGCAGATACTTGTGCAGCCCCACAATTGCAGATCTATACATGTAATCAGTTTCAAGGAAGCCCATGCCTTGTTCGGAACGGGGAATATATAATCTTTGTTGCATTGATTTTTTTATAAATCATTTGGTGAGCATGAAGCATCTTTCTTGTTTTCATGTATAATCTATCCAGCATGTTTTGGGGCCAGTCAATCACTCCGAAACCTGTAAGTTAGGACTGGAAGAACAAATTGGCTTGTAGCTTGAATTTTATTCCTAGATGTCTGCACTGTTTTCAGGATTAAGTGTTCTAAAGTATTCCTTACTAAGTTTTATTCACATTTGTTCATGTTTTATTGTTGATCCTTCATGAATTTCCTCTTGCTCAAATTCTTTTATATCAAATTCTTGTCCCATACTGGTGTTTTCTTGGTGCTGCGGTTTTCATCCTTTAAAGGTTGCTTTTGTATATTTGCCAAGACCAAATGACATTCTTATATGGTCTGAAAAAGTTTTGACTACTTGCAGTTGTGCTTTCAGTTCCTCATCTGATGAGCGGTACATGTTTTAAATCATCAACAAAGAGAAGATGAAAGGTCTTTACACTTTGTTGTTTTCTAGGAGCCAAACTGTAGTCATCACCAAATCTGGTAAGTAGACAGCTTAAAGGGTTAAGGGCAAGACAGAATAGCATCAGTGATGGAGTCACCCTGGAATACACCCATTTTAATTTTTATCCCTGGAATAATAATCTGTCCTTTATTATGACTTAATTAGAAAGTAGTCTGCCATTGTTTCATTGTCATTGTAATGTAATTGATCAGTTTAGGGGAGTATCTTTTATACATTTTTACCTACAAATTCATCTGATGTATTTCTAATAAGGATAGTAATTGACTCAATCATCAAACTTATAATCTTTCATTAAACATTCTAATGATTTAATCTTCCCTTTTTCAAAATAGTCATGCCATAATGCTAACCCATTCCTGTTTAATATAGTTATTTCAACAGTGATCTGAGTTTTTACAAATCTAGAGGTGCATGTGATGAGAAAGCATAAGAGTTTCCATTTTAAAATTAATGGGATTTTATAAATTTATTTTTTAACTTTTTAAGGTTGATTTCATATATGAAGAGTCCAAGGATTTAAATGAAAGTCCCTTTCAAGTATATTTTATTAACAAAATGAAGGGATTGTTGTATATATCCAATTTTTCATGTTTTATGAACCTGTACGTGTCCAATATAATCTGTTCTTGAATGATTTTCCATTGATTAGTATATGTTGAGACTAGCCAGATTATAATAAAATTAGCAGCAATAGTGTAAGATTCTACATCAGAAAAGCTAATATTACCATACTCCCAAAGTCTGATATGGTTTTCATAAGCAATTCTCAGCTTAAGTTACCATAAAATGAAGTTAATATTTTTTAATTTCCTTTAATAATTTGTATCAGATATTAAGGCTATTGAATGAAATATATAAATAACCATAGGTAATCATTTTAATAAAAACTTGCATATCTTCAAACATAAAGGAACACTTATTCCACTTTTAATAAGGAGTAACTCTTCAGTTATTTATTTTTCAAAATTGTAAGTAATAATCTTACTCACATCTTGATGCATTTTTATTCTCAAATATTTTAACTTTTGCACTTCCCAATTATTTTTATATGTCTTTTAACTTATCTAGTAGTTGATTTATCACTATGGTTTCAGTTGTATTAAATTTCAATAATGTTTCTTGAAACTTTACAGTTTCCCCATCTTTTTCACTTCAGTTGTTTAGATCTCCTATAGCTAATAAAACATCATCTGCAAAAAGCTATATTTTAGATTGAAAAATCTTACTAACTGAAAAATCACCATTTTTATCTTTGCCTCTTATACTGTTGCAAATAATAGACGAGATGAGCGACATCCTTTTTTTGTACCTTTGTTTAATGTAAACCCTTGAGAAATTAACAATCCATTTTTAATATATCCTTTAAAATCACAATACAGATTTCTTAATATTCCAGTAAATTGTTTAGGAAATGCAAATGCTTCCAAGTTTTAAGTAGTTGCAATCCATAGAATCAAAAGCTCTTTCAATATTTAACTAATTTTATTTATTTATTTTTGTTCAGTCCATCTGCTAAATCCAAAATATGACTCTCTTGATATACGTTAATCTGTTAACTATAAACCCTGTTTTGATTGTATTAATTTACCTGCTGTATCACAGTCTCATGGTGAAAATAGAAGAAAATACTTATAATTTGCATTCAAAAATGACATAGGTCTTCATGATAAAATTAACTTTTTAACCTTTGCTTATTTAAGTGTAGGTGAAATTGCAGAAAATTTCTATGAAGGAAGAGGAATTATATCTCTCTGGATGTTCCTGAAAACTTCACTCCATAATTCTAAAACATTTAATGGAAGCAGATTATGTAACTCCATACTTAAATCATCTAACCCTGAAGTGTTGCCATTTTTACCATTTTTAAAAAACATCGGCAAAGATTATTTAGTTTTTAGTAATATTTTTTTATAAATAGCAGTTCTGTAATCTTCAACATTCATATTTTTATTAAGATCCTCATGGCATTTTTTTTTTAAATATTAAGCATTTCATCTGTATCTGAAGTAAGATTATTAGTATGGGGATTTATGAGATTAATTATTCTGCTTTTCTGCTTAACATCTTAATTCTATTAGCTAAGTTGTTGAGATTGTTTGCAGTCATTGCATCATTTTGTAGTTTTATTTTTTCTAGAAGTATCTCTACTTTGTATTAAAATTGTTTGATATTTTGTCATTAATTTAGCTCCCCTTGCCAAAATACTTGAAAAATGTATTCAAAAATAATTGTTAGGCTTTCTTCTGCAGGAAGAACTCTTATCCCCTACACAACATGGCTTCCGTCCTTCCCATAGTACTAGCACTGCCCTTTTAACCTATATCGATACTGGAAATAAAGCTAGAAGTAATGACAAACTAGTATCTTCCCTATTTCTAGACTTGTCTAAGCATTCATCACAGTTTGTCACAGCAAACTTTTACTTCAAATGTCCTCACTAGGTCGCTCTCAGCCCACCCTTCTGTAGTTCAAAAGTTACCTGTCCAGTAGGTATCAGTCAGTAAAATGGCACTCCACATACTCTCCTTACCTCCCAGTCACCGCCAGTGTACCACAAGGCTCTATCCTTGTTCTTCTCCTCTCTAACATTTTCACTAGCACCCTCTGTACTTCCACACAACAAGCCACCCCAATACAATACACAGATGATTCAACTGTCCTTTGCACATCTGACAACATGGTACACTGCCAGAAAATTACTCGGGAAGCTTTAACAGCCACTGAAACATGGCCTCGTAACTCACAACTCATGCTTAACCAAAGTCCTCTCAATAATACAACCATTGACGTCAGTGCTCATAGCAAACTATTGGGCATGGTATTGGACAACAATGTTACATTTTAATACAAAATTGCACAAGAAAAAAAAAATCAAAATATAGGGATGATGTAAAGAGCCACAAACTTTATCATTGAAGCAGCTAAAACTACACTTGCCACTACTTATCTCCTCATTCTTCTTTATGGTCCCTCATTTCCTTACTGCTGTCTAATTCTCTTCCCTGACTTTCTCTCTAAATATGCCATAAGCCTGTTTTCCCTCACCTCATATTGCAATTCCAATTTGTATTAGACTAACTTACCTTTACTTTATCTGCAAACTGTCTGAAGTTTTTATAAATATTAAATGATTGTCATATACCTTGTATTCATTTTTAACCAATGACTTTGTCTAATTTGTTATTATTTGAACTGCAAATGTTTTGTTTTATTTTTGAAGATTGTAAAATTATTTTTAATGATTTGTAATAATTTGGAGCTTTTCTCCCTAGGCCTCTTCTGAAAATGGGCTTCTACCCTGTCTGACTTTCCCAGTAATCAAATGTCAAAAAATAAATAAATTAAAACAATTTCTTGTATTATCTCATTTCTTTGTTTAAAGTTTGCTGTATGTATGTTGTCTGTATTTCTAAAAACTTTGTCCCATTACTAGACCATCTTCCCATTCTATTCTTAATATACATTTTTAAGGAATCCCATAATATGACTTTATTAACCTAGCCACTTTTATTAAAGGTTAGAAAATCCTCTATTTGTTCCTTAAGGTAACTCACAAATTCTTTTAACTTCATCATATGTACTGGAATTATGTAGATAATTTGAAATTTCCTTAAATCCATTTATATATTAATTATACTTAATGCATTATGATAAGATGGAGGGCAGGGAATAGTTTTAAAATTAACTTTATTAAGCAAATCCATGGAAGTATAAATTCTATCAGTTTGTGTCCCATGTGAATAAGAATAGTGACTGATAAGTAATGACTTACATTCTGCTTTGTTCCTAAATCAGTTTATTATTGTTAATCCACATATTTAATGCTTTAGCTGCTGCTAGAATTTTAGCTCTTGAATTTACACTCCCACTAAAAAAGTCATACACAATTCCTGACATAATTGCTGTTTATACTTGTAATATCTGAACCAATAGCATGCCAAACACTTTAGTATACAGTGACTAATACTAGCTGTGAGTTGATTGTCTGGTCCAAGTATATGTACTTCCACTCAAAGCCTATATAATGTATGCACCAATTTTATATGAAGCGATTTTTGACCAAATAACTGAGGCAGCATTTTTCTTTATGAAGGTAATGCATTAGGTTATTTTATCTGTTTATTTACACTTTTTGTTGACTGGGTTAGTCCTACCAGGTCAGTTGGCTTCTTTTATCATGGGAGACTTGAGATAGTATACATACTATTTTCCTATGTTTTGCTTCATCTGTACACCCAATAGGGGACCACTGGACCCAGGATTGGTTGAAGGTACATATGTGATATACGGATGCCTAATCCTGAAAACGTTTTGCTGCCAGTCTGAACACAACTTTTGAATAAAGTCAGTACGCAGTGCACCAAGCTTGTTCTTATGTTGGGCCTGTTACAGATAAGTGCCCGGTTGGGGTTCCTTTCCTTTTTTTCTCGTTTTCATGTCATCAAGGAAGGGGAAATGAATGAGAGAGGCAGATTCCCCTTTAAGACTGACATGAGACTTGCTTTTTTTTTGTTTGGGTGCTACATGTGATCATACTCAGTGTAAACTCTGTCAGGCATTTGTCCCCAACACATTCTGCAACCATGTGCCTTCCCTTTCTATTCATCTGGAAAACCAGCTTCTGAAATTGACCCAGGGTACCATGGCTGAATCCACCCACTCCAAAATTCAAATGTTTGCCTCTGGATGTATGAAGAACCCAAGGACTAGCCGGTGTTATTGCCAGTTCTCTCTGTCACTATCCAGTTAGAGGCCACCACAGACCTGCCTACTGACAAGGCTGCTAAGGCTGTGCATATATCTGGTACAGATCTAGTGGGGAACCACAGCTGAATGTATTGGAAGCGTCTAGGGGGATTTCCTAAATTTTAGTTAGGGAAGACATGCCTTGTACCCTCATTGAATCCAGCTGGAGCTCTAAGCCCCCCCCCCCCCCAAGATTTGCCATAGTAGATGCTCCTTTAAAAAAGAAATGGAAAACAAAACATGAGGTTACTATAGTTAAGGATCCTCGGAAAGAGTGGCAGGACTTTACTCAAAGGGTGTTTAATACCCTCATGGCTCTGAAACACCCATATGGATTTGTCTGTCCCTGCTACTGCTCTATGATCTTCCACCACATCTGAAATGCCTAGGGAATCTGATTCTTCTGATAAGGAATTGGACTCAGGTGATGAATCCTAACAGCATTTCTCATGCAATAAAGGGGTCTTTCATTCACCTTCACTTGTCCACACTTCAGTTGACACTCTGGGTGATATGCTTTTGATTGCTTTCAGGGACCAGTTTTCTGAGGGTGTGCTTCAGGTTTTGCAGTACACCAGCAAACCCTCTTCTAGAAAATTGTATGGGGCTAAATGGAAGATATTTTCTATTTGTGTCTCAAGCATGAGTAGGAGCCTTTACCTGTGGGGGGGGTCTCTGTAGTCTTTTTTTTTTTTTTTTTTGGTGTATGTTTGAATTGCTCAGTACTGGGTTGGTATATTCCTCTCTTAAAGCTCATTTGTCAATTTCTGCCTGTTTGCCTTTGATTCCACCGTTGGCTTCTAACTTTGAAGTCGAACAATTCCTAAAAGGTGTCCTTCATATCAGGCCCCCAAGAAAGCCTGTTCCTCCTCCTCCTCAGAACCTTAGTTTTGTTCTTGAAAAATTGACTCCATCCCCTTTTGAGTCTGCCTTTTCTTCCTCCCTACAGTATTGTACTTGGAAGACTGTATTGTTAGTGGCTGTGCCTTATGCCAAGAGTTTCTGAACTCCAAGCCCTTATGGCAGTTTTTCCTTCTCCACTGTCTGCTGGTGAGAAGGTACTACACACCTTGGATTTTTACACAGGCAGCTCAGATATTACTTGGATAAGACCAGATGCATCAGATAGTCCGAGCAGCTTTGTTTCCTTTCATGCCAGGAAATTGGATTTGGCAGTGTCTAAGCAAACCATTTCCTCTTGGATCTCTAAGGCCATTTCCTTTTGTTATACTTTTCATGGCAAGCAGCTCTCCTCTTCTGTTTCTTCTCATTCTGCCAGGGCAGTAGCCTCTTCTGGTGCTTTTTTCAAGGGTCTGGATACTAGATTCATCTTAGAAGTTGCTGCTTGGTCTTCTCTCCAGACTTTTACCAAGCATTATAAGTTGGATGTCATTTCCAGGGCCAGAACAGGATTTGCTAGTGATATCATTCATGGATTTATGGAGGGCTGTTCTCTGCCTTCCTCCTCTGATACTTTCCAGTAGTTTCATACTCTCCCAGTATAAAGAATACTGCAACAGTGACAAAGAAGGATATAGTACAGTTCTGAAAGATCTTACCTTAACAGTACATGTCCTTCTTCTCACTGTTGCAGTATTCAATCCCTCTCTCTTGCCCTCTTTTCGTCGGTACGATTTTGCATTAAGCTATTTTGGGCAAAGATTTAATTATACAGTGTCATTGGATAGCCATCCGACTACCGGAGTTCACAAAAAACAGAAAGAAAAAGAAAAGGACAGGCAACCGAGGCCCAAAACCGATGACAAAGCTTCTCCTAAGCAAGTCAACGGTTCTCAGTGAGGCGCTTTTACAGCCCCTGACGCCCGCTGCTTTAGAGTCGCAGGCCGCTACCGACTCCCACGTGCAGTCAGCTAGGCCACTGGAAACTCAAGCTATTGGAGCCTCGGAGGTTATTCCATCAGATGGGTCCGGAGCCGCTGAGCAGACATCGGCTTCTGAAGGTGTATTAAGACCTAAACAATTATATATTAAACAGACTTCAAAGGCAAAGACTAAAACACCTTTAAAGGCAAAGAAACAAGTTCACCAGCCACATGGACAGGCCTCCATGCCCAAAAAACAGAGGCTCAAAATGGCCGAAGACTTGATTACCTTGATCAGGGATTCCCATCCCCCTCCTGATAAGAGGCCTAGGCAAGAGACAGACTATAAATCTTCAGATCAGGTTTCCATTTCTTCTGATTCCTCTTCTGATCAGGAATATTCTTTTCCCCCCTATGAGGATGCTGATGCTGAAGAGTCAATTCCTTCAGCTTCTCCTCCTGAGGAATACTCTTTTGGGGAAACCTTGCATACCATGAGGGAGTACTTCCACTGGGAGAGACAAGATTTTCAGAATCTAAGAAGAGGCTCAGAGATTTCCTTTTACTACCTCAACACAGGCCTCTAGCTATTCCACCTGTGTTAGACATTGTAGATGTGTTCTCAGAGTCCAATCTGACCCCCTGACTCCTTACCTCCAGCTCCTGTTAAGCCGGACAGATACTACAGGGTCCCTGACTCTCATAAATTTCTTTTCAAAAACCCTTCTGCAGACCCAGAAACAATTTCTCAGGGTCCCAAATGGGTTAAGGCTTCCACTGCAAAAAACCCTACCTCCTCTGACAGGGACTCTAGGGCACTGGATAGATGGGGAAAAAAGATTTACACATCTGCTACTGTAGCTATAAGGGCCTTAAATTGCCAGTTTCATATGCTCAAATATCAGCGATATATTATGTCACTGCTTAAACAGAAAATGTTAACAAATTCTGAATGTGCAGAAAACAAGGAAATGCAGGATTTATTGCATGCAGCTGAACAAGTTGGAAAGCATACTTTGCAATGTGGTTTTTATTCTCTGGAGGCCTCCTGCAGGGCCACAGTTACAGTTTCTGTCATTAGGAGGCATGCCTGGTTAAAAGAACAGAATCTGCCTGATCATGTTAAAGCAAAATTATTAGATGCTCCATTACAACATGACACCTTGTTTGGTGTTAAAGCAGAAGAGGTGTTAAAGAAAATGGAGGACAAAGTTAAATCTATGCAAACGGTCAAGGATTTCTTACAGGTACAGCCACCTAGATTTAGCAGGCACTGGCCAACAAAGAATTGGTCCTTTCCAGCCTCAGACAGACCTCAAAGGGGCAGATCCAGATGCCCTAGAGGCAGATCACAGCCGCAAGGTTCCTACAGGTCTAAGCAATGGGGTGCTTCTACCTCCAAAGGTGGAAAAGACAAATCACAACCATATAGGAAACGGTCCCAATGACTTTCCCTTGCCTGCACCAAGCACTTCTCTTCTGGCAGCACCCTTAGGGGGAAAACTAGCACTTTTTTCTCAAAATTGGCACATTATAATCCAGGACAAATGGGTTCTAGACATAGTGTCACAAGGCTACAAGTTTCACGTCCATACCCTGCCAAGGACAAACGGTTGGCCAGACCTGCCAAAAAATCAATGGGCAGAGGCTCAAAAACAAGTCACAGCTCTCATGGACATGAGGGCTATTCAACAAGTACCACAACAGGAGCAGGGACAAGGATTTTACTCAAGACTGTTCTCGGTACCCAGAAAGGACAAAGCATGGAAACCAATACTGGACCTTTCTATTCTAAACACTTTCCTGGATATACAAAAATTCAAGATGTTGACCTTGCAGCAGCTTCTGCCCATGCTGGGCAGCAAGGCTTGGCTCGTCACTTTAGACTTAAAAGAGGCATACCTGCATGTCCCAATCAGACAATCATGCAGAAGATACCTCAGATTCAAGGCTGGCTCAAAGCATTACCAATTCTCTGCACTGCCCTTTGGCTTATCTACTGCGCCCAGGGTCTTCACAAAATGCCTGGCACCAGTAATTGCTTACTGCAGACAAAGAGGAATACAAATATATCCTTACTTGGACGACTGCCTCATACAAGAGAACAAGGACATTCTACTACAGCATCTGACGTTTGTGAAAAATCTTTTAACATGCCTGGGGTACACAGTCAACGAAAAGAAATCAAAACTAGTACTCTCTCAAGAGATAATATTCCTGGGTGCAAGCTTAAATACAGCTGCCCAGATGGCTTATCTCACTCCAGACAAGCAAAGGCAACTGACTACCTATTTCAAGGAAATGGCAACAAAGGCCCAGTTATCTGCAAGAAAAATTCTGCAGGCTTTGGACTTCATGGCATCCTGCATCTTACTAATACCATATGCAAGACTGCATATGAGGAAAATTCAATGGTACCTAAAAAGAGATGCTAGCTGTTCAAAATGCCCTGACAGCCTTCAAGGACCTACTTCATCCGGGACAACTACTGATAAAGACAGACAACACCACGGTCATGTGGTACATAAGCGAGGGGGCACTCATTCTTACCCCCTTTTGCAGACTAGCCATGTCTTTATGGGACACAGCATTGACTTATAAAGTTCATCTGCAGGCACAATTCCTGCCAAGTTCATCTGCAGGCACAATTCCTGCCAGGAAAGGAAAGGAAAACACTCTGGCAGACGATCTAAGCAGAAACCTCATGGATCCCCACGAGTGGTATCTGGATCCAGAAGTCTTCAGCATGATAACAAAGAAATGGGGATGACCCGGACATAGATCTATTTGCCTCCCCTCACAACAATCAACTAAAAAGATTCTGCACAAGGACTTATCACAGACAAGCTTGGAAAGTGGATGCCTTATCTTTCAACTGGACAAAAGTATCAGTGTATACCTTTCCTCCACTGCCTCTCCTCCCCAAGGTACTACTAAAGGTCAGGCAGGAGAAACCAAAAATTATTCTGATTGCCCCAGACTGACCACTCCAGTACTGGTATCCAAGCTTAAAGAATTTGTCCCAATGCCCAGCCTGGACCTTACCTCAAATACCTCATCTACTGTCCCAGCAAAACAATCAGATTCTGCACAGCCAACTCAGGATTCTAAACCTGGCAGCATGGCGGATAATGTAGCCATACAAACCACACCTCTCAGTAAAGCTGTGATGGATGTCTTTTTAGAAGCCAGAAGGCCTAGTACTAGAAAATCCTATGCTGGGAAATGGAAGAGATTTTGTGCTTGGAACCAAGCTCAATGAACTGATGCAGCTGTCCCAAATACTCCTCCGATTTTGCAATACTTAACTGAGATGCTGGACAAAGGCCTATCTTTTTCATCAATTAAAATCCATGCCTCTGCCATTTCAACTCATTACAATACAGAGCCACCACTCTTTTCTCATCCTTTATTAAGGCAGTACCTCAGAGGAGTCAAAAACTTAAGGCCTCCAAGGAGAATGCCAATACCTGCATGGGACCTCAATTATGTCTTGGAAAAACTCACCTTAGCTCCTTTTGAGCCAGCTGCTACTGCGGATATAAAATTCTTATCTTGGAAAACAGCTCTGCTCCTAGCAATAACTTCTGCAAGACGAGTGTCAGAGCTACAGGCTCTCATGACTGTGGAACCCTTTATCATTTTTTATCCAGACAGGGTCTTTCTGAGAACAAACCCTACATTTATGCCTAAGGGTGGTATCCAGTGTGACCCTTAACCAAACTATTCATTTGCCAACTTTTTATCCAAATCCACAGAACAAGGGAGAGAAAATTCTACATTCTTTGGATGTACACAGACAACTTAGATTCTACCTGGACAAAACTAACGTTTTCAGAAAGACAGAACAATTACTAGTTGCATATGCCACAGCATCACAAAGAAAGGCCGTCTCCAAGCAGACTATTTCAAAGTGGATAGGTCACTGCATTTGTTTCTGCTACTCAAAGCATGGCAAACCAATGCCTAAGGGCTTTAGGCCACATTCAACCAGAGCTGCAGTCACTTCTGCAGCCTTTCTCAGGAGAGTAACAACCAAAGACATTTTAGAGGCTGCTACTTGGAGTTCAGTGCATACCTTTACAAAGCATTACAATCTGCCTCTTTACTCTAAATCCAGGGCAGGCTTTGCCACTGCAGTTCTGCAGGGCCTCATAGCCGCTCCTAATGCTGTTTAGCTCCAGCCCCCCAACCATAGCTTTGGGACTCAGCCCAAATGTATTGACTGCAACAGTGAAACACGAAGAACATAGTACAGTTGTGTACACTTACCATAAATATAGATGTTCGAGTGTATTCACTGTTGCAGTCCAGGTTACCCACCCGCTATCCCCCTTACTTTTGCTTGAACTTACCTTTACTTCTCTAATCTATGCAACCTAGGTGGTGTATTTGCTTATAGATGAAGGTAAAGCTTAATGTTAAGTTGTCTATCTCGCCTTCATTCTTGCTGGATGGGTTCGGAGCCGACCTCGGTTGGTTCCACCGGCTCGAGGCTCCCCTTATATCCCACAATGCTAGGCGTGAATTACCTCAGATCTCATTCGCCGCTACAGCTATCGAGGTTGTTTTTCTACCGGCTCAGGTCAGTAGTTTAATCTGTCGATTTAAACTAGTTTAAATCCCCTTTTCTTAACTAAATTTTTTCATATTTCCCTTAGTTTAGTGTATTTCATCCCTTTCTTCTTATTCCCATCCTTTTCTCTCAAGAACTTAAAGTTCTTCCCTTAGGCCTTCGGGCCCTGTTATCCCTAAGTGGAGTGTTTGTGTTTTTGTTAGGGATATATTTTTTATACCTAAGCTAATTTGCTAGTTTTAATTTGTATAATCTAGTAGTATAATCAGTGTGTGTATGTTTTGTGTGGTGGTTACACTTTAGGTCCTTAATAATGTCTAAGGATTCAAAGGTCTCAGGCTTCAAGAAGTGTGACTCGTGCTGTCAGAAAATGTCTCTGACAGACGGTCACACTTCTTGTGTTTACTGCCTGGGACCTTTACACCTGCAGGACTCTTGTGCTGTATGCCATGGCTTCAGCCCCAGAGTCCTGCAGGAAAGAAAAAATAAACTTATTTTGAGAGGTTTACTTAAGCCTGAGTGTTCCCTTACCGTTACTTCGGGCAAACCCTCCAAGGCTTCTAGGTCCTCGGTTCCAGCTTCTGAGTCGAGGCCTAAGGCTTCGAAACCTCCTTCTACATCGGCTCCGGCTGGAGCCGATGAGTCTCAGACTGCAGCTTCTGTGGTTTCGTCGGCTCCGGCTGGAGCCGAGGTATTGGAAATTCCTGTGTCGGCTCTGACTAGACCTTCGGAGCCAACATCTAGAAAGAGGTCCAGGTCACCGTCCCTTGGCTCCGTTCATTCGGCTCCAGCATCTCCCTTGCTGTCTGAACGGAGCCATAGATCTCACTCCTCTAGGTCATCGAGGCTTTCAGACCATAACCTTCAGAGGGTAGTGAGTCAACTTCTTAAGTCCGAGGCACTGGCCCAAATGCTTCAGAGCCCGACTCATCAGTCGATGCCTGACCCTGTTCCTCATTATGTTCCTCCTCCGACTCCTTTGAGCTCGGGCCGGCGTTCGGAACCGAGATTGTGGTAGCGTCGGAGCCGATACAAATGTCTTCGGCTCCGTCATCGGCTCCGATTTCTTCCTTAGAAGAATCTCGGCGCCGGACTTCCCTCGTCGGCTCCGAGGGGGTGAGTGGCAACGGACCCTTGTCCGACCCCGCTCTCCCTCTTGGAGCTTCGGCGCTGGTGAGTTCGGCTCCGACATCGGCCTCGGAGCCATCACTGTCGGTGCCGAGGGAGGTTTTCAGCTTTTCGGAGCGGGGACCTCTGGCTCTGCCTGACAGGGGTGCGTTCGAGGTCATGTGGAGTGTGTTGGAACCTGGTTCAACTCCACAGTCGGCTCCGTCCGCCCCTCCCTCTTCGGTGCCTCAGGTCAAGTCGACTCACTCCCTCATTCCAGACCGCAGAGAGCCAGCTCCTCAGGAATCCCCTGTGGGGATCTCATCCTCTTCCGAGGCCTCTCCGAAGAGAAAGTGTAAGAGGAAACACATAGACTCACCTGAGTCCGTCACCTCTGACACAGATTTAGAGGATTCCGAGGGTTCCCCCCGTTCCCCTTCTGAAGATGTCTCCTTTGCAGACATTCTAGAAATCCTCAAACAGAGGGGAAATTGGCCAGCCCTCAGCCCTTCGGAGGATGAATCTGTGTACCTTGAGGCGTTTGGCTCTCGCCCTTCCACCTCCTGGGTGTCTCCCCTTGACCCCTCATGCAGGTGGTAGCAAAAAAGGCATGGACAGCTCCTGACTCAGTGGACCCCACTCCAAGGAGACCCTCAAAATTTATCACGGCACCAGCAGATAAACAATTTCTGACCAAGGGAGTTTCTGTGGATGCTATGGTGGTTGCTGCTGCCACTAAGAAGGAACTAGCTGATCCTTCAGTGCCTGTCCATCCACCTAACAAGGAATCTAGGTCTATGGACAGGTACGGGAAGTGGATGTTCTCGTCAGCGACCTTTGCAATGCGTTTGCTGAACTACCTATGCCATTTTACTCGTCTTCAAAGAGACTTGATCAAAGAAGCGAGTGACATGTTGAAGGATCCTACAGCTGCGGGTTTTCAGGACAAGATGAACACTCAGCTGGCTACCCTGAACTCCATAACTAACTCCTCCATCGCCTCCTTTCGTGTCGCGGCTGATGGGCGAGCAGGGTCATGAGGGACAGGTGTGGCCTTACGCAGGCATGCCTGGATGCGGCTATGCAACTGCGGACCCCTTTAGCGTCGTTCACTAATTCCCCGTTTGATGGATCATCTCTTTGGTCCTCAAGTGAAAGAAACCTTGACTAGGTGTGAGGCGGATGGCAAGACTCTTTCTGCCGTCGAGTCCGTTTTCTACTCCTTCTAGGCCTTACCCCAAAGGCCAGAAAAGTGGGAAAATGTGGTTCCATAAACAATCTCAAGGGACTTCACCTGACCTTTGACAGAGTCGGTTCCCGCCAGAGGCAGAGGGGAAACAACAATGGTAGGCGATAAGCCCTAGAGGCAGGGGGTCCAGAACCAGGGCAATTGAGAAACTTTCTCCGATAAGCCCTTTCAGCATCCCTGAGGTGTTGCCTGACTGCCCACCTTCGAGGCAGTCGGGGAAGATTGTCACTGTACCCAGAAGCCTGGCTATCCTAACTCAAGACAAGTGGGTACAGTCCATCATTTCGAAGGCTATTCCATTCCTTCGTTCGCATTCCAAACCGATCAAAAAATCCCTTCCAGATGTTCCACGCTCAAAGGGATCTTGCAGCTTTGGAAATTTCAAAACTGCTTGCAAAAGAGCGATTCAGCCAGTTCCAGCAGACCAGCAACGATCCGGAATCTACTCCAGGTTCTTTTTAGTTCCAAAGAAAACAGGGGACTGGAGACCAATTTTGGATCTCAGTATCTTGAACAAGTCGGTCAAGAAAACAAGATTTCGGATGGTCACGCTACAGTCCATCCTTCCCCTATTGGGAAGAAAAAACTGGATGTGCTCTATAGACCTTCAGGATACGTACTATCATATAAAAATGAGCAGACGCTCCAGAAGATTCCTCCGCTTCAGGCTGGGAACCAGTCATTTTCAATTCAGAGCCCTGCCCTTTGGACTCACCACTGCCCCGGTGTTTACCAAATGCATGGCAGTGGTAGCTTCTCACCTGAGACGTCAAGGATTCCAGGTGTTTCCATATTTAGACGACTGGCTCCTCACAGCTCCCACCAAGCATCTTCTTCTAATGGCCAGGGACTACACCTTTCGCATTTGTCAAAACGTAGGCATTTCAATAAATTGCGAAAAGTCTGTTTTGTTGCCTTGTCGTGTTATTACCTTCATAGGCGCAATTCTAGACGCAGTCAGCATGTCTGCGAGGCTAACAGATCAGAGAATAACAGACGTACACAAACTGGTCTCGCTCCTCTTCAGCAGCAACAGAGTCAAAGCCAGGTTAGTTCTGAAAGTATTGGGGATTATGGCGGCCGCCATACCTCTTCTCCCATTAGCCAGATTCCACATGAGAATCCTTCAATGGATGCTCTTCACACAATGGTCATACCAGCAACTTCCGATGTCCCACACCATTATGATTACGCAAACATGCAGGAATCATCTTCTGTGGTGGATGTCTTCCCCTCAGCTCTACTTGGGAAGACCCTTTGTTCCTCCCCCTCCGGTTGCTACTCTGACAACGGACGCCTCCCTGATCGGGTGGGGGGGGGGCATTATCAGGCAGAACTGTCCAGGGCACATGGCAACCAGGCGAATGCCACTTGCACATAAATTTTCTAGAGATGAGAGCAGTGCTTTAGCGTTGCAAGCCCTTCAAGACTCTCTTCCCTTGGGAGCGATAGCAATCCAGACAGACAATATGTCTGTAGTGTGGTATATCAACAAACAAGGCGGAACCAGGTCCTATCCCTATGTCGAGAAGCACTCAGACTGTGGCAATGGGCGATTTCTTCTCAGCGGTTTCTGATAGCAACGCACATCCCCGGGAAGTCCAATCAAATTGCGGACAAGTTGAGCAGAGCTATCCTCATGCCTCACGAGTGGTCTCTGAAAGATTCTATTGTGAGAAAAATTTTCTCAAGTGGGGTCAGCCTTGCTGCGACCTTTTGCTACTCCCAAAACAGCAAGTGCAAAGATTTTTCACCCTATTCCCTTTACCAGGCCAGCCCAGCAGAGACGCTCTAGTCCAAGTTTGGCCCCGGCGACTTCTGTATGCATTTCCTCCCTTCCCACTAATCTCTCAAGTGATACAGAAAGCTATCGCTCAGAAGGCCTCCTTGATCCTCATTGCTCCTTACTGGCCTCGACAGGTTTGGTTCCCCTTTCTACATCAATTTCTGTTGGAGCAACCTTGGCATCTGGACCTAGTTCCAGATCTTTGATCCATCAGTCGGGTCAGTTTCATCGCTCCCTCCCCTCTCTGAACCTCACTGCTTGGTTCCTCCAATTCCAACCTTAGCCAGGCTTCCTCAAATATCTCACGCTGTTCGAGATATTTTGATAGCTTCCCATAAATCTTCCACTCGAAAGATTTATCTGAGTAAGTGGAAACGTTTCGCCTATTGGGCTCAAGGAAGGGACATAGATCCTTTCACGGCTTCCATCCAAATAGTCCTTGATTTTCTAGCTGAACTCTTCCATGCAGTTTCATCTCCTTCTACTCTTAAAGTTCAGTTGGCAGCTATTTCTAACTTTCATGTGGGCGTCTCAGAATCTGCCATAATGTCCCACAAGCTTTGCAAAGCCTTTTTGAAGGGAGTTTTTCTACTCAGATCTCCTATAAGAAATCCTCCTCCTCCTTGGGACCTAAATTTAGTTCTCAGTTCCTTGATTCTCCCCCCTTTCGAACCTGCAGCTTCCTGTTCTTTAAAATTGCTATCATGGAAGACTCTCTTTCTGGTAGCTATTACTTCAGCTAGAAGAGTTTCAGAACTTCATGCACTCAGCTGTCGACCTCCTTATCTGTTGTTCCATAAGGACAGGGTATCCTTACGAACCAATCCATCCTTTTTACCTAAAATAGCCTGGGCGTCTAACCTAAATCAAAGCATTGACCTCCCTGTGTTTTTTCCAGAATATTCTAATAGGTCTGAACAAAAATTGCATTGGCTAGATGTTCATCGTCCGTTAAGGTACTACTTGGATAGAACCAAACAATTCAGAAAATCTGACCAGCTGTTTGTCTCTTATGCAGAAGGCAGAAAGGGACTTTCTGTTTCTAAGGTATCACTATCTAGATGGCTGACATCTCTAATTTCCATTGTCTATGAAATACGACACCAAAAGCTACCTAACAAACCTAAAGCCCATTCCACCAGAGCTTTGGCTACTTCTATAGCCTTCCAAGACAGACTGCCTATAGACACCATTTGTGCAGCAGCTACTTGGGCTACTCCTCACACTTTCATTTCACATTATAAGTTGGATTTAGCTTCTAGGCATAGAGCTAATTTTGGTTCCACTGTGCTCAAGAGTCTGTTCCGTTAGGCCAACAAGGTGCTAGGGGCGCGGTCCCATCCAGCAAGAATGAAGGCGAGATAGACAACTTAACATATAGAAGTTATGTTCTTACCATAACGTTCCATGTTAGTTGTCTTCTTCTCGCCTTCTTCTTGCGTCCCACCCTCCTTCCCCCTGGCCTGGACAGACCTAGAGGAGTTTGATTGTGACCTCTCTTTCTACCACCTCTTTACTATAGGTATATGCTCTGCTGTGCATATTTTTTCCTGGATCAGGCTGTAGGTCACCCTTCTCTTCTCCCTTGTTTATAGAGGTGGACTTTGTTTCCAGTTATTCTGCTACTATTATTAGCTGGGCCTAGCTCACAAACAAGATCTGAGGTAATTCACGCCTAGCATTGTGGGATATAAGGGGAGCCTCGAGCCGGTGGAACCAACTCTCGAGCTTTTAGAGTGGCCGAGTCGGAGCCGAGGTTGGCTCCGAACCCATCCAGCAAGAAGAAGGCGAGAAGAAGACAACTAACATGGAACGTTATGGTAAGAACATAACTTCTATTTTTGGTGCATGTATGTTTTATTTACATATTTTTAGCATACCCTTTTGGGGGCACCTGACATCTGGGGCAAGAAAAACTGAAGAAAATGGCGTTGGCTGCATCTTTTATACCCTTGACTATCTGATGTCAGGAAAGAGGTGACAGCAACTGATGCAGGACCCAAGACTTTGGAATTTAGGCCGACTGAGGGCAACCTGCCAGCAGGATAACCCAAATGTAATGACTGCCAACAGTGAATACACTCGAACATCTACATTTATGGTAAGTGTACACAGCTGTACTTTTCCCATCCTGAATGTGCATGTTGCTATTTCTATAAGGTTGCTCTGGTTCTTCTGGGGCACTTCAGATTAACCATCTGTACGTCACATATGTACCTTATGCCTTGTAGGTAGGACATACATCTGATGTATGATGCTGGGAAGGTGTAAAGGCTTTGGTATGCTGGCAGGAAGTTAGCCTATCCTTAGCAGGATATTCCAGGTGTAAATACTGCAGCAGTGAAGAGTAGGACATCTACTGTTATGATAAGGTCTTACACAACTGCTCTTGTTAAATGTACACATTTTAAGGGGATGTGTTCCATATACTACTGAATAGGTATCTTCACAGTGTAAAGAAATGATGAATGAGTAAAGTTTACATTGTGAAACTTTTATTTTGTACTTTTGTGAACTGCAGTATGTACCTGAATCAGAGTAAGATATTTTGGTATGTTAAATGCATTTTCATTTTTTATATAAAAGATCTTATTTTTAAGCCACAAAGGCTCAATTTCCCCTATACA